>NC_035437.2:53943379-54264685 GCF_002127325.2 Helianthus annuus
TTTAAGCTCTTTTGTCTCATAATCTGCTTCACCCTTGATCATGAGAGTGTAGATATCCCACTTGGTAGGCAAAGCATCTAGCAGCTTGTCATTCTTCTCTACGTCAGTATAGCAATCGATCTCATAATTTTCCATTTCTGACATCAGATGGTAGTAACGAGTGATGACGTCTTCAAGTGACTCATGCTTCATGTACTTGAAAACAGCAAACTGCTTCTTCAGTAGATCAATCTTGTTTTTCTTGACATCAGCATTTCCAGCGTATCTTTTCTCCAAAGCATCCCACATATCCTTTGAATTAGTGTACTTCTTGAAGGTATGCTTGATGCTATCAGGTAACGACATTTTAATTGCCGCCAAAGCTCTCTTTTCAGCCTCATACATCTTTTTATCCTTATCTTGCATGTTCACATATGCTGTTCTTCGTGGTCTGCCCTCAAAGTCGTGTGTAGGGTTCGTGTACCCATCTTCAATGCATATCCACATGCGCGTATCCTGATATTCAATGAAGGACTGAAAACGATCCTTCCATGTCAGATAATTTTCCAGCTTCATCATCTTAGGTGGTTTGTTGGTAGTGCCAACCTCATGTTCCATCTTCAACAGCTCATTCAAAGTAGACATCTTCGACATTTTAACGTTGCAGACTGAGAAAACCGTACAAAATTTTCCGAAAACTGTGATTACCAAATTACACCGTTAGAATCGTCTCGAAAAGACGAATCCAATGATATATAATGTCAAAAACCGAATTCGGGATTTTTTTTGTCCTAAAAATCCAAGGAATCTAACGGCGCAAACGGTTCTGTCAAACGAGCTACGGATCAAATTCTATTTGCAAAACACTGAAAATTTTCCGACGCTTGCCAACTGAAATTCCACCCCTTAACTTCTCTACTAATTTCGCTAGTTTTAGGGTCAAATTCGCTCGTTTTAATTCGCAGGTCAAGTTCGTTGCTTTTGTTCGCTGGTCTAGTTCATTGACAAGTCTGTTAATTTCGCTGAAAATTTAGCTTCGCCGGTTAGCCAGTTCGCTATTACGACGACTGATAAAGTCGCCGAAACCGAGATAATGTCGCTGTGGAAAATTATTCGGTTACCAAAGTCGCCTTTGGATTTTAATTTCGCTGGTAGATTTGCTGGTTAAATTTGCAGATCAGTCAAATTCGCCAGAACAGTTAATTTCACCCAGTAACTATGGAAACTCAATCTGTTCGAAATTTTTGATGATTTTCTGGATTCTGCTAACACAAATCTGCAAAATCACAAAACCTAATCTGCTAACACGAAGAACAGTCTTCGAATCTTCAAGTCTTTCACCCAAAATTCTTCACACAATCAACCAAAAACTATCTCCAAAACCTGCAAAACACCAAACAAACAAACTAGAAGATCAAAACAGCCAACAAAAATTGAAAATCAGAATCAAACACACAAAAATTTCGAAAATTTTAAAAACCCTAATTTTCAGGTTTCAAAAATTTCGAAAATTTTACTCCCTGTTTCTGCAGCAAACAATTCTGAATCGAGCCTTCAAGAGCCTAATGCTCTGATACCAAGTGTAGATCCCCTTGATGTGTATGGATCTTCACAGAATCGTCAATCAGATCAAGAGTGCGGAATCCTCTTGATCAGAATAAGCAGAAAACAAGTAGATGAATAGAAACAGCAATTCAATCAAACCGGGGTTTCTATTGATTATCAATCAAGATGAATTACAATCAATCCAAACCATAACAAAACCTAATTTCGTCCAAGACTAAAGCTCTCACGAAATTGCTCTCTCACAAACTGTTTTTGGCTGATCAACTTAAACCCTAAAGCCTAACCTTGTTTATATAACACAAGGTTTACAAGTTGGACTAGGGTTTACTACTTGGGCAAGCCCAATTCGTTCCCTAGACCCAAACTGGGTTTAGTTTAGCCCAAACTCTATAATCTCACTAATACAAAGCTAAACCCGCTAACTGTTTATCGTTTAACTAATTACAAGATATCCAAAGACCAAATCTAAGCTGTTGTCACAAATATGCACCAACAGCCACGCGACCACCCATGATACCAGCCAAACAAGTTTTAAGGTTTACATGTTTAGCCTATGCACCTTTACAAGCCTTGTAACTTTAATTTTAGGCACCTTTGGCCCTTGCAGTTAGTTTGTGGAAGTTCAAGGGAGTATAACCAAACCCCGTTATGTGACAACTCAAATTTCCAAGATTCCTACTTCGCATTTATTGCACGTTCATTTATTGTTTAGTTGTTTATTTGCACAATTAGTTGCTATGGAATCGTATACGTTTTGATGCAATGAATCGTATTGTGTGATTATACATGGTTATGTGTTAATTGTGAAAGACTTGTCAAATATATGAACTTGGTGGTGAAACTATGAAATTGTTGTGAGATGGTGTGCTTGTGTAAGATATAATAATAAAGGGTGTAAAGAGTTATTAGTGAAACCTAAATCATACTTAACCCTAATTCCTTTTCACTAATCATTTACACAAAGCAAGACACGTACTGTTATTCTCTAATTCCCTGGCAATCATCATCATTTTCATCACAAGCACAAGTCTCCTAACATCAATCTTAATCTTGCAATCTAGATTGAATCAATCCAAGGTAATTAGTAATGACTTGTTGTTGTTCTTGATTCTTGATTATGTGTTCATGAAAACCCTAGTTCTTCATATAATATTCTGTGATTTTTGATTTGATTCTGGATTATGGTGATTATGATGAATGATTAGTTGTATGTCGATAAGATTGTTCACATAATGATTATTGTAATTGTCGATTGATTGCTTATGAATTCTGCACTATGTATACATGAATTAGGGTTTTCTGGTAGAACAAACGAAAGAAAGCGTAACTGTTACAATCGTACTTGAATGATTCGCAAGTTTTGATGATTGGCCAACCTTTGAATGATGCTTAAGTCCGAACTTTAGATAGTGTGCATATAGTCCGAGTTTTAAATATGTGATGTTGTCTGAGTTCTTGCTTGTGTTTATGATGTCCGAGTTTTATAACAAGGATAACTGGTCCGCTATTATCCCTAGAACAAAAGGGGTCCGAGTTCTTTATCACAAGTATTGTCTGACCTTTGTATTAGGTAAAGGATGTCAGACTTTTTAAGTGTTAAACCAGGGGGGTCCGACCTTTATTAAGTGCATGTGGTCCGAGTTTTGTGACCACACACACTGTCCGACTTTTAACCCTTGTAAGGGGTCCGATCTTTTGGCCTAGTTTGAAGCAGGTCCGAGTTTTAAACCCCCATACCCCCTGTCCGACTTTTACCCCCTCACCTATGTTGTCCGACTTTTAACCCCCACCACCCTCTAGTCCGAGTTTCATGCCTAGTCTTTTCCGACTTTTGAACAGGGGAAACCCCCCCCCCCCACACTTGTCCGAGTTTTAGATAGGGCAAGGCCTGTCTGACTTTGTATGATGATAAAGTGAAGCCATGAATGTGTGTCATTTAATGTTGAATCTGTTAAGATGGGAATGTCACGTTGTTAAGTAACCAACTCCGTTAAACTTGTGAAGTTATTAACGCTGCTAAATGTACTAAGAATGTTAACAGTGGCAATTAGGTTAATATCCACGTTAGACTAAACGGTGAAAACAAAGACGTGACGCATGAATTATGTGAATACGATTAACTGTTTACGTGGTGAATGATTCTTTATATATAATCGTATGATACCGAATGCAACTGTATGATCTTGCATGTATGAATCATTCTATGTGATATCATCCTGTACACAATAAGCACACAAAACACAGTTGCTTGATTACCCATGACTTGCAAACCCTAATTTGATGCAAACACTTACATCGTATCATGTGCAACATATCCTAGGTCGTGTGTAACGGACTTAGACATTTGATAAACCCTAGAGCATAGCATACCGAGCAAACCAAGGTGAGTTCACACAGCCAAGGCATGGGGTTCCCAGGGTGGGAATGGGATTGGATTTATTTACTTGTACATCTCTAGATAATGGAACGTTGTGATATGATAAGATCCTCGGGTGAGGAAGGTGATTGATAAGATACAACTAGACTAATGGTGCTAAATTGAACTGATCTTCGCACACACGCCAGGGTTGGCCGCGATATTATGACTAATCTTCGCACACATGCCTAGGAAGGCCGCGAACTATACTCTAAACTTCGCATACATGCCAGGGTGACCGCGATACAAACATACCTAGTCTAGAATACTTGAGAACTTTTCTTAATCTTCGCATACATGCCTAGAGGGCCGCGATACGTACTATTACGATACATGACTTAATGAACGAATACAAGGCTTACTATACTATTACAATTACTGAACTATAAACTGTGAACTCGCTCAACTAGTTGTTGATCCTCTGTTACATGCCTTGCATTGCAGGTCATTAGACATATGGAGCTTGCACAGGGAGGAGCAGGTCGTTGTGGAGCATGGATCGTGGATGCCATGTTAAAACATTTAAACATTTGAACTTATGTTATACATTGGGTTTTCATACTTATGCTTCCGCTACACTTTGAAACTATGATTATGTTTTGAACACCTATCGTATTGAATGATTGGTTTGCATTTGTTTTACTTGATATTAGTTACATGTTCAATATGATTGGTGGCTTGATCCAGGTCAGTCACGCTCCCAAGCGGTGATACTCCGCAGGTGGATTTTGGGGGTGTGACACGTTAGGTCCGGTTTCGTTAATTGTTTCCGAAAACATAAGTTTCGCCTCATTGACGCTTTAAACCCTAATTCTTGGGAATTTGCGTAAATAACGCATAACGATCTCGAAACCTCGTGAAATTTATATCACTTATTCTTGAGAGTATATTTGAATATTTCGAAGCCTCGGGTTCGTTAAAAGGTCACTCAGAGGTAAGAATTAACATGTTGACACATTTAACCCCTGTAGTTTAAAATCTTCGGATTATTTTCATGAATGGCTTCTTGTATCAAATTAATTACTCTTTTAAGAATATATTCTTCACGTATGGTGAATCAGAGGCACAAGTTTGGAATGTTGAAACTTTTAGTCCCTTCGCATACATACTTTCAAACGAGCTGGTCGTGCTGTGTCCAACTATGGTGGACCCTCCAGTCAAGCGCATTGAGTTGTATCTCAAGGGGTTAGCGCCAGAAATCCAGAGCCATGTGACATCGGCTAATCTTGATAATATTCAGGCTATTCAGCGCCTTGCTCATCGTATTACGGATCAGGCAGTGGACCAGAACAAGCTGCCAAAACGCGTCAGTGCTACCACTACTGCTGCTACTACTTCTGCTACTCCCAGTGACAACAAAAGAAAATGGGATGGGGATTCCAGCAAGGGATCAGCTTCAGTTCAGTCATAGGTTCAGCAGCGAAAGACTGACAGTTATCAGAGTCCCAGTCAGCACTCCTCAGGCAATCAGGGGCAGGGTGGATATCGGGGAATTCACCCACTATGTAACAGGTGCAACAGACACCACAATGGACGGTTTCATAAGGAGCGTTGTCAGAGATGCCTCAAGATAGGGAATGAAGCTAAAAACTGCAGGAGTTCGCGACCTGCAAATCAGAATCAGCAACACCCACCACCAGCTCCACAGAACCAGCATCAGCAGCAGCAACAGCGGGGCAACAGGGGATGTTTTCAGTGTGGGGCTGAGGGTCATTTCAAGCGTGATTGTCCCCAGTTAAACCAGAACCAGAATCGCAATAATAACAACAATCAGGGAAACGGCAACAACAACAACAATGGTGGGAACAACGGCAACGAAGCTAGGGGACAAATATTTGTGCTGGGGCAGGGTGATGCCAGAAATGATCCCAACGTAGTCATGGGTAAGTTTCTTCTTGACGACTTTTATGTTACTGTATTGTTTGATTCGGGTGCGGATACAAGTTACGTGTCATTGAAAGTTAGCCAAATGTTAAAACGTGCACCAACTCCCCTAAACACCAAACATGTCGTAGAGTTAGCTAATGGTAAAAGTCTAGAAGCAACACATATAGTTCAGGGTTGTAATCTTATCCTCGCTGGTCAAGCTTTCTCTATCGACCTTATTCCTATAGTTCTGGGTAGTTTCGACATCGTCGTTGGTATGGATTGGTTATCCAAGCAACATGCAGAGATCCTATGCAAAGAGAAGATCATTCGTATTCCCCGTTCTGGTCAAGAACCTCTCGAAGTTCAAGGCGACAAGAGTGGTGCTGTGGTTGGCATCATCTCTTTCTTGAAGGCACAGAAATGTTTACGAAAGGGGCACACTGCTATTCTGGCATTGGTTACGGATGCATCGACGAAAGAGAAAAGAATAGAGGATATTCCAGTTGTACGCGAATTTCCTCAAGTGTTTCCTGAAGATTTACCTGGTCTACCGCCTCATCGCCAGGTAGAGTTTCAAATAGAGCTAGCTCCAGGAGCAGCACCTGTAGCTCGCGCACCGTATCGTTTAACTCCAACCGAACTGGAAGAACTGTCAAAGCAACTACAAGAGATCTTGGATAGGGGCTTCATTCGTCCAAGCTCTTCGCCTTGGGGAGCTCCAGTACTATTCGTGAAAAAGAAGGATGGCACTTTCAGGATGTGCATCGATTACCGCGGACTGAACAAGGTCATAGTGAAGAATCGTTATCCTCTTCCACGCATTGACGATGTATTCGACCAGTTGCAAGGGTCGAGTTACTACTCCAAAATCGACCTAAGGTCAGGGTATCACCAGCTGAGAGTCCGGGATGAGGACGTCTCCAAGACAGCATTCAGAACTCGCTACGGTCACTACGAGTTCCTAGTCATGCCATTCGGGCTTACGAACGTGCCTGCAGTTTTCATGGATCTTATGAACAGGGTGTGCAAACCCTATCTAGACAAGTTCGTCATTGTCTTCATCGACGATATTCTGATCTACTCCAAGAGTCAGGAGGAACACGAGCAGCACTTACGTCTTATCTTGGAACTTCTTCGAAAGGAGCAATTGTACGCCAAGTTTTCAAAATGCGACTTCTGGCTTCGTGAAGTCCACTTTCTAGGCCATGTGGTGAACAGGGATGGGATCCATGTTGACCCATCCAAGGTAGAATCGATCAGGAATTGGCCTGCACCGCGTACACCAACAGAAATACGCCAATTCTTGGGTTTGGCGGGGTATTACAGACGATTCATCAAAGACTTTTCGAAGATCGCACAGCCGCTTACTATGCTGACACAGAAAGGTGTCACCTACCGTTGGGGAGATTCCCAGGAAACCGCTTTCCAATACTTGAAGGATAGACTATGCAACGCACCTATTCTCTCACTGCCAGAGGGCATAGACGATTTTGTGGTCTATTGTGACACATCGATATAGGGGCTTGGCTGTGTATTGATGCAGCGGGATAAAGTTATTGCCTACGCTTCGCGGCAACTCAAAGTTCATGAACGAAACTATACGACGCACGATTTAGAGCTGGGAGCTGTTGTTTTCGCGCTCAAGATATGGCGACACTACCTGTACGCTACCAAGTGCACTATTTACACCGATCACAGGAGTCTCGAGCATATCTTCAAGCTGAAGGAATTGAACATGCGTCAACGACGATGGGTCGAGTTACTTAATGATTACGAATGCGCCATCAAGTACCATCCAGGCAAGGCCAATGTTGTGGCTGACGCTCTCAGTCGAAAAGATACTCTACCTAGGCGTGTACGAGCTTTGCAGCTCACTATTCAGTCTGATCTTCCTGCACAAATACGAGATGCTCAGGTGGAAGCATTGAAAACAGAAAACGTCAGGGCTGAAGCCTTACGCGGCTCAAGGCAACGATTAGAACAAAGGGAAGACGGCGTCTACTATGTAACAGGACGTATTTGGGTCCCACTATATGGCGGTTTACGAGAATTTGTGATGGATGAAGCTCATAAGTCTCGCTATTCGGTACATCCAGGTTCGGATAAAATGTACCACGACATCAGAACTACATACTGGTGGCCTAGCATGAAGGCCCACATTGCAACTTACGTCGGCAAATGTTTGACTTGTGCGAGAGTCAAGACAGAGTACCAGAAACCCTCAGGCCTACTTCAGCAACCCAGGATACCACAGTGGAAATGGGAAGAAATTTCCATGGATTTTGTTACTGGCCTGCCTAGATCCCAACGCGGGAATGATACTATTTGGGTAATCGTAGATCGACTCACAAAGTCTGCTCATTTCTTGGCTATCAAAGAAACGGATAAGTTCTCTACACTAGCAGACATCTACTTGAAAGAAGTTGTTTCGAGGCACGGGGTGCCAACCTCTATTATTTCGGATCGCGATGCACGATTCACTTCAGAACTATGGCAAGCAATGCATAAAGCTTTTGGCTCTCGATTAGACATGAGTACAGCTTATCACCCTCAGACAGATGGGCAGTCTGAGTGCACGATCCAAACTCTAGAAGACATGCTTCGGGCGTGTGTTATCGATTTCGGCAACAGCTGGGAAAAGCACATCCCGTTAGTGGAGTTTTTTTACAATAACAGTTACCACACCAGCATACAAGCCGCTCCATTCGAGGCATTGTACGGACGTAAATGCCGGTCACCACTCTGTTGGGCAGAGGTGGGGGATAGTCAAATCACAGGTCCAGAAATGGTAGTTGACGCTACTGAACGAATAACACAGATACGACAATGCATGGCGGCAGCTCGTGATCGCCAGAAAAGCTACGCTAATAAACGCAGAAAACCGCTCGAGTTCCAAGTTGGGGATCGAGTGCTACTCAAAGTCTCACCCTGGAAGGGTGTGGTTCGTTTTGGTAAACGAGGCATGCTCAATCCACGGTATGTTGGACCGTTCGAAATCACTGAAAGAATAGGCCAAGTAGCCTACAGACTAAACCTACCAGCTGAACTCGGTGCAGTTCACAACGTATTCCACGTGTCGAATCTAAAGAAGTGTCTGTCAGATGAGACCCTCATAGTTCCTTTTAACGAACTCACTATCGATGAGCGGTTGCAGTTCGTCGAGGAACCTGTAGAAATCACGGACCGGGATGTTAAGGTCCTCAAACACAAGAGAATCCCTCTTGTCCGAGTTCGTTGGAACTCCAAACATGGCCCAGAGTACACCTGGGAACGCGAAGACCAGATGACAGAAAAGTACCCCCAGTTATTCGGAACCAATGCAACCACTACTGAGACTGAAGCTACTACTGCGGAATTTCGGGACGAAATTCCAAATCAACGGGGGGATGATGTGACACCCCAGGAAAATCAGTAAACGATACAACTTACCTAGCTTCCTCAGTAACCGCATGCCAAATTTCGGGACGAAATTTCTTTCAAGTTGGGGATAATGTGACAACTCAAATTTCCAAGATTCCTACTTCGCATTTATTGCACGTTCATTTATTGTTTAGTTGTTTATTTGCACAATTAGTTGCTATGGAATCGTATACGTTTTGATGCAATGAATCGTATTGTGTGATTATACATGGTTATGTGTTAATTGTGAAAGACTTGTCAAATATATGAACTTGGTGGTGAAACTATGAAATTGTTGTGAGATGGTGTGCTTGTGTAAGATATAATAATAAAGGGTGTAAAGAGTTGTTAGTGAAACCTAAATCATATTTAACCCTAATTCCTTTTCACTAATCATTTACACAAAGCAAGACACGTACTGTTATTCTCTAATTCCCTGGCAATCATCATCATTTTCATCACAAGCATAAGTCTCCTACATCAATCTTAATCTTGCAATCTAGATTGAATCAATCCAAGGTAATTAGTAATGACTTGTTGTTGTTCTTGATTCTTGATTATGTGTTCATGAAAACCCTAGTTCTTCATATAATATTCTGTGATTTTTGATTTGATTCTGGATTATGGTGATTATGATGAATGATTAGTTGTATGTCGATAAGATTGTTCACATAATGATTGTTGTAATTGTCGATTGATTGCTTATGAATTCTGCACTATGTATACATGAATTAGGGTTTTCTGGTAGAACAAACGAAAGAAAGCGTAACTGTTACAATCGTACTTGAATGATTCGCATGTTTTGATGATTGGCCAACCTTTGAATGATGCTTAAGTCCGAACTTTAGATAGTGTGCATATAGTCCGAGTTTTATATATGTGATGTTGTCCGAGTTCTTGCTTGTGTTGGTGATGTCCGAGTTTTATAACAAGGATAACTGGTCCGACTTTTATCCCTAGAACAAAAGGGGTCCGAGTTCTTTATCACAAGTATTGTCCGACCTTTGTATTAGGTAAAGGATGTCAGACTTTTTAAGTGTTAAACCAAGGGGGGTCCGACCTTTATTAAGTGAATGTGGTCCGAGTTTTGTAACCACACACCCTGTCCGACTTTTAACCCTTGTAAGGGGTCCGATCTTTTGCCCTAGTTTGAAGCAGGTCCGAGTTTTAAACCCCCATACCCCCTGTCCGACTTTTACCCCCTCACCTATGTTGTCCGACTTTTATCCCCCGCCACCCTCTAGTCCGAGTTTCATGCCTAGTCTTGTCCGACTTTGGAACAGGGGAAACCCCCCCCCCCACACTTGTCCGAGTTTTAGATAGGGCAAGGCCTGTCTGACTTTGTGTGATGATAAAGTGAAGCCATGAATGTGTGTCATTTAATGTTGAATCTGTTAAGATGGGAATGTCACGTTGTTAAGTAACCAACTCCGTTAAACTTGTGAAGTTATTAACGCTGCTAAATGTACTAAGGATGTTAACAGTGGCAATTAGGTTAATATCCACGTTAGACTAAACGGTGAAAACAAAGACGTGACGCATGAATTATGTGAATACGATTAACTGTTTACGTGGTGAATGATTCTTTATATATAATCGTATGATACCGAATGCAACTGTATGATCTTGCATGTATGAATCATTCTATGTGATATCATCCTGTACACAATAAGCACACAAAACACAGTTGCTTGATTAACCCTAATTTGATGCAAACACTTACATCGTATCATGTGCAACATATCCTAGGTCGTGTGTAACGGACTTAGACATTTGATAAACCCTAGAGCATAGTATACCGAGCAAACCAAGGTGAGTTCACACAGCCAAGGCATGGGGTTCCCAGGGTGGGAATGGGATTGGATTTATTTACTTGTACATCTCTAGATAATGGAACGTAGTGATATGATAAGATCCTCGGGTGAGGAAGATGATTTATAAGATACAACTAGACTAATGGTACTAAATTGAACTGATCTTCGCACACACGCCAGGGTTGGCCGCGATATTATGACTAATCTTCGCACACATGCCTAGGAAGGCCGCGAACTATACTCTAAACTTCGCATACATGCCAGGGTGGCCGCGATACAAACATACCTAGTCTAGAATACTTGAGAACTTTTCTTAATCTTCGCATACATGCCTAGAGGGCCGCGATACAAACTATTACGATACATGACTTAATGAATGAATACAAGGCTTACTATACTATTACAATTACTGAACTATAAACTGTGAACTCGCTCAACTAGTTGTTGATCCTCTGTTACATGCCTTGCAGGTCGTTAGACATATGGAGCTTGCACAGGGAGGAGCAGGTCGTTGTGGAGCATGGATCGTGGATGCCATGTTAAAACATTTAAACATTTGAACTTATGTTATACATTGGGTTTTCATACTTATGCTTCCGCTACACTTTGAAACTATGATTATGTTTTGAACACCTATCGTATTGAATGATTGGTTTGCATTTGTTTTACTTGATATTAGTTACATGTTCAATATGATTGGTGGCTTGATCCTGGTCAGTCACGCTCCCAAGCGGTGATACTCCGCAGGTGGATTTTGGGGGTGTGACACGTTAGGTCCGGTTTCGTTAAATGTTTCCGAAAACATAAGTTTCGCCTCATTGACGCTTTAAACCCTAATTCTTGGGAATTTGCGTAAATAACGCATAACGATCTCGAAACCTCGTGAAATTTATATCACTTATTCTTGAGAGTATATTTGAATATTTCGAAGCCTCGGGTTCGTTAAAAGGTCACTCAGAGGTAAGAATTAACATGTTGACACATTTAACCCCTGTAGTTTAAAATCTTCGGATTATTTTCATGCACGGCTTCTTGTATCAAATTAATTACTCTTTTAAGAATATATTCTTCACGTATGGTGAATCAGAGGCACAAGTTTGGAATGTTGAAACTTTTACTCCCTTCGCATACATATTTTCACCGCTTGCCAAATTTAGTCCTTCAAACTCAATCTTTTACATATTTGGAGTTTAGGACACGTGTCCTTATATAATTGGACACGTTTTTACGTGGTGTTACACTTCAAAGGCATCCCTTGGCAAACCACCTCTCTCCCACTTCACCACCACTCCACCACCACTACAACCTACATCCACCACCATCATCCTTCTTAGAGTGTGTGTAGTAGTCTCGGGATCCAAGATTAATCGTAAGAGTTCTTGACAATCAAAGGTCATGTTTGCCTAAGTCTCTTACTTCACTTGGTGAAGACAAGCATTTAGTGTAATACTTTTGATTTTTAATCTTTTCGCTCTTTTTATTTGGTTTTATATTAATGACTTTAATAACTAGTTTCTTATGTTGAAGGTGAAACTTCCTTATCATTTGTCTATGGTGTCTTGACGTTATTTTACTATCTATATAAAGTAAAAGATTTTCACCATTCATATCTCTACGGTCTATATAGAGATATGTTGGCTACCTAGTCGGGGGTTAAGGGAATGGTTTGGTAAGGTTCTTGCCTTGTCCAGTGTATAGATCCTGCAAGGACCTGGGTCAAGCTTACTAGGACCTCCTTCAATACCCACTGGTATTAGATGGCGGGGGTGCGAATGGCTTGATCCCCTCATATGTATACTACTATTAATACATTAACCCGGCTACTTGGAATTGTATCCCTGCTGACTCAAACCACTTAGCCGAGGGTAACGTCACCTTCAAAAGAGGGGCCTACCACATTAGGCATTAATAACTTAATTAATTATCTTTCAATATTCCGACCTTTTGGGATTGTATCCTTGCTGACTCAAACCACTGGGTTGAGGGTAACGTCACTTTCAAAAGTATAACTAAGATAATCTCTTAAAAAGTGCAAAAGTGCGGAAATCATCAAAGGTTACACTAAAGGCGATTCGGATCCAAGTGATTCATCTTGTCTATTTGTTTTTATTTTATTTTATTTTTGTTTTTCAGCATTTTTAGTTTTTATTTTCATGTTTAAAACCTTTTCTAAACTTTTGATTTGATTAGACGTTGAGGATAAACCGGTATTAAAAGCTCTTGTGTCCTTTGACGACCTCGGTTTCTTACCAACGCTATACTACGCTCACGATGGGTGCACTTGCCCATATGTGTGTTTAGTGTTAGTAGAATATCGTGTTTTATAAATTTAAAACTTGACTAAATTGTTAAAAGGGCTAAAAATATCAATAAAAATATATAACGCTACACACGCATCAAGTTTTTGGCGCCGTTGCCGGGGACACAAGTATTTTAAGAAAGTTAGGAATCAACGGCCTAATCGTTTTTCTTATTTTTCTGTTTTTTTAGGATTTTTCTAAATTTTCCAGCTTCTGCAGAGCTCAGCACGGGGCAGTGCCCGCTGAACACGCCCCCGTTCCCAATCTTTGGTGCTGGCAATCCTGTTTTAAGTCAGACAGTAACTGAACACGGGGCTGTGCCCACTGAACACGCCCCCGTGCCCAAGTTTTAGATACTGAAAACAGAACCGTAAGATCCCGACGGTTGGTAATTTCTGATAGAAACATGAGTGATACTGATCATTTTTACTTTCGCTCCTCTTATGGTACGTGGTGTCAAATATGTGGCAGATCTCATGAAGATTTAGAATGTTATTTTTTAAATTACCCTCCCCACTATATAAACCCGTTGTTTTCCTGTAGCCTTAAGATGGGCGAAAGTAAAAACAATCTCTATCTCTCCCTCGAATGCTCTCAATCATCCCTTTTAGATGAAATGATTCTTAAAGAATGATTTCAAATGGAAGAACTAATCCTCCTATGGATAAAAGAACTTGAGATGGAAATAACTAATTCATCTCAAGACGACGATTAAGGAGAATTATTGAGATCGTATTCGGATTATAACAACATCGTTGCTCCCGAATTCACCTCTAGCTCTTGTGAAGACTTGAGCGATAGTCGTCCCTGTGTCGATTGTGCCGTGAAGGACTCCCCATCGGTTTCCGCCGATGCATACATAGACTTGAGCGATTCGACATATACTTCCTTTAACGAAAGCCCGGATAAGGAAAATAAAGATTGGTCTTGCCCACCGGAATTTAGCTTAGGAATCATCCTTTCCGATAACCTCTTGCGTTCTTGTCTAAAACTAGCGCAACTTAGGTATCTCAGGCACTTCGGTGTTGTTCCAACCAGTACGGAACCACCCGATCCGGATACATTTCTTAAAAATAGACAAAACTTCATAAAACCTCTAGCCACGGGGCCGTGTCCAGGTTAGAACGCCCCCGTGTCCGCCTAAAGATTCCCATAAGACTTTTGGTCAGTATACGGACAAAAAGTGTTAGAATCTCGTCTGCACACGGCGCCGTGTCCAGCCGACACGGGGCAGTGTCAAGTGTGTTGTCATTTTCTATAAATGCTGCAAGATTCCTACACTCTTGGACCCATTCCAAAGACAAATATCTGGTGGGATCTTCACATATACCATACAAGGTATGTTCTAAAGAAGGTTCTCAACAACCATCATATCTTTTCTACTTTTGTCCATTGCCTTCTTCTTCATTTTCTCCTCAAAACCTCCATTAAAGCTTGAAATCTCCATGTTTTCAAGCTTCATTGTAATATTTGTTAGGTTTTTATTCAAGGAATCTTGTCAAAAATAAGTTTTACAACACTGTTTTAAGTTATTTCTACTTAAAAATGCTTCAAAAGTTAGAAAAATAATTTAAAGCTCTAAGATTCCTTGTTTCAAAAACCTGCAGAGAGGTGGCCACGGGGCCATGCTCAGCAAGCACGGGGCCGTGGTCGGAGTACTGTTTCATTAATTTGAAAGTTCTTTCGGTTTGTTTTCTTAGAATGTCGAGCAGAAATAGCGGAACATCTTCAACACACTCCAGGAACGACCGACGAGGAAGAAGATCATCGGTAGAAGACTCTCTCGTCAACTACTTGTATGCCTTGAGAGAGGCCATCGTTGAAATGATGGGAGTAGAGGAAGCCTTGGTCGACCGTATAAATCATTTGATGGTGGGACTAGAGGGACGTCTTCGAGAGGTCAACCTTTTGCACCAAAAGTTGAATATTCTCGCTTCTCCTCCTTTGGTGCCAATCATTACCCAAAGGGAGTGGAATGTTGTGCCAAAAGTCATTATTCCGGCCGAGTGGTATGTCATGCACACGGAACCCCCTCAAGACATATTACATGGGGTCCCGGTTGTGACAATCCGAACTTTCAAGGTTTGTGCCGTTTAACCCCGCAATCCCAACTTCTCATTATTCCTTTTTAATGCTCCTTTTTAGATGAAACGTGTTTTATGTTTTGTGCTATTATAATCTTGTTAAACCTAAACCTAAACATAAACGAGAATGATTGATTATGGCCACGATTACATGATTGGGCCGTGTATATGTGGACCTCATACGCACCCCTCTAGCAACCACTTCGGCCCACACATGTTACCATAGGCCCGAACCACTTAAGCCCAAACCCATCATGGGTTACGTATACAAGAGGGATAGGGGGATACGTAAACTGTGACATGGAAATATAACAAACCCTAACTCCCTCCCAAATGTACGAGTCGGCAGCAAATTCCCTCCCATCCTCTCGAGAAGCTTTCTCGCACACTCTCTACTCTCCGGTTAGTTTGCTGATTCCAGTTTAGTGTTGGACAATAATCTTCTTCGATGTATTGAATATATGGATTCGGCCCATGTGATGTAATCTTGATCTAATCAAACAAAGTGGAGATGATAATAAAAAAAATGGCGGCCCATGTGATCCTATTAATGTTGTCGGTGATAGTTACTAGTATTATGTGAATTAATTAATTGAGATGATAATGGACATATGTTAACTTTACGAATACAAACTGAAAACAAATGTTCATGCATTAATAGGATGACTGCAATGATAGTGATGATAATTAGAAATTACATTTGATGAATATGGAAACTGTTGTGATTATGCAAAACTTGATTATGAAACTGATGTGCTGTGATTCGGCGAAGAGTAGGCTATTTCGCCAAATCCAGCAAGCGACGAAAGACCCTCCCCACAAGGGTACCCAGTCGACGAAATACCTACATGTTTCGTCACCTACATGTTTCGTCACCTTGATGTTTCGTCATCTATAAGCCGACGAAATACCCCGATGTTTCGTCGCCCACCATGTTGACGAATAACTATGATCAACAGACTGTGGTTTATCATGTGTATGGAACTTGAATGGTTATTGTCTGCCTGATAATGATGATATTCATAATTGAGGAAACATGACTTGCTTATGATGTATAGCTCATTAACTATTAAGTACTAGTATGAAACATGCATGTGAATAGTGAACTTATCTGTTGTATGTGTTAAGAATGATTGTTATTTGTATTTTGATGATCCTTGCTACGAATACACACTATGAATATACGTGAACAACGTGAACGTAAACTAATTTCGAGTACATGAACATCATAGGCTTTTACTGATTATGTGTGAACAAGTAACTGATCCTACTGAGGAAACCAAGGTGAGTTCACTTCTCTCAAAACAAGCATGCGTCCGGTGGGGACAATCAAACTGACAAAACTTGTAAACAGATTTTCGTAAACCCATATCCTTGTAGGGGATATGAGGCGGTTTTCAAATACCCACATCCTTGTAGGGGATGTGAGGCGGATTTTACATACGTATATCCTTGCAGGGGATATGCAACGATTTTTCAGTAAACGTTAATGTTGGATAATACACTCACTCTCTATCACTTAAGTCCCATCATACTACCGGGTTATTGCTTATAGGGCAACGGGGTTATTAGTTGATAGCGCTATTAGGTTTGGCACCCTCACGACATACCTGGATAGGACGGGCGTGAATTAATAACTTTAAATCATGACCAATGTTTGATAGAGCATTGGAGAAGGGCAAAATGGTTCATCTGCGGTATCGAGTTATTATCAACATAACGCAGCTTAACATAACATGAATCAGTAATCGGTAACGAACGGTTTAACAAATCTGTGAACTCACCAGCGTTGTCTGATACACGTTTTTCTGCATGCTTGCAGGCCTTTAGGTACATGTTGTTGGAACTTGCGGTCTGGATGCTGGAATGGTCATGGGTCAAGTTGCAAGGAATCACAAGACAAGTCTGATGGTTTTTACACACCTGCTTTATGAAACTCATCACAAAATGTAATATGCTTCCGCTGGATATAGATCTTGTATTGTAACACTTATTTTAATAAATGAAAGTTTATTTGCAATATCTTTATAAGTTTAATGTGATTGGTGGCTAGTTCATGGTACGTCACACGCCTCGCGGGGGTTTCCGCCAGTGGTATTTTGGGGGTGTGACAGTTTGGTATCAGAGCCATTGGTTATAGTGAACTTGGTTTTAAAATGTTTTTTGCAAAACCAGACTATAACCGAACAGTTCTGAATACGTGAATATGACCATGACACTCAGCTCCAGATTGCAAGGTTCGTCTTTCTCACTTGTTGCATACATCACATGACTAGTACACATTTGTTTATGACGTAACATACGAACACACACTCGTCACTTTAGCATGATGGCATGAATTGTTTGCTTGCATTATGATGCGTTGATAGTATGTCATAGTCCTTGGATTTCTGTGATCTTATCATTTTGATAACCTCCGTTCCATACCTGAGTTTGAAGAACCATTTGACATGAGTTAGGAGGAACTGAGATGAACATGCAAATCACAATACTATTATGGGTGCACACATAATAATAATGTGGGGTGCATGTGAGTCCCAGTGAGGCTTAACAAATGAAAAAGGGGTTCTGTTCTGTTGTTTAGCCAGTGAGAAACGTAGCAAAACTATAGGGGTCCTAGCAGTAATTGCCTTCTACTTGAACATGATCTTCTCACTCCTCTCTGAATCCTTACGAATCTCGATGCTATCGAGTATTACCTGAGCACTCATCTGAACGTTTAGCATACTGTGTAGAATGTTAGGTGCTAGTACGAACGTCCCTGAGTTGGATGTCGCAGCGTCGAATGATTGGTCTATACCTTTCTCACTTCCCTTCGTTTGCTGGAACTCTATGTATTGACGTCTTAGACTCCGAAGTGCGATCATTTCTGCAACACTCTCGCAGCATACCGTGTATTACTCAATCGACTTGCTAGATCGATGGATAAAAGGATGAGCGTAGTATTTTACCGACCTCAGTATTTGGACGACCCTGGTTACCGGCAACGAACGCCAGCAGATTGACTTCAACCGAATCCTTAACCCTAGTAAGCGACTTATGGGAGTCAACTCTTACGAATTAATCGGGACATAAACGATGACAATTGACCATGGTGTGGAATGTGTAACTTCCCGCACAATGAGTAGCGCTTTAGGACGCGGCACAGAATGTGAAAAGATGGACTTGGTTCGTGAAAGATCGTAGGGCTCCGTTTCAAGCAACGACATTAGAGGCAACACTCATGGCAACATCAAGGTACTTGTAATCATAGCCTACAGTATGGAAATGATGGTGCCTACGGCATGGATTGGCCGATGATAATTCAGGACAACAACAACCAATGGGATGACGACAGTACTGGAAATCCTTGTAACGAAAACAACAACACTAGAAATAATGTTCGTGGAAGGGCATTTAGGATTCGCGTAGGCGACGCCATGCATAACAGTTACATGGTAGCTTGTATGGGTAGTTAATCGCTCCATCTCTATTTTGTTTAACCCTGGTGCTTCTTGAAACCGAACCTGTTGTGGAACCGGTTGATGGCAAGTCAAATGAAACCTCATACGTTTGTTGGGATGCAAACTCGGCCTTGTGGGACAAGTGTTCGACATCGCCCTTCCTTCTACCATTTTTGATGGTTTTGGTGCAGTAGTTAGTGTGGATTAGTTATCCAGAGATCGCGCGGATATACCCTTTGAGAAGAAAATTTTGCGTATCCTTCTCCCTGGTGGAGAACCGTTATCTGTTCTAAAGCGTCAGAGTGGTGTAAGGGTTAGCGCCATTTCAGCTATAAAGGCCTAGAAGTGTCTACGAAGGGATTACCCCGCTATGGTAGCAACCGTTACTACTGATAAGGCTAAGGAAAAGAGGATTGAGGATCCACCCATTTGTTCGTGATTCCTCTCGGTGTGCTACCCGAGGAACTTCCAGGTTTACTTCCACAACTTTTAGGTAGAATCTCAGTTTGATCTCACGCCAGAGGCAGCCCTGATTACTCGTACTCTTACCGTCTTGCACCAGGAGGGTTGCAAGAGCTGTCTAATCAACTACAGGAACTGTTGAACAGGAGTTTTGTTGGACCTAGTTTTTCGCTTTGGGGAGCCCAGTTATATCCGTGAAGATAAGCCTTTTCGTATGTGTACTGATTATCGAGAACTTAACAAGGTGACAGTTAAGAACCTCTTGCCTCGACCATGTATTGACAACCTGTCGACCCGTTGTTAGGGACAAGATTCCATTCGAGGATTGACTAACAAACGAGCCATCATCAGATGGAAGTCTAATGGAAGAATGCTCTTGGAACGGCATATCGAACGCAATGCGGCCATAGCGACTTTGTACACCATGACCATTGAGTTAATCAACACACCAGCAGCTTTATGGACCACATGAATCGACCATGCTTATTGATGACGTTTTTAATCATTTCCAGGAGAAAGGAACATCATGGGCGGTGTTTTGGTCAAAAATTACCAAAGCAATTTAGTGATCAAACTTAGTTTGTGAGGTAGTGTGTTATGTAAACTCGTAAAAATGAGTTAACTTTGTTGAAAATGTAAACAGTTTCAGGATATGGTTCTGGGATACAGAACTATATCAATTTGTAAACGAAAATCAAGTAAAGTAAAAATTGACACGAGATGTACGAGGAAAGCCCTTGATCTTTTTAGATCGCCGGCATAAAACCTCGGGAGCTGACAATCGCAGCTGCCTTGTTCTTCTATTACTTCAAATATCAGGATACGGTGCAGGATATGATACGGATCAACTAGGTCTTACAATGTAATTCTACTACAAGTGTTTGTGAGTAGTGATTGCTTGAAGCTAGAGAGTAAAGTGTGCGAAAGAGAGTGTGTGACTTAATCCGATCCGATAAATCTATTTATAGTTAAACGAAAACAACTAACTATCCTAATAAACCAGGATGCTTCGAATATTCCTCAAGTGAACGTTGTAGTCCACTTCTTCCGGGTTCAACGTCTCTCATATAACTAGTTTGCCCGAGTCTTAAGGAGAAGAGGTCCACTTGACCGTTAAAAACTTGCACCCTCTAATCTGCACGTGATTAAATTAGTCATTACCAGGATATCGCATCAGGATGTTACCAATATCCTGATCTGGTATCCTGATCACAAATAAACACTCAAAAGCAGAATATTAGTCAGGATATATGTTCACTTTTTACTGCATAAGATCCATTAAAATGATTAGTGATTAACAAGGAATCAACAAATACTTGTAAACTCTTGATATTCATGCTTTTAGCCAATTCTAATCCTGCAATTAAAGCTTCATATTCTGCTTCATTAATGGTGGCAGGAAATTCACATCTAATAGCCTGGGGTAATATGTCCCCCTGTGCCGATTTTAGCAGTATACCCAAACCTACACCTCTTACATTAGATGCACCATTAGTATATAACGTCCAGGATTCTAAGTTTTCTCCTAGCTGTTGTACTTCTAGGTCTACTTCATTTTGAATATCACTACTAAAATCAGCCACAAAGTCAGCTAGAGCCTGAGACTATATGGCATTTCTAGGTTCATATATTAGATCATAGCCACTTAATTTCACTGACCATTTAGCCATTCTTCCTGACATCTCGGATTTCCTAAGCACATTTTTAACAGGATAGTTGGTTTTAACATGAATCCTATGTGTTTCAAAATAGTGTCTAAGTTTTGTTGACGCCATAACTAGGGCTAATATTAGTTTTTCTAAGTGAGAATACCTAGTTTCAGCATCTAATAAACTTTTACTATCATAATAGACAGGATACTGCTGACCTTCATGATCCTTTACAAGGACAACACTTACTGCATTCCCTGATATTGCAAGATACAGGGATAATGGTTCACCATCCTCAGGCTTCATCAATAGAGGTGCGGTTGAAAGATACTGCTTCAAATCCTGCAAGGCTGCTTCATGCTTCTCTCCCCATTCGAATTTCTTATTCTTCTTCTTTAGGATATCATAAAATTCCTTGCATTTTTCTGAGGATCTTGAGATAAATCTGTTTAATGCTGCTACTCGTCCTGTTAATCTTTGTACATCCTTCATATTTGATGGTGACTTGATGTCCAAGATAGCTTTAATCTGCTCCGGGCTTGCTTCTATCCCCCTTTTAGTCACCATGTATCCTAGAAACATTCCTGCCCCCACTCCAAAATGGCATTTAGCAGGATTTAGTTTCATGTTGTACTGGTCCAGGATATCAAATGCTCCCTTAATATCCTGAAGCTGATCCTCAGCCTTTTTGGATTTTACCACCATATCATCAATGTATACTTCCATGGTGTCCCCCAGTTTGTTTTTAAACATCATGTTCACCAGTCTTTGATACGTTGCACCTGCATTTTTCAAACCATAAGGCATAGCAGTATAACAATAAATACCTGTTGGTGTCATGAAAGCAGTATCCTCCTGGTCAGAGGGTTCCATTTGTATCTGCGGAAATCCTGAAGATGCATCCATGAAGGTTAGCATCTCGTGGCCAGCGGTAGCATCCACCATTGAATCAATATGAGGTAGAGGAAACGGGTCTTTGGGACAAGCTTTGTTCAAGTCTATGTAATCCACACATACTCTCTATTTCCCATTTTTCTTTTGCACCACAACTACATTTGCCAACCATTTTGGAAATTTCACTTCCCTAATCATTTTGCTTTTTAGTAATCTTTCAACTTCCTCTTGGATGATCACATTTCACTCCGGAGAAAATTTCCTCCGTTTCTGTTGGACAGGCTTGAAATATCTATCGATTCCGAGCATGTGAGTTATAATATCCTTGGAAATACCTGTCATATCCTCGTGTTTCCACGTGAATGTTGACTTCCTGCATTTCATAAAGTTAGTTAATTGATTTTCAATATCCTGAGGGATATTGCTTCCTACGAGCACCGAGACATCCGGATTATCTTGGTCCAGGATAACTTTCTTTACATCCTGCTCGGAAGCCACCACAATATCATGGGCCCGCATCTTTAATTGCTATGCTGCACTAGGCTTCGTCGAGGACTTTATCGAAGAAGAATAGCACTCTTTTGCTTCCTGCTGGTCACTTTCCACTTTTACTACTCCCCAAGGGGTAGGTATCTTGATGCATTGATGATAGGTTGACGCACAACTTTCATATCATGGATCCAAGGCCTTCCAAACATAATATTATAGCAGGATAGGGAGTCCATGACACAGAAGCGCTGCATTGAATTGACCCCTTCAACATACACAGGCAATTTTATCTCCCCTACAATATTCCTGGCTTCTCCACTGAAACCGACGAGCACAGTGGATTTCGAAGAAATATCCATCGGGGATACATTCATCCTCTTCAACATTTATAGTTGAATTATATTGACGGGGCTGCCGTTGTCTACCAGTATCCTGCGTACAAAATGGTTACCGACATATAATGTAATTACTAGAGCATCATGGTGAGGATCCTGAACAGTATCCCTGTCATCACTGTCAAAAGTGATCACTTTGTCAACTGTGAGGGTCGTCATCATGGTCGAATTTTCTCCTCTTTTGGCTTTAGCCTCCTTTGCATGTCTCTTGGCCGTAGAATATGAAGTCCCACAAAGGTCGGATCCTCCTGAAATAAAGTTAATTATCTTGGCATCTGCAGGAGGTGATGCTGCTCTTTCAGGATCCTTCTCAGGATCCTGTCCTTTTTCTTCTTTCTTCCCAGTAAATCCTTCAGATACCCCTTGCTCAGGAGGTAGCTTATTTCTTTCCTTAGAGCAATGCAATCCTCAGTGACATGTCTGAAATCCTCGTGAAAGGCACACCATTTGGACTTATCCTTCCAATCAGCTTTTTGTTGATTCTTCCGAGGCCATCTAGCTTTGTCCCCTAAACCCTGCATAGTATACATCAGTTCAGGTATATTAACAGAAAAACAATATTCAGATAACTCAGGATACTCCTTAGGATCCTCGTCTTCAACAGCGTTTACTTTCTTGATGTCATTTCTTCCATATGGCTTAGAGCGATATGGTCTATACGAGGATTCTGATTTCCTGTTGGTCGACTCATAGGTTGTAGACGAACTCATCCACTCTTGCATCTTTTTATCATCCTCCAACCGAATATATCTCAGAGCCCTGTTACGAGCTTCGTCCAGATTCCTGCAGGGATTCATTACAAGATCCTGGTAAAATTGAGAATCTTTTTGCAACCCCATCTTAAAAGCTTGCACAGCTGTTGCAACATCAAGATGCGAGATATCTAAGGATTCTCGACTAAACTTATTCACATAAACCCTCAAGGATTCCTGGGGTCCTTGAGTTATCCTGTAAAGATCACTGGTTAGTTTCTCCAAACTTCGGCTACAAGAAAATTGACTGTTAAATAAATTAACCAAATGAGCAAATGAAGTAATCGAGTGAGGAGGAACGTTTAAGAGCCATTTTAAGGCCGATCCTGTTAAGGTAGAACCAAAACCCTTGCACAAGCATGCTTCCTTGAGATCCGTAGGAATAGGGTTGATTTCCATCCTTTCCCTATACTGGGCAATATGCTCCTCGGGATCCGTGGTTCCATCATAGAGCTTCATGTTGGGGGTCTGAAATCTTTTTCGGATTTCAGCATCACAAATAGGATGTGCAAACCGGGATATCCTGTGATTGTCCTGGGACACTTCTGGAATTGGTTGGACCACCCCAGGCACACTGGATATCATGTCCTTTAGCTTCTGAAGCTCCCTAGCTAATGCTGATGTCACACCTGCATCCTGCAAAGATCCAACACCGTTAGTGGCAAGAGTATTATTATTATTATTATTAGATACACTACCGTTCTGAGGATTCTGGCCATATCCTGAAGCATATCCTGAGCTTCTCACAGTTGACACTCTAACTGATGAGGGTATCTCAGGAGTATGATTCTGTGAATGGCTAGGCATAATATTTCCTCGGTTGTCCTCGGTATAAACTGCAGAACTGAAGTTCAAAGCCCTGGGTTGCAAGGGAGTGATAGTATCTTCAGCAGGCCTGCTCGAGCCGGATTTCAAGAGTTGTATCTCTCTCATCAGCATTTGATTAGTTTCCTGCTGCTGCCTCATCTGTTCCTGCACACTTCCAAACAAATTTAGAATTTCCTCATTAGAAGCCAAAACAGGAGCAGCTCCCGGTATATTGTGAGCAGGGGTAACATCCCGAGCCACATGAATTTCAGTTCCTTGGGAAGAGGCTTGAGATCTCGGAGGAGGTGGTGGAAGCACCGAACCAATTGTTGCAGAGGTTGTAGCAGACACGGTGGAAGAGCTCATGTTTGATCTTGAGGCCATTGAAAATAGTGTAGCAAAGAGTTTTGAAAATAGAAAACTAAGTAGCGATTTTGCAAAAGCTTTTAGTTGAAATAGCACCACTTGCCCCACGGTGGGCGCCAAACTGTTTTGGTCAAAAATTATCGAAGCAATTTAGTGATCAAACTTAGTTTGTGAGGTAGTGTGCTATGTAAACTCGTAAAAATGTGTCAAATTTGTTGAAAATGTAAACAGTTTTAGGATATGGTTCCGGGATACAGAACTATATCAATTTGTAAACGAAATGCAAGTAAAGTAAAAATTGACAAGAGATGTACGAGGAAAGCCCTTGATCTTTCTAGATTGCCGGCATAAAACCTCGGGGGCTGACAATCGCAGCTGCCCTGTTCTTCTATGACCTCAAATATCAGGATACAGTGCAGGATATGATACGGATCAACGAGGTATTACAATGTAATTCGACTACAAGTGTTTGTATGTAGTGATTGCTTGAAGCTAGAGAGTAAAGTGTGCGAAAGAGAGTGTGTGACTTAAGCTGATCCGATCAATCTATTTATAGTTAAACGAAAACAACTAACTGTCCTAATAAACCGAGATGCTTCGAATATTCCTCCAGTGAACGTTGTAGTCCACTTCTTCCGGGTTCAACGTCTCTCATATAACTGGTTTGCCTGAGTCTTAAGGAGAAGAGGTCCACTTGACCGTTAGAAACTTGCACCCTCTAATCTGCACGTGGTTAAATTAGTCATTACTAGGATATCGCATCAGGATGTTACCAATATCCTGATCCGGTATCCTGATCACAAATAAACAATCAAAAGAAGAATACTAGTCAGGATATATGTTCAGAAAATGGCCCATAACAGTTGGCATATGTGTCCTATTTTAGAGCTCCTAGTGGAGGAGCAACTCTACGCGAAGCCTACCAAAGTATGACTTCAGGATTCGAGAAGTACACTTTCTTAGTCATGTAATCAACGAAATGGGAATACACGTGGATCTCGCTAAGAGTCCCTTGGGGATAAAGCAATTTCTTGGCTTCACTGGAGACTATCGCAGATTCATCGTGGGATTTTCGAGGATTGCGCAGCTTTAATCTCTTTAGCACAGCAGGGTGCTGTCTGTTCGTGGGAGACAAAATAGGAGAACGTCTTTTCAGCTTTTGAAATCCGACTCTACAATGCACTGAGCAACGTCTTTACCCGAGGGTGCGGGTGATCTAGCGGTATACCATGATGGTTCGAATCGGAGACCCAGTTACACGCCGATGCAACACAAGAAGACGATGACGCACGTTGTGGATTTACGAAAGAGAATTGCATGAGTCACAACTTGCGGTGGGAAACCGTGGTATTTGGATTTAAGTTAGAGGCATTACTTGGACGGTACCAAATTCACTACTTAGACCGATCACAAGGGCATCCCGTGTACCCTTGTCTCGAAAGAGCTAAACATGTGATGGCATCACTGGATGGAACTCTCGAGCGGTTATGACTATGGAACCTAAACACGTATGAGCACGCAGCTCACTATCGACTCTAGCCTACCCGATCAGATTCACCCTGTTCTAACCGAAGCATTAAAGGAAGAGGAATTTCAAGTTGGATCCATGCGGGGCATGGAAGAGCAACTTTTGGCAAGATTGAACGATATTCACTACTTCATGGAACGCATATGTTTTCCCATTATACTGCAACTTGAGTGGAGCAAAGCACACCAGCCTTGATGTTCTAGTCGTCTGGGTCATGATAAGGGATATTGAGATATATAAATCCTGTACTGGCGACCGGGCATGAAGGCCCACGTAGCCGAGTATATGAACGGTGCTTGACTTGTGCGAAAGTCAAGGCGGAATATCAGAAACCTACAGCTTTGTGCCAACAACCAGAAGCACCCATATGGAAATGAGAACAGACTTGTAAGATCCTTGCTATTATTTTATGATTTTCGTATGGTTTACGACAATAAGCATGTAATTATAATTACATGTACAATGAAAATACATGTTAATTAAAACTTTTCTAAATTCTAAAGCATTACATCATGATTGGTAAAAATTCGCCACTAAAAGTAACGGCGAAACTATTTGCGGAAGCTTGTAACTGCATCGTGATCGGTTCTTCGTTGAGCTTGATCGTCATCCGGCATCATATAATACATACCTAAAATCAAACCAACATAAAGTTAGTTTTGATAGTTTCACAACAAGTTATAAACATATTTTCATCCAATTCATTCATCCATTATTCAAAATTCTTTTTTTCCTTCGAATTCAAATTTCCGGTTCTTAAACCGAATTATTTGACCCGTTATGGGTTTTGTACCATATCCTTATAGTAACTCTTTAATGTTTACTAATACGATCCATTACCCGGATCATATCTTATTAGTTTTCATGGTTCTTTTACCAATTCTTAAGTTATATACACGTTTGACCCGTTATGGGCATATATATCAAACCTATAATTTTATCAACTCTTATTAAAAAAAAAACACTTATTTCCTCCAACCATAATCCATATTATGGTATGTACATGTACCCATCACGAAAGTATCATTCCTTGTGCGTACCTGGCACGGGTCAACATTGACTCGTTTTTAATACATTGCATTACCTTTCGCCAACCTTGGCAAAAGTTGCTCATACTTTCCGCTTGCCTGTATTTATAACACTTAACAATACATAATATTACCAATCATCATTTATATTGTTATACAACTTCTGACCAAGTATTGAGTCAACACTAAGTGTTTAAGGCCTCGAAACAATTTCTGCAAGTACGGACCTGCCTGCTGTAAACGTCCGCGAAAACCACGTTAAACAACTTCCGAAAAATCTACAAAAATTACCAATCATCATTTATATTTTTATACCACTTCTGACCAAATATTGAGTCAAAACTAAGTGTTTAAGGCCTCGAAACAATTTCTGCAAGTACGGACCTGCTTGCTGTCAACAACTATTTTGTTGACAAAACGTCTGTGAAAACTACGTTAAACAACTTCCGAAAAATCTATAAAAATTACCAATCATCATTTATATTGTAATACCACTTCTGACCAAATATTGAGTCAAAACTAAGTGCTTAAGGCCTCGAAACAATTTCTGCAAGTACGGACCTGCTTGCTGTCAACATCTATTTTGTTGACAAAACGTCCGCGAAAATCATGTTAAACAACTTCCGAAAAATCTATAAAAATTACCAATCATCATTTTTGTTGTTATACAACTTCTGACCACATATTGAGTCAAAACTAAGTGCTTAAGGCCTCGAAACAATTTCTGCAAGTACGGACCTGCTTGCTGTCAACAACTATTTTGTTGACAAAACGTCCGCGAAAACCACGTTAAACAACTTCCGAAAACTCTATAAAAATTACCAATTATCATTTTTGTTGTTATACAACTTCTGACCACATATGGAGTCAAAACTAAGTGTTTAAGACCCCGAAACAGTTTTGCAAATAACGGACCGTTTGCTATCAATTACTATTTTATTGACAAAATGCCCGCGAAAACCATGTCCATTTTATAATTCACAATGCTATCCGCTATACAAGTAAGTGTTCTATTCTATAAGGTGTAAGCTTTACTTACCTCGCATCCGCGCAAACATTCTTCGCATCCATGATCCGTTTGACCAGTTCCTTCCCAAGCTCCCACCTAGCTTGTTCAGAGTCAAACTATATCATAATATCCATAAGATTTGTTAGGTTAGCCATCATATAAAATGACCACAACATCTCATGGATTCACACATAACAATATTATCATCATTCACAAGGTGGTTAGATTAGTCATTAACAATTACGACTATTCTACCTTACGTATTTTCTATGTCGAAACCACTATTCGACTTCGTCATTGGTTACTTTAACTTTCTACTAGTTAGCTACCTTTAATTATATGATATGTGCAAATAAGCAAAATCGACATCATAATTAGAATTCATATTACCCCACATCACACGTAATTAATCAAATTAGGCAATTACGCGTTCATTCATAGTTTCAACATATGAACATTCATTTAGGCGTTTTAACAAACACCTTGTGGGCATAATTTTTACCTCTTCTATTTAACTCATGGCTAATCTTTTTAACCAAGTTTTAATATCAAAACTCAAATCTCTATGTCTATTGTTTATGAACTACATCTAGAACTTGTATCATAACATCAATATTCATCAATTTAACACTCTAATTCAAGTGTTCATCATATTGTCATAAAACCCACTTAGCACCTACATACTTAGTTAACCGAAACACTAACTTATGGCGCTAAATCAACAAGTTTACATCTAGGGTTCGTTCCTAGACTCATAGACATCTCAATTTCACTATAACATTCATGATTCATACAAGAATTTCATTAAGAAATGTTAATCATATTTTCAAAGTATCACCAAATAACTAGATTTAACATATCTTGTGATCCCCATACTTAGGTGATCGTTTTTATGTGTTCATGCATTGATTTAGGGCTTGAATCGAGCTTCAATTTGCTGATTTTGTTGAAATTAGGGTTAGAGCTCCCATGGAGCTTCTCCTGGTCGATCATACGCACACACACATGTGTGTGTTATGATATTATTTTTTATATGTAATTTTAATTAAAACACTTCTCTAGTTGCCAACTTTTAGTCCCTCTTGTTTGGTTAGTTATTAAGTAGGCCACAACCTACTTATTTTCAATAATATTTACCCCTTTTTAACTAGGTTAAACATTCCTAGTTTACTTAGCGGGTTCGGGGAGATACTACCTGTTTTATTTTAAGTCCCGTTAACTCGGGCCTCTTATAATCCTTATTTCCTCAAAAGCTTTTATTCGTTTTTTTTAATATCAGGTTTATTTATTTAAATCCTAATATTCACCCGGTCTACTTTTACCACCAACGGCATTTTACCCGTTTATTTTTTGTTAATTTAGTATAATTTACAAACCCGTTTTTGGGTGTTACAAGTCTACCCCCCTTAAAGAGGTTTCTTTCCCGAAACTTTATTTACGTAGTTCATTGGTTTAATCAAACAAACCAAGTTTCATTTTCAAAGCACCCGTTTCTTTTGGCCAAAAGTTTTCATTTATATTGACGCGTACGTCTTTCATGTGTAAGGCCTGTAGGATCGTTTTCAGACCCGAACGAGTCGATCAGAAGAGTAATTCACCAATACAAAAGGCGGAAACAAGTGTATTAGTGTTATTTCAGCTGTATTCACTTAAAATTTTCTTGTATATTGATTCTAGAACAATTACAATTCAGAAGACACTTCGACAGAGCTTCGCCGTCGGAAAATTCTCTGCTGATATCACTTCAAATGACACACAACATCAGCTATATATAAAGGACCTGATTCCGCTTGAAACAACTCCAAGCGGAATCTGATTTCGCTCCAAACAGACTCAAGCGAAATCAACATATAAGCTTCAAGCGGAATTAAACAATCTGATTTCGCTTGAAATGACCTAGTGTCATTTCAAGCGGAATTACTACTAATTCTCACTTTCCTGATTTCCGAGCCCTGATCTATCTAGTTCTATACAAGACTCGATACAAGACGAAGTCGACAGACGGATGCACCAACAAACTCCCTCTCGGATGTTGACGGAGTCTTCAGTGTCGAGTCTTCGGTTGTCAAACCTTCAGTCTTTATCAGTCTGCTTGCTCTTTTTCAAAGTATTCTTCATTGTAAGCATCCTCACTCAATCTCTATCTTCTTTCTTCTATCTTCATAATCTCGATCTGACTTTCTACATTTTTACCCTCCCTCTCGATGTCTTCAGACTCCCTCTCTCAATCTACTGGGATCGCAGTTTGGAAATCACCATCTTCAGGTATTGAAACCTGTCATTTCCTGCACAAACTCTACCAAACACATAAATTTCTCAAAGTTTAAAGATTTAAAATTTAGAAACCATTTGCAGGAAACATTCAAAATGATTTATTCTCTGAAAACCACTTGTAAAACACAATCATTTTCACACAATCTTTATCCAAACATGTTCATCAAGTTTAGCACTTGGAATTTTGAAAATCAGCTTTTCAATATCAGTTGTCCAAAATCTTTTTGAATTTTTCAAAATATATGCTAAAACACACTGAAAATCTTTTTGGATTTTTGAATTTAAAAATGCAATAAAGAAATATTTGCAGACAATATTTTTGTGAGTTTGTGTAAGAGGATCATATCAATTTTGAGACAAATCACTAACACCGTTAAGCTTTAAACATTTTAAGTTCTAAACAATTCACCAAGATTGTCAGTATACTGGTCCTTTTAAATTTTCACACAAAGTTCAACTGTTTGGAGATATGAGATTAGTGTCTTAAATACATAAAGTCATTCGTGTGTCCCATCACTTGAATATACTCCCGTATCCAGATCCCAATATTCAGTCTTACAGGTGAGTATACCTAGATGATATCTGTAAGAGGATAGATGCGAAACCGTGAGAGCTCAGGTCAGAACTTCGGTTCAGCAGAGAGATGACGGTTCGACTTTAGGTGTGTCCCTTTTAGAGGATCTTTTCTTCAACAGCTTATGATTTAGCATTTTTCAATGTTTTATCATTTTTATGCTGAGGGCGACGCTATGTTTCAAGCAAAAGCAGAAAGTATTATGCGGGGACTAGGCTATTGCTTCTGCAAAATCAGAAGTCCCGGGATAATACCCCAGATATCACTGAGTATAAAGACCTAGTATCTCAGAAAGAGGGACCTTTCAAACAAGATTTCGGGGGTTACCCATATATCCAAGAAATGTTCCCCAAGATATAAGCAAGTTTGAAATTAAGATTTATATCTCGTCACAATTTACTAAATGTGCAAAAACCTATTGGCACATCCGCAATGAGATTGTTTATCACATTTTTTACTTTCCATTTCTTTAGCGTGCTGTGATAGTCCACTAATGTACTATCATTTCCTCTTTTTCACAACAAAACTCATTTTTAAATTTCTAGATGTTTTTTGGATTTTTCAAATTTTCTAATGTTTTTGGATTTTTTCTGAAATTCTTACTCCCCCTAAAATTCAAAAACATTTAATGAAATTGAAAACAAACTGTACAAGAAAAAGACAACATGATGTGAATCGCTTCAATTCTCCATCCACTTGGCATAAACAATCAGAACTCCCTCTTACAAAAAATTATTTTCCCATCATGATTTCAAAACACTTAAGTTTGTTTTAATCAAAATGGTTTTTCCAGAAAATAAGTTTTGTTGATTTTCCCACTTGTAGGAAATGGGGTAAGATCATCACATTGTTTCTTTCCTTTTTATAATGAATTGATCCCCATTTTTAAACATTTGAATAAGGATTACATCAAGTTCATATTAATGACCTTGATTACCACTTGTAATAGCAACTATTAACCATTTTCAACCAATTCATACTTGTTGGTTGAATTCTCAAGATGCCGATTCCTACTCCACTCTTACCAACCTGGGAGTTCCGGCAATTCACACTTCTCAATTTTAAAATTTTTCAAAACATTTTCAGAATGATGCCGATTCATGCTCCACGATTACCAACTTAGGAGCTCCGGCAAGTCAGGTTTCTATTCAACGAAGAATATATCCACCCAAGCCTGACCAGCCTTGGGTGTAACTTGTTCAGTATCACTTGGGGTACCATCTTTCCTTTTTGATTGATAAAAATCCTTTACCCCTTTAGCCTTCCCCTCAATCATTTTTCCAAAAATATTTTTCACTGCAGGGTTAAAGACTTTTTCAACATCCAATTCTTTCTTTTTAGGAAAAAATTGGTTTGAAATTTCAACTTTCCCAATTTTAGATTTCAAATTTTCAGCTTTCAGTGGTGGAAAATTCACATCATCCACATGCAGAACTTTCTTCTCTTCTTTGACCATAACATGCGGCTCCTTTGATTTTACGGAATCAGATTCATCACCAGAACTGTCTCTTGATTTCTTAACAACCCATTTTTGGTTGTTAAGTTTTTCCTTCTTTTTGAAAACATTTTTCAAACATTCACCAACCTCAAAATTGAATTTTCAAAAACTTTAAGTTTGTTCGTTGGTGGTTCAGTTTTCTCAACAATCTTTTCCTTCAGTTTCTCAGAAACTTCCTGTTTTGGTTTAAATGTTTTCGGACAATTCCTATCAATATGACTAGCAGTTTTGCACTGAAAACAGGTTCTCGTTTCTATCTTTTTCTGAACAACACTCTTCTTCAATTCTTCTTGCTTCTTGGCAAGCAATTCTTGGTTTGTTTGTTTCCCGAATGCTTGCTCTTTCTCAGCTTCTGATGATTTTCCTGAAACAAACACAGTTTTTGGTTTATAAACTTTTTCATTTTTATAATTTTTCGGTTGATTAAAACCTAACCCTTTCTTTTTGAAATTACCATTATGGTTTGGTTTGTTTTGAAAACTATAACCATAATTGTAACCCATTTTCTTGTTAATTCTTTGTTGATCTCTTGAAGTGTATTGTTTAGGTTTTCCAGAAATATTTAAATCTTTTATTTCAGAAATATTAATTTCTGTAATTTTGAAAACCTTTTGAATCATTTCAATTTTAACACTTCTTATTGGAAAAATCTCATCATAATATAATTTGTCAGAATCTTTCAAAGTATATGCTACTTTGACCGGTTCGTCATTCAAATTAGATTTTGATAGCAAAAATTCTTTATCATAAACCCGTTTGTCCTTTTTGATTGTTGACTTTGACATGTCGGACTCAGACTTTGACTCGGATTTGGACTCCGTTTTTGACTCCTCTATGTCATCTTTATCTAACACCTGATCGACCACACTTTTTATCAACTTGGACTCATGATCAGTGTCAGACGATGTGAATGTAACATAATTATTTTCTAGCAAAATATCTGACGACCCAGACTCCCATTGTAAGTTTGTTGCCTTTTTGACTCTTTCAGAATTTGGATTTCGAGGAGAATATCCATTTTCAACCGGGGGTGGACATCTATTGTAGACAACACTTGGTTTCTTACCAGAAAGTTTTACTTCATCATCTTCTTTCGTCTCGGACTTCTTTTCTTCCGAAGTCTTCTCTTCCTCAAACGTCTTCAATCTTTCCACAATTGGATAAATCCTGTCAACAACAAAAGTAGAACATGAGTAACTTTTTAATAAATTGTTAACTCTTTCAGTTTCAATTCTTTGTGTTGCCAACTTCAATTCAAGCTCAGCACACTTCTCTGTGTAGTAGTTGACATTGTCAAGCTGTCTCATGTAAGCCCCTTTGAGTGTATTCATTGCTACAGCTTGTTAACTATTCGACTCGGTGTACTTATTCATTTCTCTGTTCAAAACATCATATGATTCTTTCAACCTTTTTATATTGTGTAGCAACTCATTGTTTTGCTTGATCAGAGAATCGCAATTCATACACTTCTCAGGAACTTTGACTGTATCAGCATCTGTTTTGATTTCAAATTCTGAAACTTCTCTGACTATTCTTACTTGAAGTTCTTCTTTAGCATTTTTCTTTTTCACAGCTTCAGCTTGTTCATGTTCTTCTTCTTCTTCATATTTCTTCCATTTCTCTTCTTCAGCTTTTGCAATTTTTCTGTATTTTTCTGCCCAATATTCATCAGAAGCATTAGCAACAAAAGCTTTAGCGTTTAAAATCTCATTGGCCATGAATTCTTTGTCTGGACAATAATTGTCCCAACTAAAACCTTCTGGCAATTTTTCATCTTCTTGATCTGCCAAGCATACTTTACTATCCTTTGGAATGTATTTATCCCAACTGAAACCACTTTCCTTGCCCTGATTAACCAGACATGCTCTCTTTGAATCTTCAATTTCTTTTCTACCATGAGCAGTTTGTGCCTGTTGTTGTTGATGTGGCTGTTGTGTAACTTGATGATAAATCGCCTTTTTATAGTAGTCGTTGTTTCCGAAAGGATTTTGAGCTCCACTTGCTTCGCGATTTGTGCACTCTCTCTTGAAATGCCCCTTTTCCCTGCAACGAAAACAAGTGACTTTAGACTTATCAAAACCTAAAGTTGAAACATTTGCATCGTGAAAATCATCTCTGCCTATTATTTGTTTAAATTTTTCAGCACGTCTCAACAACTAGCCATACACCATTTTATATCCATCAATTTCATCTCCTCAGCATCAATTTGATCGTAATCCTCTTTCGTGAGCATTGGATTCCCGATCCTCCCTGCCACTAAACCTCCATAGGATTCAAGCACAGTTACCAACAAAGACATGTGACTTTTAGCAACTTCCTCAGTATAATTCTGATCATTTTCAAGATTTAAAGCAATGTTGCATTGAAGAACTTTTCCGCTCTTTGTTGTAGAAAAATGTGGATCAAATGTTGGAAATGAAGTAAATCCTATCCTGGTGCTTGATCCCTGAGATGAACTTTCAGAAGAACCTTTTGCATTAAAAGTAGTTTCAACCTTTGGAGAAAAATTGATCTTATCATTAACACCACTTTTGAAATACAATCCCATGTCTTGTTCTCCATCATAGTTCTTCATCCTCGCAATCTTTCTTTGCTGCATCTCTTGATCTTCAAGATGTTTAATAAACTCACCCAGTGTTAGCTTTTTATATTCCTTTCTATTATTCCTCAACATCATCAAATACGTTCCCCAAATATCAGTGGTAACGCACCAGCTAGTTTCTCAATCAACTCATCTGTATCCTTTTTGATGCCTAATTTTGTCATATTTTTCACCAAGTTACAATATCTTTCAATAATCTGCTTGGTATTTTCTGATTTCAAACCATGGAATAGATCAAATTCTTTCTTCATAAGTGACATTTTGTTCTTGAGCATATCATCACTTCCCAGAAATTTTGCTTCTAATTCATTCCAAATCCAATATGCACTTCCATCATGTTGAAGAAGAATCAATATGTCCTCTTTAATCGCTTGCTGTAACAGACTAACCATCAATTTCTCATCTCTGTACTTCTTTTTCTCATCAGCACTCATTTCTCTAATTGGCATTATCTGATTATTGTTCTTTGTTGGTCTTTCATATTGAACTTCAGTATGTTCCCAAGCATCCAAATGATAAGCCTCAACCCAGTTACCAAAACGTTCGGACCAACCATTATAATCATCAATATCCAAAAGCTTAGGCGGTTTTTGTGATGTCCCCGTTTCATTTTCAAGCAATGTACTTTGAGTCACAGTCATTGGACTAGCAAAGGCATTATGAAACTCGTTCTCCATGTTTTAGTTTTCAAAAGTTCACAATCTGCCAATTTCAAACTCAAGCGAGATAACAAGTTCAAGTGAAACTACTCTTTGAAGCGGAATCTCTGATTCAAGCGAAATCAACAACACCTTTCAAGCGGAATACTGGACTGTCCAAGCGGAATTAGCTTTGAAGTGGAATCAGGTTGATTCAAGCGGAATCAGATTGATTTTTCAAGCGGAAATACGATTTCAAACGGAATCACTGATTTCACACGGAAACACTGAATTCAAGCGGAATCAACCCAAAATCTCAAGCGGAATCAGGTGTTTTCAAGCGAAATCACTTATTTCGCTTGAAATTACAACAACATTTCAAGCGGAATCAGATAGTTCGTTCAAGCATTAGGTCTTTCGTCAATTTGTCACTTTTAGCCTGAATTTGGGTGTCAAACTTTCAAGGGTTTGTTAAAACATGATTACGCGTGTTATGTGTGAAAATGAGCCAATTTTAACCGTGAAAAATTTTTTAATTTGAAAAAGAAGGTGTAGAAAATAGAAAATGCAGGTGAAATGGTAAGAACTCTTCCTCCTGAGCTCTTATACCACTTGTAGGATCATTTTCAGACCCGAACGAGTCGAAACAAGTGTATTAGTGTTATTTCAGCTGTATTCACTTTAAAATTGTCTTGTATATTGATTCTAGAACAATTACAATTCAGAAGACACTTCGACAGAGCTTTGCCGTTGGAAAATTCTCTGCTGATTCCACTTCAAATGACAAACAACATCAGCTATATATAGAGGACCTGATTCCGCTTGAAACAACTCCAAGCGGAATCTGATTTCGCTCCAAACAGACTCAAGCGAAATCAACATATAAGCTTCAAGCGGAATTAAACAATCCGATTTCGCTTGAAATGACCTAGTGTCATTTCAAGCGGAACTACTACTAATTCTCACTTTCTTGATTTTCGAGCCCTGATCTATCTAGTTCTATACAAGACTCGATACAAGACGAAGTCGACAGACGGATGCACCAACAAGGCCTCGTGGGCTGTTACTTTTAGCTTGTATCCGTTATCTTTATTGATTATTTGTTTTGACGGTTAGACTTGTTAGTCACCGGTTACCTTATACCCCATCGCTCGGGTATATTCACCTTGCCTTCTTGAGGCTTATATAAGTTTATGATCTCCTATCTCGTAACTCACGTTACAATGTGATCACATTCTATATTACTTTTCTTGACCGTGAATGCGTCAAGTCACGTTTAAGTTTATCTCAATTTTTTTATCATACTTCTTCTTTTTGAATGTATCGCCTTGCACCTATTAGTGTTAAGACCCATATCTTTAATATTAATCATTTCCAAATTCCTCTCATAATATTCATATTTGTTAAAACGTTGTTTCTTACTAAAACTGAATTTTAGTTTAACGTCTTTCTCCTTAACTTATGTCAATTACTAACATCAAGGAAATTGACAACCAATAATTTATTCTTTTTCGTTCTCGTTTTACACGGGGAATCGTAACCAGTTCCCTCGCTTTACGCTATTGACCCGTAGGTTCTTTCACTTAGCCTCATAGGCTATTTCTTTATATTTTCACCTTTTTAAGGTGAGGTCTCAACAATTCGTTTCTTCCTATTTAGGACCCAAGGGTTCTTGGTCTCATTGACCTTAACACTACTTTTAATCTTGTAGGTTATGATGATCCTGTAGATCATCTTTTATTCGTGTCTTTATTCAAATGTACATATATATGGCGTCAAGGCACCCCTTTTTATATTTAGAATCCTTAACCATAGTCTAAGGCTACATTCGTTTATTTGCGAACTAATCTTCCGACTTTATGACTCCTTACGTCATTCACACATCAGTTTGTTCTACCCTTACCGTTTCTCGGTTCATACTTATACTACTTTACAACCCATTACCCGGGTTTTTTTTACCTTAATGCTTTTAGCGCCCATAACCCGCTGCATAGGTTTATTAATATTTCGCGCTTTTATTTATTCGGTTCGCGCTTACTTATATTAGCAAGCGTCATTCTTTATTTAACTCGTTTGACTTATTCGTGTGAATTTTCCTCACTTATGAAAGCCAAACTTCATTCTTTATTCATTCTATTTGACTTGTCCGTGTGAATTTCATCACTTACGATAGCTAAACTGTTTTCCCTACGCCTTAGCATTCTTATTAGTCGGTTTGTATTTTCATTTACCTTGATTATTGTCCCTTCCCTCGGGCTTGTTATTCTAATGTAATATGCTTACGTTACCCGGCTTGCGTTTACATTTATTATCAAATATCTTACTTTATATGATCTGTTTTGAGTACCTTTTTAATTCGCCCCATTCACCCCGTCCTTACTAAATCGGACGTAAGTGTGTCCATCATAAGAAGTTCACAGTATCATGTGTTCACTACTTACTTGGCCAGAGTAAGCGATAAACACATGGTACTCATGACCTTTTTATAATTTTTGCACCATGCCCCATGTAAGTAACTCCTCTAATAATTCCCATATCCATGGTTTCAGTTGGTAAAACTTTATTTAATTGTTATTTAACAATCATTAGTTTTACTCGTTTCATTCTTGAACATGTAAAATGTTTTCCTTTTTATCGGACTATTATATAATCACATTCATTAATGTGATCACTATTTTTCTCAATAGTTTTAGAGAATTATGCACTTGGACAATTACCCCCGTCTAAGTTTTTATATAGACTAATCTTGTTATTGCTTTGTTATTCATCATCGTGACTAACACTTATTTCTACTTATTTGCTCTTGGAAACTTCATGCTGAATAGATATCCTATTCAGGTTTTCCAAGTCTTATCCTACATATGCATCAGTCATTCTCTACGTGTTTGTTGCATATTACTACTTGTGCAATTAAATTTAAAACGTGCACCTGGTAATGCTTGCCCTAACGTGCTTTCCTTGCCATTAACCTTGTTCACAATCGTCACGCGGTTTAGGTCCTTGTTGAGCATGCCCTGATTGTCATACTTTGGACTGTTGCTTCGTCAGATCTGCAATTTGTTAAACTCCCGCTATCTTCAGATGCGAGTGTCCTTCAACTACGACATTTATAAAAGTTAGTAATTTCGACATTAATGAACGCCCGTATTATAATACAAGGCTTTTCCACAATACGTGTCAACACACGTAATTTCGTTGACTATATCTATCCTTTATCGATTTTGATTTGTGTAACATGTATTACACGATAACCCTATGTGTTGTTCACAACACTTTAATCATACTAAACCATTAATATGAATATACTTACCAGATTTGCGATCAAGTCTCGAACCGAACACACTTTACTCTTTGACCCTGATCTCTGATTACCAACTTGTAAGACCCTTGCTATTATTTTATGATTTTCGTATAGTTTACGACAATAAACATGTAATTATAATTACATATACAATGAAAATACAGGTTAATTAAAACTTTTCTAAATTTTAAAGCGTTACATCATGATTGGTAAAAATTTGCCGCTAAAAGTAACGACGAAACTATTTGCGGAAGCTTGTAACTGCATCGTGATCGGTTCTTCGTTGAGCTTGATCGTCATCCGGCATCATATAATACATACCTAAAATCAAACCAACATAAAGTTAGTTTTGACAGTTTCACAACAAGTTATAAACATATTTTCATCCAATTCATTCATCCATTATTCAAAATTCTTTTTTTCCTTCGAATTCAAATTTCCGGTTCTTAAACCGAATTATTTGACCCGTTATGGGTTTTGTACCATATCCTATATGCACAACCCTTTTTAGTAACTCTTTAATGTTTACTAATACGATCCATTACCCGGATCATATCTTATTAGTTTTCATGGTTCTTTTACCAATTCTTAAGTTATATACACGTTTGACCCGTTATGGGCATTTATATCAAAACAATAATTTTATCAACTCTTATTAATAAAAAAATTTTATTTCCACCAACCATAATCCATATTATGGTTGGTATATGTACCCATCATGAAAGTATCATTCCTTGTGCGTGCCTGGCACAGGTCAACATTGACTCGTTTTTAATACATTGCATTACCTTTCGCCAACCTTGGCAAAACATGCTCATACTTTCCGCTTGCCTGTATTTATAACACTTAACAATACATAATATTACCAATCATCATTTATATTTTTATACAACTTCTGACCAAGTATTGAGTCAAAACTAAGTGTTTAAGGCTTGGAACAATTTCTGCAAGTACGGACCTGCTTGCTATCGACAACTATTTTGTTGACAAAACGTCCGCGAAAACCACGTTAAAAAACTTCCTAAAAATCTGTTAAATTACCAATCATCATTTATATTGTTATACCACTTCTCACTAAATAATGAGTCAAAACTAAGTGTTTAAGGCCTTGAAACAATTTCTGCAAGTACGGACCTGCTTGTTGTCAACAACTATTTTGTTGACAAAACGTCCGCGAAAACCACGTTAAACAACTTCCAAAAAATCTATAAAAATTACCAATCATCATTTATATTGTTATACCACTTCTGACCAAATATTGAGTCAAAACTAAGAGCTTAAGGCCTCGAAACAATTTCTGCAAGTACGGATCTGCTTGCTGTCAACAACTATTTTGTTGACAAAACGTCAGCGAAAACCATGTTAAACAACTTCCGAAAAATCTATAAAAATTACCAATCATCATTTTTGTTGTTATACAACTTCTGACCACATATTGAGTCAAACCTAAGTGCTTAAAGCCTTGAAACAATTTCTGCAAATATGGACCTGCTTGCTGTCAACAACTATTTTGTTGACAAAACGTCTGCGAAAACCACGTTAAACAACTTTCGAAAACTCTATAATAATTACCAATTATCATTTTTGTTGTTATACAACTTCTGACCACATATGGAGTCAAAACTAAGTGTTTAAGACCCCGAAACAGTTTTGCAAATAACGGACCTGTTTGCTATCAATTACTATTTTATTGACAAAATGCCCGCGAAAACCATGTCCATTTTATTATTCACAATGCTATCCATTATACAAGTAAGTATTCTATTCTATAAGGTGTAAGCTTTACTTACCTCGCATCCGCGCAAACATTCTTCGCATCCATGATCCGTTTGACCCGTTCCTTCCCAAGCTCCAACCTAGCTTGTTCAGAGTCAAACTATATCATAATATCCATAATATTTGTTAGGTTTGCCGTCATATAAAATGACCACAACATCTCATGGATTCACACATAACAATATCATCATCATTCACAAGGTGGTTAGATTAGTCATTAACAATTACGACTCTTCTACCTTACGTATTTTCTATGTCGAAACCACTATTCGACTTCGTCATTGGTTACTTTAACTTTCTACTAGTTAACTACCTTTAATTATATGATATGTGCAAATAAGCTAAATCGACATCATAATCAGAGCAAAGACTACTGCACCTAACTCAAGATCATGAGTGGTGTAGTTCTTCTGGTGCACCTTCAGCTGTCTTGATGCATAGGCTATAACTTTGTTTCTTTGCATAAGAACGCAGCCAAGGCCTAAGTTGGATGCATCACAGTACACGACAAAATCGTCGTTACCCTCGGGCAAAGATAGAATAGGTGCATCACAGAGTTTCTGTTTCAATGTCTGAAATGCTTCTTCCTGTTTGGATCCCCACTCAAAAGGTTTACTCTTCTGAGTTAAAGCAGTGAGAGGAACCGCAATCTTGGAGAAGTTTTCTATGAAACGGCGGTAATATCCTGCTAGACCAAGAAATGACTGAACCTCGGTAGGAGTAGTAGGAGTATCCCAATCCTTAATCGCACTGATTTTTGCGGGATCTACATGAATACCTTCTTCATTGACTATGTGCCCCAAAAATTGAACTTCCTTAAGCCAGAATTGGCACTTGGAGTATTTGGCAAAAAGCTGTTCTTTCTTTAGGAGCTCCATTGTAAGACGAAGTTGTTACTCATGATCAGCTCGAGTCTTAGAATAGATCAAAATATCATCAATGAAAACGATGATGAACTTGTCCAAATAAGGCTTACAAACCCTATTCATCAAGTCCATGAAAACAGCAGGAGGATTTGTTAAACCGAAGGGCATAACAGTAAACTCATAATGACCATAACGTGTACGAAAAGCTGTCTTGGGAATATCTTCTTCGAGAACTCGAAGTTGATCGTACCCAGAACGCAGATCAATCTTTGACTGTATGTTGCCTTACGAAAAGGCAGACTTCTGCAAGTTGACGCAAATAGTCCCTAAGAGCGAATAAACTTGTTTTTGCCATACCAAAGCCTTTAAAACTTATTTCTAAGTTATGTAAAGGTTATTTAAGGTATGTTAAGTTTATGTTGTTGTTCCGGAGTGTTTGTCGCGTTAAACTGATCGTATTTACGCATCAGTTTGCGTATAACTCCCCAGAAAGTGATATAGAGTTCAAAATCGATCAAAAATCAGCATGTGCATAAAATCAAACATAAATGACAAACATTGGGATCAAAACACACTGTTTTATTAATATTGTATTGTTCAGAGATTATACAACGGTATCACAAGCACAGATGACACAGCAATCTTAGTTTACGATGCGTTGGGACATTCGGATTTTTGGATCGAATCGGTGACATGGCTCACAAACTCGAGTTAACTGACAAATTGCATAATGTTCGCGATGATATTTATGCCTCGACTCTAAGGCAGTGTTTGTCCGATGAAACACTTGTGATACCTTTACTAGAGTCTATGGTTAACTGACCAGTTGTATTCATCAGGGAATCTATCGAAAACATGGACCAAGAAGTTAAGGTTAGTTGTCATAGCCAAAGTTCGGTCGTAAGAGTTTGTTGGAACTCAGTACGTGGACCGAAGTCCTTGTGGGAACGTAGTAATCAAAGGGAGCTCTAATATCTCCAGTTGTTTGAACGGTTGAATCAACTCCTGATATCATTGAGGAATTTCGGGACGAAATTCCCTTTCAAGTTGGGGATGATGTGGCACCTGAGGGAAATTTACAGCAATCTTGATGTATCATTTCACTTCTCTGTGCTTGCTTGTCAAATTTCGGGACGGAATTTCTTTCAAGTTGGGGATGATGTGATAATCCGAACTTTCAAGGTTTGTGCCGTTTAACCCCGCATTCCCAACTTCTCATTATTCCTGTTTAATGCTCCTTGTTTAGATGAAACGTGTTTTATGTTTTGTGCTATTATAATCTTGTTAAACCTAAACCTAAACGTAAACGAGAATGATTGATTGTGGCCACGATTACATAATTGGGCTGTGTATATGTGGACCTCATACACACCCCTCTAGCAACCACTTCGGCCCACACATGTTACCTTGGGCCCGAACAACTTAAGCCCAAACCCATCATGGGTTGCGTATACAAGAGGGATAGGGGGTACGTAAACTGTGACTTGGAAATATAACAAACCCTAACTCCCTCCTAAACGTACGAGTTGGCAGCGAATTCCCCCCATCCTCTCGAAGCTTTCTCTCACACTCTCTACTCTCTGGTTAGTTTACTGATTCCAGTTTAGTGTTGCATATTCTTGTTGTAGGATCGATTTGACGATCAAGTGAGTCAATTAAAGTCAATACACCACTGTTTTAGTGGCGAAAACAAACAAACAGTCTTGAAACAGAGATAATTGAGTAGAAAATAGAAGAATATCACTTTAACACCTGTTTCTCATTAATACTTCACTAGAAAATCCGGCAGAAGTTCGGTATACAACTTTGGAATCCGTTGCCAAATGAGAAACACACACTACCTATTTATAAGCAACAGATTTCGCTTGAAACACACAGGACAGATTCAAGCGAAATCACTTAAATTAATTTCAAGCGAAATCACACTAAAGAAATATAAAATTCTATTTCATGTGAATCTACATTCTATTTCATATATATACCTTGTATTTCATCATTGAGATCACTTGTATGATGTCATCATTGTAAATGATGACATCATTCTTGTTCAGATCCGCAACGAAACTGAGACTCGATATAAGACGAAGTCAACAGACAAATGCACCAACACTTGTTAATCTTGGATGTGTAATACATGCTAGAGTTGTCATGCTATGTACACGAGACTAAATCTCGATACAGGGTATTGATTTTATGTTAATATGGATACTAGTAAACCAATTTGGGTTAATGATTAGTGATTTGTGGTGTGTTGATGATACTACTGATTAGTGTATGATTAGTGGGTATTGTTGTATAATAATCTTCTTCGATGTGTTAAATATATGGATTCAGCCTATGTGATGTAATCTTGATCTAATCAAACAAAGTGGACATGATAATAAAAAAAATGGCGGCCCATGTGACCCTATTAATGTTGTCGGTGATAGTTACTAGTATTATGTGAATTAATTAATGGAGATGATAATGGACATATGTTAACTTTACGAATACAAACTGAAAACAAATGTTAATGCATTAATCGGATGACTGCAATGATAGTGATAATAATTAGAAATTACATTTGATGAATATGGAAACTGTTGTGATTATGCAAAACTTGATTATGAAACTGATGTGCTGTGATTCGGCGAAGAGTAGGGTATTTCGCCAAATCCAGCAAGCGACAAAAGACCCTCCCCACAAGGGTACCCAGTCGACGAAACACCTACATGTTTCATCACCTACATGTTTCGTTACCTACATGTTTCGTCACCTACCTGTTTCGTCACCTTGATGTTTCGTCATCTATAAGCCGACGAAATACCCCGATGTTTCGTCGCCCACCATGTTGACGAATAACTGTGATCAACAGACTGTGGTTTATCATGTGTATGGAACTTGAATGATTATTGTCTACCTGATAATGATGTTATTCATAATTGAGGAAACATGACTTGCTTATGATGTATAACTCATTAACTGTTAAGTACTAGTACGAAACATGCGTGTGAATAGTGAACTTATCTGCTGTATGTGTTAAGAATGATTGTTATCTGTATTTCGATGATCCTTGCTATGAATACACACTATGAACATACGTGAACAACGTGAACGTAAACTAATTTCGAGTACATGAACATCATAGGCTTTGACTGATTATGTGTGAACAAGTAACTGATCCTACCGAGCAAACCAAGGTGAGTTCACTTCTCTCAAAACAAGCATGCGTCTAGTGGGGACAATCAAACTAACAAAACTTGTAAATGGATTTTTCGTAAACCCATATCCTTGTAGGGGATATGAGGCGGTTTTCAAATACCCACATCCTTGTAGGGGATGTAAGGCGGATTTCACAAACGCATATCCTTGCAGGGGATATGTGACATCTGTGCTTGTAATCATTGTAAACAGTTCAGTTATCAATGAAATAAAGTTATTTGATCCCTACGTTTGTTTGTTATGTTTGATGTTTTTCATATTTTGACTTTTATTCGTTTTCAAACTCTATATCGCTTTCTGGAGAATTATACACAAACTGGTGCGTAAACGTAATCAGTTAAAAGCGACAAATACTCCGGAACCTCAATTCATGCTTAACATACCTTAAATAACCTTTACATAACTTAGAAATAAGTTTTGAAGGCTTTGGTATGGCAAAATCCAGTCAATTCGCTTACAGGGACTAAAATTGACAAATTGCGAAAGTATGCCGATTTGAACTGTAACGAACATTCCGGAACATGATCATAAGTTAAACACACCCTAAATATCCTTTACATAGCTTAGAAATAGGCTTTGAGGGGTTCGGTGTGCTAAAATAAACTTTATGCTCATTCAGGGACTAAAAGCGTCAAAAAGTGCATAAGTTTGCATTTTCGCGCATAACTTACGTTCTGAATACTTCCGGACATCCAAAAATTTATGTAATCATTAAAATATTATGTTTTAGTGATTAGCTTGTCAAAAATCCATTCGTCACGCAATTTGGACCGTTTTTGCGTCCGTTACGACTTCCGTCGTAATTAACCGAACAACGCAATCGTACGGCCAAACGAACCGACATCCGGCATATTTTTGAGCATGTTTCAAGTTCCCTCTACTTTAACTTCATTTTAGAGCCTTAAAATGGGTTTGACGGGTGTTTGAAGTGCCAAAACTCGACCATGCACGCACAGGGGCCAAAATTGTCAAAATGAAAACATAGCTGGTCTGCAGGTCCCTTACGGACCGTATGGGGTTGCTTACGGTCCGTAAGCCCCTCCCAGATCAGCAGAAATGCTTTCCAGCCATTCCCAGCTGTTACACACTTATGCACATGGTTTCTCCTAAACTATGGGCTGGTTTTGGGTGCCAATGGTTTTATAAATCAGTGGGTACGAGGTGTAAGGCTCAGATCGAAGCTCGTTTTCCAAGAAACGATCCTAACGGTTGTGCTTCACCTATAAATACCCAACCCCAACTTCATTCAAACCCACTTGATTCTGAGATTTTCTCTAAGTTGGAGTTATAAACACTTCATACCTGAGAAATACTCGGAAATCAATCTTGCGGGGACCTTCTGTAAGTATTCTTTCGCATTTTTCGTTCGTTTTAGCGTTTAAGTCAAACTGTGTTTGACTTTCTGCATTGACCAGTTTATGGTCAACGTGAAGTTCGTTTGAACTTCATAACGTGAGCGTAATCACGATGCTTATAGTCCCTAGTGACTATACGTACTGATTACCACGTTATCTAGGCTCAGTGACGAGTCGTAGTTTCGGCCAAAATGCGTTTTCTCGCGTATTTTGTAACCAAACTACTCTAGGGTATTGAAACCGTTTGTTTTAATACCAAACCTGTTTTCTAACTTCACTAAACATGTTCTAGCATGTTTAGCTCGTCGCTTCTAGTTTTGTGCTTGTCTAAGGGTCGTAAGGTAAGCGATCTAATCAATCGCTTATGCTTACGAACCCGACCCATTTGGTCAATCATTAGTATTCGACCAAACACTTTAGGTGACCATAGTTGTATAGGGAATAACCTTCCGAGGTTATACCTTATGGTCACATCGTTTAACTAGTTGTATGATAGGTAATGTATGTGCCTTAGGTAAATTACCAAAATACCCTTTTTACGCCAAAATTCATTTTAAGCCTATGTAACACAATCTTTGGTATCTAAACTGATTTAGCAACTATATTAAACATGTTAAGGCATATCTTACTTGTCATAGGGCTAGTTAGGCATTCCGAACGCGTTTTACGCGAACGGCGCGTTAAAGTGGCATAAGCTACCTAAGCGGGTCGTAACGGGTCAAAAGCACTTAGGATAAGTTTCGTTTTAGTACGTAGGCTTTGTTAGACCATATTACATAAGTTCCCACACTTATTTGGTTTACGAAACCTCGTACTACCCGATCCTCCGATACGTCCGTTTATTATTGTAGATACCTATATAGGTGCCGTTTGATTTCCGTGATCATCTAGCATTGCTTGGTGGTTATCTTACAACTTCTAAGCAATCTCAAGTGAGTACATAGACCCCTCTTTTACTGTTTTTCAAACATTTTGGGGTGAAACACATGTGCCTACTTGTTACTTTCATGCTTTCATGTTTTCGCATTATATACTTGCTATGTTCATTAGTACATTGTTTTACATGACATTTTCATGCTATGTATGTTCATCATACTTAGTACACTCGTTTTACATGACATTTTCATGCTACGTATGTTCATCATACTTAGTACATTTGTTTTACATGATATTTCACGCTATGTGTGTACATTTGATTACATACTTAGTGCATTGTTTTCACATGTTTATATTTTGGGTATGACATTTGTTTGTTTAAGTGGGACCATATTGATAACTGGTAAAATACATATATTTGTCCCGTGTAGATTGTATAATTATTGTATAAGTTTTATTTAGTTTTTAGTGTATATTATATTATTTTATGTTTTGGCAGGTACTGGTGCAAATGGAGCAAAAACGAATAATATGTAAATGACCAGCCAATTGGACAGAGTGGTGTGCCAGAGACCGAAGCAAAATTGCCGCTGAGTTTGCCAAAGCCACTATCTCTATTTTATAAATTAGTGGGATGTTAATAAAAATTAAAATAAAGAAATTGATGGGCTGAGAATTAAAGGTTGATGTACTAAATGGCCTTGCAAGTAATTTGATATGTTGAGTTGGGCTACGTTACTTTAGGAGGGGTTATAAAATTCATTATTCTAGATGGACTGGAGAGTTGATTTGTAAAAAGAAACTTGGGCCGCCAACAAACACAGTAAATGACAATTTTTAAAAGGATCATGGGCTCATGTTATGTCTTTTAAAAGAAATAAGGGAGCACCAGGAATGGGCCGCACGAATTCACAAGGAGGCAGCCTTGATTGGCTTAGGTGGGCGGCGGATTTATTGATTGGGCTGCACATTGAACGAAAAAGGAGAGGCTGTCGTTATATATTTTATTTTTGACGTAAGAAGAGGGGACGGTAGCAAGTAGGTGGGCGCAAGATTAGCGGAAGGAACAAACAAAATAAAAAAAACCTATTGGGCCGTAAGAAAAGAGAAATCAACTTTTGGGAGGCCATTATTTAATATTGTCGAACATTGACGAACAGAAGACATCCGACATCAGGGGACAAATACGGAGGGAATTCGACGGCAGCTTTGGAGACAGGAGGATCAGACGCAAACAGGGCAACAACGAACATCAGCCGCACGGACGGAGAAGATATTTGGAGAGGGAGGTTCGATCAGCCGTAAAAAGAGGAAGGGTTCAAGATTCAAAGCTGCAATTAAGATTCAAGTCCGGGTTCACAACGAGTTAGTGTTTTGGTTTTAATTTACTTTATGTTATTCGAACCAATGAACATGATTTGTTATGTATTTGAGATTTATTTCTTTTTAGTGACTATGGTTCTTGGCTAATTTTCTTTAACTACCTAGATATGGTTGAATGATTGCTATATGATTTGATTATATTTTGGATTTATGGAAGCTATGGATTATTTATAAATTGTAAACGGCTTGTTCTATTGGTTAGATGTGTTTGCGTGCTTGATAGTATTTGAATATTGATTATTGCTTCACATGAATCTTGGTGACGGTCTTTATCACATAATAGAGTCATGCTAGGGTTTTAGGTTTTGGTGAGTGTCTATATCACATAATAAATCTTTAATCCTTTAGGGGGAAAATTGCATAAGTAGCCTTAGAAGTAATAATTGGTAATCTTATAAAATCAAGTGTTCTACTAATCATCAATAGCTGTAAGGTGCGAGATTATTGCTAGGTCTAAGTGATTAAACCGCAAGGTGGGTCCTTCTTAGGAAGTTAACCTTTTGGCTGCTGTCTAGCAAGTCTAGCTGAGAAATCAAGCCTATCCTAGGTTTAGGTCTCGTAAGGGAGTGAGCCTTTTAGGATACTTTTATAAACCCATTAGATGTCTTGTAAGGGAGTCTAATAACCGGTAGTTTAACAACCTTTAGGGGATCTTAGCGTGCTCTTGAGAAGGATTAGGGGTCCTTAGATTTCCCGAGAGGTGAGAATTTTAAGATCCCGGTTCCATAGCAGACAACTTCCAAATATAATCATAACTAAAAGCAATCAGGATTCCTGTCTAGGTAGTTCCTTCACCATACTTGAGTTCAATCGTCGTTTGAGATCGTGTTTAGTTCGTCTATTTATTTAGCATTATTTTATTATTTTATTTAGGATTTTTTAGAAAACCCCCCATCAATAAATAATTAGTTAAGTCCGTGTCAGTCTAGGTCTAGATAGAGTCGTTAGCGTAATCGGTAGAGTCTCTTGGGTTCGATACTCGGACTTCCTTAGGCTATACTATACCGATCGGTACACTTGCCGGTTGTGTGGTTTAGGGTTTAGAGAGTCTTAGTTTTATAAATTTAAAGCTTAGAGAGTCTAGAATTAGGGTAATTTTAGTTGTTTTAATTAACCCACATTCAGCACATCACATATACATTCATTAACTTTGATCACGCCGCTCGTTAGTAGGTAGTGGTACCATAGGAATTGACAACTCCCGTTCCTAACATCCTGGGTATGTTTGGATGAAAGGAATGACCGAATTTGATTTAAACATAAAAATCGATAGACCTTTAATTTGTTTATAGGTTTATCACCACAGTCACAAGGCTTGGATGTATGCATTTTCACAATACCGCATAAATGTTCGTATTCAGTATAGCATGCATCTCCACAAAACATAACGTTGATTTAAACTGAGTTTTACTTCAATACTTTGTTTTGTGCATTTTCACCTATGGTTTAGTTGATACATATTTCACTTACCATACATGACATTTTGTTTACACATAACATGATTGACATTGACATAGACATTTTGACATTGTTACACACATTACATGATTTACACTTGACGTTAGACATGGTTTTTCACATAAACATTTTGACATTTGGTTAAACATAAGCATGTTTACATTGGTGGTTTGCTTGGGTAAGTGATTTAAGTAACGAGGCGTGTGTAATATGATACAAACATGGTGGATACGCCGCTGGTACTTCCTATATATAAGTGTTTGTATGATATTACGCATCGCAGCGTTGTTTAAATCATTTCAGTTTAGCTATATAACATATTTTCACAATACATTGTTTTAAAACAACTTGTTTTATACAACTTATTTTACTTGGTTATTCATTTAACCATACATTATTCTTTCAAAAATACATATCTACCATCGTTTTTCAAATGATTTACAAACAATACAATCAACAAGGTTCATGACTACATTTCATTAAACATTTTTCTAAAACCTAAGTCATGGATCCTATTTTCACAAAACCTATGTATCTCACAGGCATTTTTATGCTGACGTACCTATTTTCACATGTGTTTCAGGAGCAAATGCATAGGATGATCGTGATACACTAGGATGGACTTGGGCCTTAGTGACGATAAAATGGATCTAGACTAGTTAAAACTTGTTATGTACTTTGTTTCCTTTTCATTTTAAGACAATGTAACTTGTGGGTTCTCGTTTGAAACAATGTATTCCACCCTTGGGTGATGAATAAATTATTATTTAAATTACCTTGGTTGTGGAACAATAATTCTGTTACAACACTCCCCGACGTTTCCGCCACGATTTGATGTTTTACGTGGTCGGGGTGTGACAGAAGAGTTGGTATCAGAGCCAATGGTTATAGGGAATTAGGTTATTAGTAATGCTTTGACCTAGACTATAACCTTTCTAGGACCCCCAACACAAGTTGTCTTGTGTTTAGATTTTAAAACATGCATTTCACCTATCCTTAGGTGATCACCAAAACAAGAACCCAGTTTTCTAAAAACGATTTTTGAAAAACAATCTTCTTTTTTCAAATGATTTATTATATGGTTTTGAACCCTTTTTGGTTTTGCAATTTGATTTTGAAACTTTATCATTTGTTTTCGAATGATTCTTTTGGCCTTGTGCCTTCCAAGTTTTCAAAATCTCGTCAAAATTTTGGGTTCTAAATAGTGTGAACACGTGCAAACTGGAAGGGTGAATGCCTGTACCCTGGGTTTTCTGTCTAAGGCTAGAGTGTTCGTACAAATCCACATAATCGGACCAGTCACTCTTACCTGGGAACTCCTGGGGTGAGTGTTCACTTATAGGCGAGCATGTCTTCGCTAAGCATTATTTATGAGCCCATTTACTTTGATTAGTCACTGTGTGTCGTTTGTTTGCTTTGTGACACGGACAAATGACCACCATCCATGCTTTGTTGATTTTGTTTCGTCTCGTTCTTTTCATCTAATCATCTCACTTGTTTCCTCTCATGTTTTCCTCTTTTTAGCATGCCTCCTCGACGCGAAAATCAGCTACCCAATGCCGAACTGGCAGAAATCATCGCACAACATATGGCTGCTGCATTCCCGAATCTTATTGCTCAGTTTAACCAAGCCAACATCAATCAGAACGCTCCTTGTAACTTCAAGAGCTTCAATTCGGCTAAACCACTCAAGTTCAGTGGTACTGAGGGGGCAACTGGGCTCCTTCAATGGTTTGAGAGCATTGAGAATACTTTCCGTCATGTTCAGTGTCCTGATAATCGCAAAGTTGAGTTCGCTTCAAGTGTTTTTCAGAAGAGGGCGTTAACATGGTGGAACGGGGTTATGAGAGATCGAGGTGCTGAAGTCGCTTTAGCGCAAACATGGGCTGAATTGAGGACTCTCATGATGAGTGAGTTTTGTCCTCGTCATGAGCTACGAAAGTTGGAAAGGGAGTTTGACGATCTGAAACAGGTTAGTGGTGAGCACCGGGCGTATACTGATAGATATGAAGAGTTGAGTTTGTTATGCCCAACAATGGTTACCCCACTTGACAAGGCTCTCGAAAGATACATCGATGGTCTACCTGACTCTGTGCAAGACATCGTTACTGGTAGTAAACCTACCACTGTTCGTCAGGCAATCGAACTATCTGCGACATTGACAGAATCGCAGATCAGAAAGGGTAAATTGCATAGGAAGGGTGATAAGGGCAAGAATCAGGCGTCTGACAAAGGGCATAGCAAGAAAGGTAAGAAGGGGAAGGATTCTGGCTCATCAAAGGGCTCCAGGAAGCGAAAGGCTTCCCAAAATTTTGCCATCACTGCCTAACAGAACCAAGCGGCTCCCAATCAGCCAGCGCAGCCTCCCGCAAAGAAGCGGTATGAAGGGAATGCACCTTTGTGCAATAGGTGCAATAGTCACCATCAACAGCAACTCCCGTGTCGTTTCTGTACCAACTGTGGAAAATCGGGTCATCTTGCAGTGGTTTGTCGTTCTGCTAGAAATCCAGCCCAACAGGGAGCTCAACTACCTGTTCAACAGCAAGCACAAGCTGCACGACCTCACTATCCTCCTGGCTCGTGCTTTAATTGCGGAGACCTGACCCATTATCGAAACCAGAGTCCAAGGCTGGTTAATGCAAATCCAGTTCAGGCTCAGGCTCAGGCTCGTGGACGAGCTTTTAATATGAATGTTGTTGAGGCGCAAGCAGACAACGAGGTGGTGAACGGTACGTTCTTAGTTAATAATCAACCTGCATCTGTTCTTTTTGATTCAGGGGCCGATAAGAGTTTTGTGTCGTTATCTTTTGAGCCCTTGCTTCGCGTGTCTAGAACGAAACTAGGTAAGCCTTTGACTGTTGAAGTTGCGAGTGGTGAACCCATTGTTCTTGATTCTGTTCTTCGCAACTGCCAGTTGAACCTTAACAATCATCTTTTTCCTATTGACCTCACGCCTATGCAACTTGGGAGCTTTGACATTATTGTGGGTATGGATTGGTTAGCCAAGCATCGTGCAGAGGTAGTTTGCTTTGAGAAGATCGTTCGTGTGCCGCTTGCGTCAAGTGAGATACTACAGGTTCGTGGTGAAAAACCTGCTAGTAGCCTCAAGCTTATGTCTTGTTTTCAAGCTCGGAAGTATCTGCGAAAGAACTATGTGGCCTTCCTGGCACATGTTACGGCAGATAAAGACCAAGGTAAGTCTATTCAAGATATCCCTGTTGTTCGGGATTATCCGGAGTTGTTTCCTGAAGAGTTGCCTGGTCTACCTCCAGCACGCCAAGTCGAGTTCCGTATTGATCTTGTACCTGGTGCAAATCCTATCGCCAGAGCTCCATATTGTCTTGCACCGTCTGAGATGCAAGAGTTGTCTAAGCAGCTTCAGGAGCTTTCTGACAAAGGTTTTATTCGTCCTAGCTTTTCACCTTGGGGTGCTCCCGTCCTTTTTGTCAAGAAGAAGGATGGATCCTTCAGAATGTGTATCGATTATCGTGAGCTGAATAAGCTTACTATCAAGAATCGATATCCCCTACCTCGCATTGATGATCTCTTTGACCAGTTACAGGGTGCTACTTGCTTCTCGAAGATCGACCTTCGTTCTGGGTATCATCAACTTCGTGTGCATGAAGAGGATATTCCCAAGACAGCATTCCGCACTCGATATGGGCATTATGAGTTCACAGTCATGCCATTCGGTTTGACCAATGCTCCTGCTGTTTTCATGGACTTGATGAATAGGGTCTGCAAGCCTTATTTAGATAAGTTCATCATCGTTTTTATCGACGACATCTTGATTTATTCTAAGACGCGAGCAGATCATGAGCACCATCTTCGTCTTACTCTGGAACTCCTAAAGAAAGAGCAATTTTTTGCCAAGTTCTCCAAGTGTGAATTTTGGCTTAAGGAAGTTCAATTTTTGGGACATATTGTCAACGAACAAGGTATACATGTAGATCCCTCCAAGATCAGTGCGATTAAGGATTGGGATACGCCTACTACTCCTACTGAGGTTCGTTCTTTTCTTGGTCTTGTGGGTTATTACCGCCGCTTCATTGAGAACTTCTCAAAGATTGCAGTTCCTCTAACTGCTCTAACTCAGAAGAACAAACCCTTTGAATGGGGTTGTAAGCAAGAAGAAGCATTTCAGACCTTGAAGCAGAAGCTTTGTGATGCACCTATTCTAACTTTGCCTGAAGGCAATGATGATTTTGTTGTCTACTGTGATTCATCGAAATTGGGTCTTGGCTGTGTTCTGATGCAAAGGAATAAAGTCATAGCCTACGCATCAAGACAATTGAAGGTACATGAGAGAAACTACACCACTCATGATCTTGAGTTGGGTGCAGTTGTCTTCGCTCTCAAAATCTGGAGACACTATTTGTATGGTACAAAATGCGTGGTTTTCACTGACCACAAAAGTCTTCAGCATATCTTCAACCAAAAAGAACTCAACATGAGGCAAAGACGTTGGGTCGAACTCCTAAACGACTATGATTGCGAAATTCGCTACCATCCTAGTAAAGCGAATGTTGTGGCTGATGCATTAAGTCGTAAGGAACGTACTATGCTTCATTGTGTTCGTGTTCAATCTGCTATTCAAGCTCGATCTGATATCCAAGCACGCATTACTCAGGCTCAACAGGCTTGTGTTTCACAAGACATGATGGGTAAGGAATTACCCTATCACATTAAGCCTGATCTTGTGCTGAAGGAAGATGGATCGTATTATTTCATGGACCGTTTGTGGGTCCCAAGCCAAGATGATCTTCACACTTTGCTTATGGATGAAGCCCATAAGTCTCGTTATTCTGTTCATCCCGGCTCAGACAAAATGTATAAGGATCTTCGTACTCAGTATTGGTGGCCTGGTATGAAGAAAGACATTGCCTTGTACGTTTCAAAATGCCTTACTTGTCTCAAGGTTAAGGCTGAACACCAGCATCCTTATGGTCTTTTGGAGCAACCTGAGATCCCAGTTTGGAAATGAGAAAACATTGCTATGGATCTCATTACCAAACTCCCGCGCACTAAGAAAGGTCATGATGCCATCTGGGTAGTTGTTGATCGTCTTACAAAGTCAGCGCATTTCCTACCGATCCGTGAGAATCTATCTGCTGAAGATCTGGCTAAAATCTATGTGGATGAAATCGTATCTCGACATGGTATTCCCCTGAACATTATTTCTGATAGAGATGCTCGTTTCTCTTCTCGTTTTTGGAGAACCATGCAATCTGCTATGGGGACCCAACTCAATCTGAGCACAGCATATCATCCACAAACAGATGGCCAAACTGAAAGAACAATCCAGACTTTGGAGGATATGCTTAGAGCTTGTGTGATCGATTTTGGTGGTAGTTGGGATTCACATCTTCCATTGATTGAATTCTCCTACAACAATAGTTATCACTCCAGCATCAACATGGCTCCTTTCGAGGCTCTCTATGGTCGAAGATGTCATTCACCGGTCTGCTGGAATGAAATAGGTGAGGCTCAGCTTACTGGACCTGACCTCATTCTAAAGACAACTGACAAGGTTAAGAAGGTTCGTGATAACTTACAGGCAGCTCGAAGCCGTCAAAAGAGTTACGCGGACCAACGACGCAAGCCCTTAGAATTCCAAATCGGTGATCGTGTATTACTTAAGGTCTCACCTTGGAAAGGTGTGATCAGATTTGGAAAGAAAGGAAAACTTGCACCTAGATACGTTGGACCATTCAAGATCGTCGAAAGAATCGGTAAGGTAGCCTACAGACTTGCATTACCTCCTGAACTTGGAAATGTTCATCCAACTTTCCACGTATCCAATATCAAAAAGTGTTTAGCTGATGAGAACCTCCACATACCACTTGACGAAATCCGTGTCGATAAAACACTTCATTTTGTTGAGAAACCTGTGGAAATTATGGATCGTGAAGTCAAATGGCTTAAACGCAAGCGCATTCCGTTGGTTAAAGTTCGCTGGGAATCTAAACGTGGACCTGAGTTTACTTGGGAACGTGAAGATCAAATGAAGGCGAAATATCCACATCTTTTCCCACTAGTTTCCTCTAAGCGAATTTCGGGACGAAATTCCCACAAGTAGGGGATATGTGACATTTGTGCTTGTAATCATTGTAAACAGTTCAGTTATCAATGAAATAAAGTTATTTGATCCCTACGTTTGTTTGTTATGTTTGATGTTTTTCATATTTTGACTTTTATTCGTTTTCAAACTCTATATCGCTTTCTGGAGAATTATACACAAACTGGTGCGTAAACGTAATCAGTTAAAAGCGACAAATACTCCGGAACCTCAATTCATGCTTAACATACCTTAAATAACCTTTACATAACTTAGAAATAAGTTTTGAAGGCTTTGGTATGGCAAAATCCAGTCAATTCGCTTACAGGGACTAAAATTGACAAATTGCGAAAGTATGCCGATTTGAACTGTAACGAACATTCCGGAACATGATCATAAGTTAAACACACCCTAAATATCCTTTACATAGCTTAGAAATAGGCTTTGAGGGGTTCGGTGTGCTAAAATAAACTTTATGCTCATTCAGGGACTAAAAGCGTCAAAAGTGCATAAGTTTGCATTTTCGCGCATAACTTACGTTCTGAATACTTCCGGACATCCAAAAATTTATGTAATCATTAAAATATTATGTTTTAGTGATGAGCTTGTCAAAAATCCATTCGTCGCGCAATTTGGACCGTTTTTGCGTCTGTTACGACTTCCGTCGTAATTAACCGAACAACGCAATCGTACGGCCAAACGAACCGACATCCGGCATATTTTTGAGCATGTTTCAAGTTCCCTATACTTTAACTTCATTTTAGAGCCTTAAAATGGGATTGACGGGTGTTTGAAGTGCCAAAAATCGACCATGCGCGCACAGGGGCCAAAACTGTCAAAATGAAAACATAGCTGGTCTGCAGGTCCCTTACGGACCGTATGGGGTTGCTTACGGTCCGTAAGCCCCTCCCAGATCAGCAGAAATGCTTTCCAGCGATTCCCAGCTGTTACACACTTATGCACATGGTTTCTCCTAAACTATGGGCTGGTTTTGGGTGCCAATGGTTTTATAAATCAGTGGGTACGAGGTGTAAGGCTCAGATCGAAGCTCGTTTTCCAAGAAACGATCCTAACGGTTGTGCTTCACCTATAAATACCCAACCCCAACTTCATTCAAACCCACTTGATTCTGAGATTTTCTCTAAGTTGGAGTTATAAACACTTCATACCTGAGAAATACTCGGAAATCAATCTTGCAGGGACCTTCTGTGAGTATTCTTTCGCATTTTTCGTTCGTTTTAGCGTTTAAGTCAAACTGTGTTTGACTTTCTGCATTCACCAGTTTATGGTCAACATGAAGTTCGTTTGAACTTCATAACGTGAGCGTAATCACGATGGTTATAGTCCCTAGTGACTATACCTACTGATTACCACGTTATCTAGGCTCAGTGACGAGTCGTAGTTTCGGCCAAAATGCGTTTTCTCGCGTATTTTGTAACCAAACTACTATAGGGTATTAAAACCGTTTGTTTTAATACCAAACCTATTTTCTAACTTCACTAAACATGTTCTAGCATGTTTAGCTCGTCGCTTCTAGTTTTGTGCTTGTCTAAGGGTCGTAAGGTAAGCGATCTAATCAATCGCTTATGCTTACGAACCCGACCCATTTGGTCAATCATTAGGATTCGACCAAACTCTTTAGGTGACCATAGTTGTATAGGGAATAACCTTCCGAGGTTATACATTATGGTCACATCGTTTAACTAGTTGTATGATAGGTAATGTATGTGCCTTAGGTAAATTACCAAAATACCCTTTTTACGCCAAAATTCATTTTAAGCCTATGTAACACAATCTTTGGTATCTAAACTGATTTAGCAACTATATTAAACATGTTAAGGCATATCTTACTTGTCATAGGGCTAGTTAGGCATTCCGAACGCGTTTTACGCGAACGACGTGTTAAAGTGGCATAAGCTACCTAAGCGGGTCGTAACGGGTCAAAAGCACTTAGGATAAGTTTCGTTTTAGTACGTAGGCTTTGTTAGACCATATTACATAAGTTCCCACACTTATTTGGTTTACGAAACCTCGTACTACCCGATCCTCCGATAGGTCTGTTTATTAATGTAGATACCTATATAGGTGTCGTTTGATTTCCGTGATCATCTAGCATTGCTTGGTGGTTATATTACAACTTCTAAGCAATCTCAAGTGAGTACATAGACCCCTCTTTTACTGTTTTTCAAACATTTTGGGGTGAAACACATGTGCCTACTTGTTACTTTCATGCTTTCATGTTTTCGCATTATATACTTGCTATGTTCATTAGTACATTGTTTTACATGACATTTTCATGCTATGTGTGTTCATCATACTTAGTACACTCGTTTTACATGACATTTTCATGCTACGTATGTTCATCATACTTAGTACATTTGTTTTACATGATATTTCACGCTATGTGTGTACATTTGATTACATACTTAGTGCATTGTTTTCACATGTTTATATTTTGGGTATGACATTTGGTTTGTTTAAGCGGGACCATATACATTCATTAACTTTCATCACGCCGCTCGTTAGTAGGTAGTGGTACCATAGGAATTGACAACTCCCGTTCTTGACATCCTGGGTATGTTTGGATGAAAGGAATGACCGAATTCGATTTAAACATAAAAACTGATAGACCTTTAATTTGTTTAAAGGTTTATCACCACAGTCACAAGGCTTGGATGTATGCATTTTCACAATACCGCATAAATGTTCGTATTCAGCATAGCATGCATCTCCACAAAACATAACGTTGATTTAAACTGAGTTTTACTTCAATACTTTGTTTTGTGCATTTTCACCTATGGTTTAGTTGATACATATTTCACTTACCATACATGACATTTTGTTTATACATGACATGATTGACATTGACATAGACATTTTGACATTGTTACACACATTACATGATTTACACTTGACGTTAGACATGGTTTTTCACATAAACATTTTGACATTTGGTTAAACATAAGCATGTTTACATTGGTGGTTTGTTTGGGTAAGTGATTTAAGTAACGAGGTGTGTGTAATATGATACAAACATGGTGGATACGCCGCTGGTACTTCCTATATATAAGTGTTTGTATGATATTACGCATCGCAGCGTTGTTTAAATCATTTCAGTTTAGCTATATAACATATTTTCACAATACATTGTTTTACAAACAACTTGTTTTATACAACTTATTTTACTTGGTTATTCATTTAACCATACATTATTCTTTCAAAAATACATATCTACCATCGTTTTTCAAATGATTTACAAACAATACAATCAACAAGGTTCATGACTACATTTCATTAAACATTTTTCTAAAACCTAAGTCATGGATCCTATTTTCACAAAACCTATGTATCTCACAGGCATTTTTATGCTGACGTACCTATTTTCACATGTGTTTCAGGAGCAAATGCATAGGATGATCGTGATACACTAGGATGGACTTGGGCCTTAGTGACGATAAAATGGATCTAGACTAGTTAAAACTTGTTATGTACTTTGTTTCCTTTTCATTTTAAGACAATGTAACTTGTGGGTTCTCGTTTGAAACAATGTATTCCACCCTTGGGTGATGAATAAATTATTATTTAAATTACCTTGGTTGTGGAACAATAATTCTGTTACAACACTCCCCGACGTTTCCGCCACGATTTGATGTTTTACGTGGTCGGGGTGTGACAGGATATGCAACAGTTTTCAGTAAACGTTAATGTTGGATAATACACTCACTCTCTATCACTTAAGTCCCATCATACTACCGGGTTATTGCTTGTAGGGCAACGGGGTTATTAGTTGATAGCGCTATTAGGTTTGGCACCCTCACGACGTACCTGGATAGGACGGGCGTGAACTAATAACTTTAAATCATGACCAATGTTTGATAGAGCATTGGAGAAGGGCAAAAAAGGCTGTCTGAGGTATCAAGTTATTATCAACATAACACAGCTTAACATAACATGAGTCCGTAATCGGTAACGAACGGTTTAACAAATCTGTGAACTCTCCAGCGTTGTCTGATACACGTTTTTCTGCATGCTTGCATGCCTTTAGGTACATGTTGTTGGAACTTGCGTTCTGGGATGCTGGAGTGGTCATGGGTCAAGTTGCAAGGAATCACAAGACAAGTCTGATGGTTTTTGTACACCTGCTTTATGAAACTCATAACAAAATGTAATATGCTTTCGCTGGATAATAGATCTTGTATTGTAACACTTATTTTAATAAATGAAAGTTTATTTGCAATATCTTTATAAGTTCAATGTGATTGGTGGCTAGATCCTGGTACGTCACACGCCTCGCGGGGGTTTCTGCCTCTGGTATTCTGGGGGTGTGACACCGGTTGCCGTCTCACCTCCTACACAAGACATTGTGGAAAATGAGCCCGCCTTCTTCCTCCCGAGGGAGATAGAGGCATGGCTCAACGACATCTAAGGGACATCCCTCGGTTACGAGTTCTACAACGCCTTGAAGTACCGGAAAGCTATTTCCAGGTTTTTGATATTCCTACAATAAGGGTAGAACTTCTTAGAATGATTTCCTGCATTACATGACCTATCTATGTTAGGAACTTTTAGTTTTTCATTTTTAGCTTTATTTTTAATTTTTAGGATCTTTTGTGATTTGTGATTTTCAATGAATGATGGTTTTTAAGTAGTAAATGGTGTTTGGATGATGTTGTAATGGTTAAAACACACTCGGAATGGTGGAGGTTACTAAGGGGAACTTGAATCCCACATCCCATGCACAAGAAGAGAGCCTCCCGACAATTTTTCTTCATTACAGCAAGTTCAGCACGGGGCTGTGCTCAGCCGAACACGCCCCGTGCCCAAGGCTATGTAGGAAACGCCCAGTTCAGGTAACTGGACACAGGACCGTGTTCACTAAACATGCCCCCGTGCCCAGCCTTCTGTTAATTATGATACTGGCGATTTGAACACGAGGCCGTGCCCGGACCAACACGGGCCCGTGCCCTGACGCCCAGTAACATAAAATTTTGTTTTTAAACACCTTTTTGCATATTCAATCAACCTAATTATTTTTGGGACACATTGAGGACAATGTGTAATTTAAGTGTGGGGGGATGCTAAACCTTGAATTTTGCAAGTCCTAATAACAAGCCTTACACAAAACTCTATTGGAACCGCTAATCACCCCAATTTTTTTTCAAAAACTTTTCATTTTTTTTCTTGCCTTGATTTAATTTGGGAATAACAAGTTCTAAAAAGGTAATATTTTTACAAATTTACAACTGATAGCGTCGTGATTAAAACAATCAACATAAGAAAATTATGAAACGGGATGACAAATCTAGTTAAAATTTAATTATATATACTTGTTCACATAATAAACCCATTCCCATAAAAAGTGAGTTTTGAGCCTTTATTGAGCATACAAATATACATCTTTAAACTAAACGCTCATTTTTCATTTCTTGTGTGAATAGCCGCTTGGTTTTTTAAACCCAAGTAAGTAAATGATGGAGGCATTAGGACTAACCTATTTTCTTTTCAACACCTTTATTTTTCATTTTTTATCACCTACCCAAAATCCCCCTAGTTAACCCTTTGAGCCTAAACCTTTTCGTTTCTAAACCCACAAAACAAACACCCTTTACCCACCAAAACCCTTTTTATTTTTAAACCCTTTATTTTAGTAAAAAGCTCGGTTTTCATGTGACGCTCCTTATCAAAAAAAAAAAAAAAAAAAAAAAAAAAACGAAGTCTAGCAATAAACAAACAAGTTCCTCAAGAAACTTTGTTTGAAAATGCATAGTTTGAATACACGTGACAAAAACAAAAAGTTTTACGACGACCGACGCTTTTTACGCTTTTAGCCCTTTTTACTAACTACTAACCCAAATCCCCCTACCTTTAACCCAAGCCTAACCCTTCCACAAGTCCTCTTAATATCTACAAAGGTTTATAGTTAAAAAGGAGGAGGATTGATTGCTTGGCAAGCATATGGTAGGAATAAGTTCCATGCCGGTCTCGAGTGTTTCACAAAAATACATCTTCGGCCGAGTGTTGAGTAATCTCCCGTGAGGTATGTGAAGTTGTATATAAATAGAGTTTTAAAAAGGCATGTTATGCCCAAATAAGTAATTTCTCTTATGAAACGTTCTAAATAAATCATAACGAATAGGATTGTAAATAGCATAAAAATAAAACCTAATAAAGATCTTGGGAATAGGATTGTAAATAGCATAAAAATAAAACCTAATAAAGATCTTGGATTCCCGATACTCAAGGCAAGCCCAAAACTTCTCTTCTACCCTTTCCATTTGGGAGTGTAAGCCACATTATAAAGAGTTTTGCACTTTTGCTTGAGGACAAGTAAAGATTCAAGTGTGGGGGTAATTGATGTGTGTAAAATGCAACATATAAATTACATCAAATGAGGCATAAAACTAACCTTTTTAGTACTAATGTTGGAAAAAGTGTGCTTTTGTCTTCCTTTTTATTTGGTTTTGTATTAATGACTTTAATAACTAGTTTCTTATGTTGAAGGTGAAACTTCCTTATCATTTGTCCGTGGTGTCTTGGCGTTATTTTACTGTCTATAGAAAATAAAAGATTTTCACCATTCATATCTCTACGGTCTATATAGAGATATGTTGGCTACCTGGTCGGGGGTTAAGGGAATGGTTTGGTAAGGTTCTTGCCTTGTTCAGTGTATAGATCCTGCAAGGACCTGGGTCAAGCTTACTAGGACCTCCTTCAATACCCACTGGTATTGGATGGCGGGGGTGCAAATGGCTTGATCCCCTCATATGTAAACTACTATTAATACATTAACCCAGCTACTTGGGATTGTATCCCTGCTGACTCAAACCACTTAGCCGAGGGTAACGTCACCTCCAAAAGAAGGGCCTACCACATTACGCATTAATAACTTAATTAATTATCTTTCAATATTCTGACCCTTTGGGATTGTATCCTTGCTGACTCAAACCACTGGGTTGAGGGTAACGTCACCTTAAAAAGAGGGGCCTACTACTATAACTAAGATAATCTCTTAAAAAGTGCAAAAGTACGGAAATCATCAAAGGTTACACTAAAGGAGAGTCGGATCCAAGTGATTCATCTTGTCTATCTGTTTTTATTCTATTTTTATTTTTCAGCATTTTTAGTTTTTATTTTCATGTTTAAAACCTTTTCTAAACTTTTGATTTGATTAAACGTTGAGGATGAACTGGTACTAAAAGCTCTTGTGTCCTTGGACGACCTCGGTATCTTACCAACGCTATACTACGCTCACGATGGGTGCACTTGCCCATATGTGTGTTTAGTGTTAGTAGAATATCGTGTTTTATAAATTTAAAACTTGACTAAAGTGTTAAAAAAGGCTAAAAATATCAATAAAAATATATAACGCTACACACGCATCAATGCTAACGTATTCTGTAAAGTTACAAGTAAATTAATAGCCAAACTAAATACAGTTTGCAGCATGTGCATACCTCTCTCCAAGGGTACCTCTATCCATGCTGAAAGAATGTCTACGTTCTCCATCATGTGTCACCTGGTTGTTTTTCAGCAATTGCCCTTGCAACATCAAGCAATTTCCATGCTAAATCCGAGTGAGATTCATCTACCTCACAATCACTTCCTTCAAGATCTTCTTCAAGATCTTCATCACCGCCATCAATTATCAAAACCAAGCACATGATACCATTTACTGATCAACATTATGAACTACTTGAGAGCAAAAACAAAGTATAAGAATTGTCATTATCCAGTAGATCAAAATCCAGTTTTATCTCTGCTTACTATTGCATCGATCCATGTTAACTTAGACCCTCTACACTGCATTAGAAATGCCACATACAACACATACATTTGAAGTTTTTAACTATGCTACATTAAATTTTGAAATTTATTCTATATAAATTCACAACTGATGTTACTAACCACCTTATTAAACTCCGTACAATTTGGGGTCCCTTTCTTAGCTTTACTTGAAATATAAGCTTTCCGGCTTTCTACAACCTTTGTAGTACCAAGTTCAGCACTCAACTCCATGTTTGACACGAATCCCAAAACCAACAATTCAAACTCTTCTTGATCCTTGTATAGCAGTGCACAACAATATTTATAATATTAATCTCACACATTCAGGTGTAAGCTCGCTATAATGTGCAACTATTAAAACTGAAACATTTGTAGACAAATATTGATTATCAACAAAAATTGTGAGTTCAGGATCAGATCGTAAACGATCACTAGTTCTACGATGAACTCGATTTAACATGTGGAATCCGTTAAATCGAACCGTAATCGTGCGCGAAAGTGTAAATAATAGTCGTTTTATGTCACACCCTGACCGCGTTAAAACCACAAAACCACGGCGGAAACGTCGGGGAGTATCGTAATAGAATCATTGTTTCACAACACATGGATTGAAGTTATGTTTTATTGAATTATTAAACGTTTAACATTGTCTTAAAGTAAAATCAAACAAGTTCAAACATATTGTCTTTCTTGTTTTATAGTCACTAAGGCCACGTCCATTCCTATGTGAGCAAGCATAATCATCATCAACATCATCAAACAACAGCACCTGAAACATATGTGAAATAAAGTTAGCATAAAAATGCCGGCCAGCACATAGGTTTTGTGAGTGTGTCAAATTCATGGCTTGTATACATGTTGCAATACCTCGTACGACTACTAGAGTCGATAATTGAAAACCTTGTGTTGAAAAGAGTTTGGTATTGCAATATGATTAACCAACTTAAAACAAGTTGATTATAGTTTATAAAACCTCGTTGCCATGAATCTCGACTAAAACATTAGCTTTTGTAAACCAAGTTGTAAATCGTTCTTGTAATAAAACTCGTATGGTTGATATCATTTAGTAAACATCGTTGCATGTCATCGTTTGAAATCATTTGTCCAAGTGAACTAAATAACGCCACGGAATGTAATATGATAAGAGCACTTATATATAAGAAGTACCAGCGGCATATCGACCATGCTTTTATCACATTACACCCGTCCCGTTGTCTATTCACATACCAAAACCAATCGTTCAATTGTACTCGTTCTCAATCGTTCGTGTTATCAAAACCAATTGTTCAATTTGTTTAACTCGTTAAATCGTTCAATCGTTCAAATCGTTCGTGTTTTAATTATGAAAACTAACTTTTGGTCGTCTCGTTGAACACATTCAAACCTTTGTGACTCGTCAATTGTTCAATCGTATTAACAAACCACCATAGGGTTAGTTAACAATCATCAGGTTCTGTCGTTGCCCACATTGCCCCATAACCATGGAATAGTCCGACAACGGGATTTGTCGGATCCTATGGTACCATAACATACTACTGGTCGGCTTGATCATAGTTAATGAATGTCATTCGATTGTCTTTCGACCAACACCCCAACAAGTTCATTCACATTATTGAAATCGTTGTGTTTAATATAAACCATAGTATTTGTTTTGGAAACTCGAAATCGTTTAGCACATATGAATCACCCCAAATAATTGAAAGCAGTAAAATAGGGGAACTATGTACTCACTTGAGATTGCAAAGTATCCTTGATTAAAGTGAACTAACAAGCTCGGGTAAATCAAGGAATTCAAGTGGCACCTAGTAATCGGATCACTATGTTAATAAATCGACACCTAAATTGGGAGATCGGGTAGAATGAGGTCTCATAAACCAAATGAGTATTGGAACTCATGTGATATGGTTTAACAAAGCCTACATTCTGATTTGGAACCTATCCTAAGTGCTTATGACCCGTTATGACCCGTTAAGGTAGTCTACGCTACTTTAACGTGTCACTTGCGCAAAAGCGCATTCGAATAGCCTAACTAGTCCTATGACAAGTATTATATGACTTAACATGTTTAATCACGTTGCATAATTAGCATAAGTGTCAAAATTTATGTTACATAGGCTTAAATTCAAATTATGCATGAAAAGGGTATTTTGGTCATTTTCCTAAGGCGTATAAACTACCTATCATACAACTAATTAAACTAAGTGACCATAAGGTATAACCTCGGAAGGTTATTCCCTATACAACTATGGTCCCAAAATATGTTTGGTCGGATCCTAATGATCGACCAAACGGGTCGGGTTTGAAAGTCTAAGCGGTTGTCAAGACCGCTTGACTTATAACCCTAAATAAGGACTAAACTAAAAGTGACGAGTTAAACATGTTAAAACATTTTTAACTAAGTTAGAAAACTGATTTGGTATCAAAACAAAGTGTTTTGATACCCGAAAATAGCTTCGTTGCAAAATGCACATAATCGTGCATTTTGACCGAAAGTTTGACTTGTCACTTCGACTAGTCAACGTGGTAATCAGTAGGTATAATCGCAAGGGATTATAACCATCGTGATTACGCTCACGTTACAAAGTTCAATTGAACTTTGATTTAACCAATTCGTGGTCAAAACCGAAAGTTAAACAATAGTCAAACTGTTTGACTTTCAGCTTTTAGTTGCTGAAAATGAATGACTAAACCATGAAAGAACACTTACAATGCTCTAATGGCTGGAAAAAGAGCTAGAAAACTCACGTAAGAGACTTCTAAACAAGTGGTAGCCTCTACTTAGAGTTATAGAGAAAGAAATTGAGGAATGAGCAATGAGTTGGGCAGATTTGAGGGGTATTTATACTTGAATTGAAGCTCTAGGATCATGCCATGTGGCTTGTGTGTTCACCAAGCAAGCATAGGATCAATATAAGTGTTTGGATTGGATTAAAACCACTCAAAATACCCACAAATTTGCTAAACAATGGCAAAAAAAAGTGCAGGTTGCTATTTTGAGGATTCTGTCCAGATCAAGTTGTCACGTGGCATGACAGAGATGTCCCTGGGCCATCGCGCGGCGCGAGCTCATGTACCAGACTTTCAAAAATGTTCAGCTTTGGTCCCTGCACATATTTTGACGTATTTTTGACGCGTTTAACCTCTGTTAAGCCAATTTTAAGGCTCTACAAGGATGTTAAAGCATAGGGGACTTGAAACATGCTTGGAAATATCTCGGATGTCGGTTCGTTTGGTCGTACGGTCGCGTTATTCGGTTAATTATGACGAAACTTGAACGGACGCGAAAACGATCCAAATTACACGACAAATGGTTTTTTTTTGCATTTCTATCACTAAAATATAATATTTTAGTGATTACAAAAATTTTTGGATGTCCGGATATGGTCAGATCATAAGATATGCGCGTTTATGCAAACTTACGCAGTTTTTGACGCTTTTAGTCTCTGTGATCAAATAAGCGCATTTTCGCATACCGAACCTCACTTATTTCTAAGCTATGTTAAGGGTATTTAGGGTATGTTTAGCTTATGATCATGTTCCGGAATGTACGTTGCTATATGAATCGGCATACTTTTGCAGTTTGTCGCAAATAGTCCCTGTGATCGAATAAACTTGTTTTTGACACACCAAACACTTCAAAACTTATTTCTAAGTTATGTAAAGATTATTTAAGGTATGTTAAGCTTATGTGATTATTTCAGAGTGTTTTCCGCATTAAACTGATTATGTTTACGTAACAATTTGCGTATAACTTTCTAGAAAGCGATTAAAAGCTTGAAATCGAGCGAGAATCAAAACGTGAAATCGTTAAACACAAATAAACAAATATTGAGACCATAACACATTGTTTTATTGATAATTGATATTGTTCTACATCGTTCAGTGTTTACAGAGCACAAATGTCACATTTTATTACCGAACAAATTACAATCGGACATAATTTCGACTTGGTCTATACAATGAACACTCGAAATCTAAGAACATGACGAAACTGATAGTGTTGTTGATGTTTCTTATGAAGAACTTGTGAAGAACAGTTGCTTGGAAGGTTTGAACGGATGGACTCTTGATATGTTCTCTGTCATGTGTTTGTTTCATCCGGATATGCTATTTATATAAGTTCTCCATCTGTGAATAGCAATCACTCCTGATCCGGGCGAATCAGGAGATTCCCTATCCGTGAAATAGTTTTGTCTTCATCTGAGCTATTTGATTTTCCTCATACGTAATTTCTCATGTAAAATTTGTTCTCACAATTCCATGCATGAAATGCTGATTATGATGTAATTATGATGTCATCACATAAATGTGATGACATCATTCCCGACCATACTTGCTATCTTCGCATCGTGTCGTACTGTATCGTGACCTGGCCTAACATATTACCTAGCAAAACCTAGCGAAACCTCTGTCCGGTATGATACAGACTCAAGACTTTAAACGTTACAAATACAGACTGATTTCTAACTACGCACATACAAAATGCATTAATAGACTCCCCCTTGGACATAGCTTAGAAATATACGAAGTTTAGTCTTGATCTGCCTCGGATTACATATTCAAGCAAACAAAGTGTGACACCTGTGTCACTTCAACCATCAAACAAATACCAAGCCAATGAAATATTGTATTTCATACTTGGGATCTGTATAAATATGTGTATCTTTTGCACGTATCAATTCTTGTTCGATTTCGGGCTTTAAATCGCTTTCTGGAAGGTTATACGCGATCTAATGCGTAAATATAACCAGTTTAATGCAACAAACACTCCGGAACAGTGAAATAGGCTTAACATACCTTAAATAACCATTACATAACTTAGAAATAAGTTTTGGATGGTTTGTTATGCCGAAATCAAGTTTATTCGCTTACAGGGACTAAATTCGACAAACTGCGAAAGTATGTCAATTTGTACTGTAACAGACCTTCCGGAACTTGATCATAAGTTAAGTATGCCCTAAATATTCTTTACATAGCTTAGAAATAGGCTTTGACGTGTTTGGTGCGCAAAAATAAACTTTATGCTCATTTAGGGACTAAAAGTGTCAAAAAGTGCATAAGTTTGCATTTTCGCGCATACTTTACGTTCTGAATACTTCCGGACTTCCAAAAATTTATGTAAGCATTAAAATATTTTATTTTAGTGTTTGGTATGATAAATTCCATTCGTCGCTTAATTTGGATCGTTTTTGCGTTCGTTACGACTCCCGTCGTAATGAAGCGAATAACGCAACCGTACGACCAAACGAACCGACATCCGTGATGTCTTTGAGCATATTTTAAGTTCCCTATACTTTAATATCATTTTAGAGCCTTGAAATGAGGTTAAAGGGGTTTAAAAGTGCCAAAAAAATCAAGTTTTACAAGTGTAGGGACCATTTTTGAAATTTCTGGCAGATTCAATGAACCTAGTCCATTTTGAAGTGTTAATGGTTTTCACCCATGGTTTTGCAAAACCATGGGATGGTATTCTATGAACATAGTCCACATTAGGGGCTCCCATGGTTTTTGAAAACCATGTGCCCAAATGTAAGGTCTAGATCAAATCACGTTTTTCGACGAACGATCTTAACGGTTCAAGGAAATCTATAAATACCCCTCACCCATTTCATTCTTCCTCACATTTGAATCTGATTCTACACTCTCTAAGTGGAAGTATATGCTTCCTACCTGAGAGTGAATCGGGTTCGAATCTTGCGGGGACCTTCTGTAAGTATTCTTTCGCGTTTTTCATTCGTTTTAGCGTTAAAGTCAAACTGCGTTTGACTTTCTGCATTAACCAGTTTATGGTCAATGCGAAGTTCGTTTGAACTTCATAACGTGAGCGTAATCACGATGGTTATAGTCCCTAGTAACTATACCTACTGATTACCACGTTATCTAGGCTCAGTGACGAGTTGTAGTTTCGGCCAAAATGCGTTTTCTCGCGTATTTTGTAACCAAACTACTCTAGGGTATTAAAACCGTTTGTTTTAATACCAAACCTGTTTTCTAACTTTACTAAACATGTTCTAGCATGTTTAGCTCGTCGCTTTTAGATTTGTGCTTGTTTAGGGTCGTAAAGGTAAGCGATCTAATCAATCGCTTATGCTTACGAACACGACCCATTGGTCGATCTTTAGGATCTGACCAAACACATTAGGTGACCATAGTTGTATAGGTAATAACCTTCCGAGGTTATACCTTATGGTCACGACGTTTAGTTAGTTATATGATAGGTAGTTTATATGCCTTAGGTAAATTACCAAAATGCCCTTTCTACGCATAAATTCATTTTAAGTCTATGTAATGAAATTTTTGACATCTAAACTGATTTTAAAACAATATTAAACATGTTAAGGCATATCTTGCTTGTCATAGGACTAGTTAGGCATTCCAAACGCGTTTTACGCGAACGACGCGTTAAAGTGGCGTAAGCTACCTAAACGGGTCGTAATGGGTCAAAAGCACTTAGGACAGGTTTCGTTTTAGTACGTAGGCTTTGTTAAACCATATTACATAAGTTCCCATACTTATTTGGTTTACGAACCCTTGTACTACCCGATCCTCCGATAGGTCCGTTTATTAATGTAGATACCTATATAGGTGCCGTTTGATTCCGTGATCTTCTAGCTTTGCTTGGTGGTTATCCTAAGACTTCTAAGCACCCTCAAGTGAGTACATAGACCCCTCTTTTACTGTTTTCCAAACATTTTGGGGTGAAACACATGTGCCTACTTGTTACTTTCATGTTTTTCGTGTTTTCACATCGTATACTTGCTATGTTCATTAGTACATTATTAGTACATGATTTCATTATGTTTTTGCTATGTATGTCCATTGTGTGCATACTTAGTACATCGTTTTACATAACATTTCATGCTATGTATGTTCATCATACTTAGTACATTTTACATCACATGCTATGTATGCCCATTGTGTGCATACTTAGTACATCGTTTTACAAGACATTTTATGCTTGGTATCATGCTATGTATGTCCATCCGTCGCATACTTAGTACATTGTTTGTGCATTCTTACCTATGGTTTGGTTGTTACATATTTCACTTGCCATACATGACATTATGTTTACACATTACTTGATTAACATTTGACAACGGTTTAGACATGGGCAATTTACATTGGTAGTTTATGTGGGTAAGTGATTTGAGTAACGAGACATGTGTAATGTGATACAAGCATGGTGGATACGCCGCTGGTACTTCCTATATATAAGTGCTTGTATTATATTACATGGCTTAGCGTTATTTAAATCATTCATTTGGATTTATACATTTTTACACAAATAACATATTTTTCACAAGACATTGTTTTACAAAACAGTTTGTTTTATACAAACTCATTTTTACTTGGTTATTCATTTAACCTTACATCATTCTTTTAGCTATACATATCTATCATCGATTTTCAAACGTTTTATAAAAGCAAACACTTAAACTGGATTCATGACAAGTTTTTGGTTAAACATTTTCTTAAACCTAAGTCATGGATCCTATTTTTTATAAAACCTATGTACTCGCCGGCATTTTTATGCTGACGTATTTTCACATGTGTTTCAGGTACAATAGTTGATGATATTTGATGATGATATTGATGCATGCTCACATAGGATTGGACGAGACCTTAGTGACATTAGAAGATGCAAGACTAGTTAATTTTTGTTATGTTTCTTTATTGTTAAGACATTGTAACTCATTTAATTCAATAAAACGAAATTTGTTTAATCCATGGTTGTGAAACAATGATTCTGTTACAACACTCCCAGACGTTTCCACCACGTTTTGTTGTTTTACATGGTCGGGGTGTGACAGAAAAGTTGGTATCAGAGCCAATGGTTATAGAGAATTAGTTTATTAGTAATGCTTTGACCTAGACTATAACCTTCCTAGGACCCTAACACAAGATTCTTGTGTTTCGATTTTAAAACAATACCGTCACCTATCCTTAGGTGACAACCACAACCAGAACATAAATTTGAATCTGCCTTGAAAACTAATCATCTGTTCTAGGATGATTGAATACTAGGCTTTGAACCCTTTGTTATAAGGTTTTGAACCCTTCCAGTTTGACTCATATTTGGCTTAGTGCCTTTTGAGTTTTCGAACTCGTCAAAGTTTGGGTCTAAATAATGTGAACACGTGCAAACTGGAAGAGTGGGTGCCTGTACCCTGAGTTTTCTGTCTAAGGCTAGAGTGTTCGTACAAATCCGCAGTATCGGACCAGTCACTCTTACCTGGGAACTCTTGGGGTGAGTGTCCACTTATAGGCGAGCATGTCTTCGCGTTACATCATGAGGACTTATTTACTTTGATTCAGCCTTTGTGTGTCATTTGTTTGCTTCGTGGTTCAAACAAATGACCACCACCCATGTTTTTGGTCGGAATTTGTAACATCCTATTCTTACCCAATGCCACTTCACTTGTTTCCTCTTTTGTTTCCTCTCTTGTTTCCTTTTTTTTAGAATGCCTCAACGATGCGACAATCAGATACCTATTGAAGATCTGGCAGCTGTCATTACGCAGCAAATGACTGCTGCAATCCCGAACATCGTTGCTCAATGCAACCAGGCTCTCAACAACAATAATGCCCCTTGCAACTTCAAGACGTTCAACTCAGCTAAGCCATCAAAGTTTTCTGGGACTCAAGGAGCGACTGCACTTCTGCAATGGTTCGAGAGTCTAGAGAGCACCTTCAGACATGTTCAATGCCCAAACGAGCGAAAGGTAGATTTCGCATCTAGTGTCTTCGAAAAGCGGGCTTTGACATGGTGGAACGGTGTAATGAGAGATAGGGGTGCCGATGTGGCGCTAGCTCAAACCTGGGAAGAGCCTCGAGCTTTGATGATGAAGGAATTCTGTCCTCGTCACGAGATCAAGGCCTTAGAAAGGAAATTCGATGATCTTAAGCAAGACAGTGGTGAACATCGAGCCTACACTGATCGATATGAGGAGCTGAGCCTGTTGTGTCCTTCCATGGTTACGCCTTTGGATAAGGCGATTGAGAAATACATTGATGGCCTCCCTGACTCAGTTCAGGACATTGTTACTGGTAGTAACCCTACTACGGTTAGGCAGGCCATTGAGCTATCTACAACTTTGACTGAATCTCAGATCAGGAAACGTAAGTTTTTCCGAAAGGGTGACAAGAAACCGGTCGAGGAATCGAAACCAATCGAGGAATCAAAGACCATGGATGAACAGACTGGATCCCCTAAGAAGACAAGGAAGCGAAAGGCTTCTCAGAACTTCACCATGGTTACTCACAATGATCAAACCATCCTCAACCAACCAGCTCAACCCCCTGCTAGGAAGCCCTACAATGGAACTGCATCCTTGTGCAATCAATGTAGCCTACATCATCATGCTGGTGTGAAGTGCCGCACCTGCCAAGTTTGTGGACTCATAGGCCATACAGCAAGGGTTTGCCCAGTTGCAGGTGCACCAAATCAAGCTGGCAACAATCCTGCTCAAGGTCGTTTTCTACCAGGTTCTTGCTTCAATTAAGGCGAGATAGGCCATTTCCGGAGAAATTGCCCAAAGCTTGCTAATGCGAATCCAACGCAAGGATGAGCATCTGACCGATTGGAAGACAACACTGTTTAGAAATAATCAAGCTTTATGTATTATTTTCTTTTGTTGTCAAAGATCTATGAAACAGTTGTTAACATTGTTTATAAATAAATCTTTTTATTTTACATTGCAATGTGCAAATGTGATGGCATGTGTAAACAATGTATCCCCTTCAATACCGACAATCAAGGAGCCGTATTCCTTGAAGAACAGGCTACCCCCAAAATCCTTCCATTTTATGATCTATTGCGTTTTCTTGAAAACGAAATCGAATATTTGGTAGATCATTCTATCTTTATAGATAGATTCTTGAAAGTGATTAAAGTGCCAAATGAAATCCACGGATTGGATTCCTGGTGTGCTTTAAGTATCCGCGTCCAAAGATAACAAATTAATAACCAAGTTAAACAATTATGTGATTATGTGCTTATGTGTTCCCTTTTATGTTTTTGTGATCCAATTTTTGTTATCCAAATCCTCGTAGAATCTTCCATATCTTCGTATAAGGGATTCATAGTAGGATATCCAAAGGTACTATATCCTCAATGGGCTTTTACGTGATAGTAAGGACCCTTGAATTATGTTGTACTATTCCATAATTAGACCCCCTGAGTGGTCTAGTTAAACAGATTGATCCAAAAATCCAGTTAGGAATATCATGTGATGATATAGCTGAAAGGACTCCATAGGTGGTCTAATTGAAGAGATCATTTATTGATCTAGTTAAAAGGACCCTATGGTAGTCTAGTCACCCTCATCACAAGTTTGATATTCTTCCCCAAAACATTACAAGACAAACTGTGCGGACTGTGCAAGGAATTACGTAATTATGGACGCGTACATAATTATGGAATTTAGTGCACAGAAACCACCGCGAGTTTTGTCATGAGTCTAGAATGAACCCCGTTCATTTCCAATTCTGATGAAGCACTCGTTGAAGAAAAATGAACTAGCTATTCATTTTTTCACTTCTGAAAGAATATCCGTTGATGGAAATGAATATCCATTTGATTATCTTTCATTTCCATTTCTGAAGAAGCAACCGTTGGAAATGACTCCGTTTGTTCATTTTCGTTTCTGAAGATTATCCGTTAAGGAAATGAATATCCGTTTGATTATCCCTTCATTTCCGTTTCTGAGGAAGCAACCGTTGGAAATGACTCCGTTTGTTCATTTTCATTTCTGAAGAATATCCGTTAAGGAAATGAATATCCGTTTGATTATCCTTTCATTTCTGTTTCTGAGGAAGCATCTGTTGAAAATGACTCCGTCCATTCATCTTCGTTTCTGAAGAATGTCCATTAAGGAAATGATAGGATTATCCCTTGCATATCTCTGGTGGTTATTTGACACAAAGTCACAGACAGACTCCTACGAATAAATTTCGGGACGAAATTTCCTAAAGTAGGGGAGACTGTGACACCTGTGTAACTTCAACCATTAAACAAATACCAAGCCAATGAAATATTGTATTTCATACTTGGGATCTGTATAAATATGTGTATCTTTTGCACGTATCAATTCTTGTTCGATTTCGGGATTTAAATCGCTTTCTGGAAGGTTATACGCGATCTGATGCGTAAATATAACCAGTTTAATGCAACAAACACTCCGGAACAGTGAAATAGGCTTAACATACCTTAAGTAACCATTACATAACTTACAAATAAGTTTTGGATGGTTTGGTATGCCGAAATCAAGTTTATTCGCTTACAGGGACTAAAGTCGACAAACTGCGAAAGTATGTCAATTTATACTGTAACAGACCTTCCGGAACTTGATCATAAGTTAAGTATTCCCTAAATATTCTTTACATAGCTTAGAAATAGGCTTTGAGGTGTTTGGTGCGCAAAAATAAACTTTATGCTCATTTAGGGACTAAAAGCGTCAAAAAGTGCATAAGTTTGCATTTTCGCGCATACTTTACGTTCTGAATACTTCCGGACTTCCAAAAATTTATGTAAGCATTAAAATATTTTATTTTAGTGTTTGGTATGATAAATTCCATTCGTCGCTTAATTTGGATCGTTTTTGCGTTCGTTACGACTCCCGTCGTAATTAAGCGAATAACGCAACCGTACGACCAAACGAACCGACATCCGTGATGTCTTTGAGCATATTTTAAGTTCCCTATACTTTAATATCATTTTAGAGCCTTGAAATGAGGTTAAAGGGGTTTAAAAGTGCCAAAAAATCAAGTTTTACAAGTGTAGGGACCATTTTTGAAATTTCTGGCAGATTCAATGACCTAGTCCATTTTGAAGTGTTAATGGTTTTCACCCATGGTTTTGCAAAACCATGGGATGGTATTCTATGAACATAGTCCACATTAGGGGCTCCCATGGTTTTTGAAAACCATGTGCCCACATGTAAGGTCTAGATCAAATCACGTTTTTCGACGAACGATCTTAACGGTTCAAGGAAATCTATAAATACCCCTCACCCATTTCATTCTTCCTCACATTTGAATCTGATTCTACACTCTCTAAGTGGAAGTATATGCTTCCTACCTGAGAGTGAATCGGGTTCGAATCTTGCGGGGACCTTCTGTAAGTATTCTTTCGCGTTTTTCATTCGTTTTAGCGTTAAAGTCAAACTGCGTTTAACTTTCTGCATTAACCAGTTTATGGTCAATGCGAAGTTCGTTTGAACTTCATAACGTGAGCGTAATCACGATGGTTATAGTCCCTAGTAACTAAACCTACTGATTACCACGTTATCTAGGCTCAGTGACGAGTCGTAGTTTCGGCCAAAATGCGTTTTCTCGCGTATTTTGTAACCAAACTACTCTAGGGTATTAAAACCGTTTGTTTTAATACCAAACCTGTTTTCTAACTTTACTAAACATGTTCTAGCATGTTTAGCTCGTCGCTTTTAGATTTGTGCTTGTTTAGGGTCGTAAAGGTAAGCGATCTAATCAATCGCTTATGCTTACGAACCCGACCCATTGGTCGATCTTTAGGATCCGACCAAACACATTAGGTGACCATAGTTGTATAGGGAATAACCTTCTGAGGTTATACCTTATGGTCACGACGTTTAGTTAGTTATATGATAGGTAGTTTATATGACTTAGGTAAATTACCAAAATGCCCTTTCTACGCATAAATTCATTTTAAGTCTATGTAACGAAATTTTTGTCATCTAAACTGATTTAACAACAATATTAAACATGTTAAGGCATATTTTGCTTGTCATAGGACTAGTTAGGCATTCCAAACGCGTTTTACGCAAACGACGTGTTAAAGTGGCGTAAGCTACCTAAACGGGTCGTAATGGGTCAAAAGCACTTAGGATAGGTTTCGTATTAGTACGTAGGCTTTGTTAAACCATATTACATAAGTTCCCATACTTATTTGGTTTACGAATCCTTGTACTACCCGATCCTCCGGTAGGTCCGTTTATTAATGTAGATACCTATATAGGTGCCGTTTGATTCCGTGATCTTCTAGCTTTGCTTGGTGGTTATCCTAAGACTTCTAAGCACCCTCAAGTGAGTACATAGACCCCTCTTTTACTGTTTTCCAAACATTTTGGGGTGAAACACATGTGCCTACTTGTTACTTTCATGTTTTTCGTGTTTTCACATCGTATACTTGCTATGTTCATTAGTACATTATTAGTACATGATTTCATTATGTTTTTGCTATGTATATCCATTGTGTGCATACTTAGTACATCGTTTTACATAACATTTCATGCTATGTATGTTCATCATACTTAGTACATTTTACATCACATGCTATGTATGCCCATTGTGTGCATACTTAGTACATCGTTTTACAAGACATTTTATGCTTGGTATCATGCTATGTATGTCCATCCGTCGCATACTTAGTACATTGTTTATGCATTCTTACCTATGGTTTGGTTGTTACATATTTCACTTGCCATACATGACATTATGTTTACACATTACTTGATTAACATTTGACAACAGTTTAGACATGGGCAATTTACATTGGTAGTTTATATGGGTAAGTGATTTGAGTAACGAGACATGTGTAATGTGATACAAGCATGGTGGATACGCCGCTGGCACTTCCTATATATAAGTGCTTGTATTATATTACATGGCGTAGCGTTATTTAAATCATTCATTTGGATTTATACATTTTTTACACAAATAACATATTTTTCACAAGACATTGTTTTACAAAACAGTTTGTTTTATACAAACTCATTTTTACTTGGTTATTCATTTAACCTTACATCATTCTTTTAACTATACCTATCTATCATCGATTTTCAAAAGTTTTATAAAAGCAAACACTTAAACTGGATTCATGACAAGTTTTTGGTTAAACATTTTCTTAAACCTAAGTCATGGATCCTATTTTTCATAAAACCTATGTACTCGCCGGCATTTTTATGCTGATGTATTTTCACATGTGTTTCAGGTACAATAGTTGATGATATTTGATGATGATATTGATGCATGCTCACATAGGATTGGACAAGACCTTAGTGACATTAAAAGATGCAAGACTAGTTAATTTTTGTTATGTTTCTTTATTGTTAAGACATTGTAACTCATTTAATTCAATAAAACGAAATTTGTTTAATCCATGGTTGTGAAACAATGATTCTGTTACAACACTCCCCGATGTTTCCGCCACGTTTTGTTGTTTTACGTGGTCGGGGTGTGACACAAAGTAAAATAGTAAGCTCCCCCTTGAATAATGCTCCGAATCACTAAACATTTTTAGATTTGACAACTAATCTTGCTCCCCCTTTCATTTAGCTTCCTGTCAAATCTTATTATCATTCAAATAAAAGTTTTAGATTCAACCGGTGAGAGTTTTCTAAACATATAAATGTCTATTATCATATTTGACTTTTAAGCATGATCAAATTCAGTAACCCTCACAGATGATCAAGTTCAAATTAATGACCTTGATTATCAAACTTATTGACTTTTTAAATTTTCATTTTAAAATTCAAGTTTCAAATTAATGAACTTGTTTATGTTCAACATCTTTAGATTTTGAAATTCAGCTTTCCAACATCGGTCAGAAACAAAATCTTTTTGTATTTTTACAAATTTTATGCAGTAAAGAAATATTTACAAACAATATTTTTGTTTGACAACTAATCTTGCTCCCCCTTTCATTTAGCTTCCTGTCAAATCTTATTATCATTCAAATAAAAGTTTTAGATTCAACCGGTGAGAGTTTTCTAAACATATAAATGTCTATTATCATAAGCAGTAAAGAAATATTTACAAACAATATTTTTGTTTGAGTTCGCGTCAGATGATCATATCAGTTGATGACATATTACTAGCACCATTGAGCTATAAACACTTTAAGTTCTAAACGATTCACTTAAATTGTCTGTATACTGATCCACTTAAATTTTCACACAACTTCAATTGTTCTGAGATGCGAGATTTATTGTTTTAGGTGTCACACACCAGCCGATGGCGTAAACATCAGGGCATGGCACTGAGCGAAACAGATTGTCCAGGAGTTTCCATAACAACTACGATTACCAATTATTTAAACATCACGTCCCATACCATGACATAATAAGTAGCATAGTTATTACAGATAATTCAAAGACAAATAGTTTTGTTTCGAAAACTCAAATATAAATTGTTTTTTTTTTTGTTTCTAGACTCCATCCTAGCTCAATTCCAGCAACTAACAAACAAGCATCCTAAGCACCTATCACATACGTTAAAATAGAGGTCAATACACATAGTGTAAAGGTGAGCATACAGGTTTAATAGTAATAATAGAGTTCGAAATCTTTTACGCATTGTTGGACCGTGTTCCGACCCTAAACAGTCAGTTGAGAACGTTCATCTTCACATACGAAGGCGGAATCAACGTAAATGAAGTTACACAGCTTTTCCTATTCAATTCCTTCTCTTTTATTTCTTTGTGATACAGATTTGACAGAGTTTGGTTACACAAAGCATTAACTAGTTCCGCTCCAACATCCACGAACCATGATCAGGTTTCGCTCATACCTGCTATATATAGTCCCTGTGCTTTCGCTTATACGACATGCCGTATAAGCGAAACTACCTACAAAACCTCATGAGCGAAACCATATTGACACATAAGCAGAACTACTTCAACACATGTACATAAAAGCGAAACTACAACATTAAACATAATTTTGACTTTCAAGAACCTATGTTGACCTATCTTGACCTAAGACTTAATGCAGACGCAGTCAACAGACATTCCATGCATCAACACGCATAACCAGCATGTAACATGTAGCAAAGTGAAAGCTAGTAGGTTATCGACAATGAAATATGCACATACGTGACTGCGAGTTGTAGAATGCGCAACACAGATCCCCACTGGGACACGTGAAGTAAAGCCCTTAACAACCCCTGTCGAAGACAGGTGCTGAGTTGTGACACCTGTGTCACCGCGACCATCAAACAAATACCAGCCGATGAAATATTGTATTTCATACTTGGGACCTTGTATAAATATGTGTATCTTTTGCACATAACAATTCTTGTTCAATTTCAAACTTTATATCGCTTTTTGGAGAATTATACGCAAGCTGGTGCGTAAACGTACTCAGTTTAAATGCGACAAATACTCCGGAACACCATCATATACTTAACATACCTTAAAATAACCTTTACATAACTTAGAAATAAGTTTTGAAGGCTTTGGTATGGCAAAAACAAGTTAATTCGCTTACAGGGACTAAACTTGATAAACTGTGAAAGTATGCCAATCTGAACTGTAACGAGCATTCCGGAACACGTCCATAAGTTAAAAATACCATAAAATATCCTTTACATAGCTTAGAAATAGGCTTTGAGGGGTTTGGTATCCTAAAACAAACTTTTGGATCATTCAGGGGCTAAAAGTGTCAAAAAGTGCACAAGTTTGCACTTTCGCGCATAACTTACGTTTTGAATACATCCGGACATCCAAAAATTTATGTAAGCATCCTTATATTATGCCTTAGTGTTTGGCATGAGAAAAATCCATTCGTCGCGTCATTTGGATCGTTTTTCGCGCTTATGCGCATTCCGTCGTAATTAACCGAACATCGCATTCGTACGGCCAAACGAACCAACACCCGACATATTTTCGAGCATGTTTCATGTCCACAATGGTTAGGCATCATTTTAGGGCCTTAAAGTTGGCTTTACTGGCCTTAGAAGTGTCGGAAATGGCTTAAACATGCAACAGGGACCAAAACTGCCATTTCTGAAAAATTGTGCAGATCAGGCATGCCCAGGCGGCCCGCCTGAGCTTTGTGCATATCCTGACACGGGCCGCATGGCCCTTGCAGATGCAGAAACTTGTTTTCTTGGCTGAACTTGGCCTTTCAAACACTCCAAAGGGCAATGCCCTTTCACAATCTCAGGAGCTAAGGGTCATTATGAGCCACCACAACTTTGCGACAAGTGTACGACTTGGATCGTGACACGATATTCAAGAAACGATCCTAACGGTCTTGCTTTTCCTATAAATACCCCCCCTCCTTTTTGCTAAAAACCCACAAAATCTGATCTAAAGCTCTAAGTTGAGGCCTTTGCTTCATACCTGAGCTCCTGGATCGAGATTAGCTTTCGGGGACCCTTCGTAAGTGTTCTTTCGTCCTTTTATTTGCTTTTCAAGTCCGAAAGTCAACGTTTTGTTTGACTTTCTGTGTTTACCAGCCTATGGTCAACACGAAGTTCAATAGAACTTCATAACGTGAGCGTGATCACGATGGTTATAGTCCGTAGTGACGATACCTACTGATTACCACGTTATCTAGGCTCAGTGACGAGTCGTAGTTTCGGCCAAAATGCACATTCTTGCGTATTTTGTAACCAAACTACTCGTGAGCATCAAATCCGTTTGTTTTGATGCCAAACCTGTTTTCTAAATTTAGGTAAGCATGTTCTAACATGCTTAGCTCGTCACTTTTAGTTTAGTGCTTATTTAGGGTCGTAAGGTAAGCGATCTAAACCATCGCTTATACTTTCGAACCCGGCCCATTTGGCCGATCATTAGGATCCGACCAAACACATTAGGTGACCATAGCTGTAACCTTCCGAGGTTATACCTTGTGGTAACGATGTTAGGCGTTCCAAACGCGTTATACGCGAACGACACGTTAAGGTTGCATAAGCTACCTAAACGGGTCGTAATGGGTCGCAAGCACTTAGGTTAGGTTTCATTTTAGTATGTAGGCTTTGTTAAACCATATTTCACGAGTCTCCATGCTCGTTTGGTTTACGAACCCGCGTACTATCCGATCTTCCGATTTAGGTCCGGTATATTAACATAGCTACCTGTTAGGTGCCGTTTGATATTCCGTGATCTCTAGCATTGTGAGATTATTACACAAGAACTTCAAAGCAATCTCAGCTGAGTACATTGAACCCCTCTTTTACTATTTTTCCAAACTGTTTTGGGGTGGAACACATGTGCCTACTTGTTACTTTCATGCTTTCCATGTTTTCACATCATATACCTTCTATATTCGTTAATACATTATAGTACATGATTTCATTACATCTCATGCTATGTATGCCCATTGTGTGCGTACTTAGTACATGGTTTTACATTACATCTCATGCTATGTATGCCCATTGTGTGCGTACTTAGTACATGGTTTTACATTACATTTCATGCTATGTATGCCCATTCTGTGCGTACTTAGTACATTGCTTTACATTACGTTTTATGCTATGTATGCCCATTGTGTGCGTACTTAGTACATTGTTTCACATTACATTTCATGCTATTTATGCCCATTGTGTGCATACTTAGTACATAACTTTACAATACATTTCATGCTACGTACGCCCATTGTGTGCATACGTAGTACATTATTCCACATTGCATTTATGTTGCATATGCTCATCCAGCATATGAACACATTATACTACATTTTGAACCGTTGTAACCATTTGACTATGTGAACCGTCTAAACCCTTTGATTATATGAACCGTTCGTAACCATTGAACCGTGTGAACTAGTTGTATCTGTTGACATGATTTACATTTGACAATAGACATTCGACTATACATGAACATTTCTACAATTGTTAAACCCTTCATCTTGATGGTTTGGTTTGAGCAAGTGATCTAAGTAACGAGGCATGTGTAATATGATACAAGCATGGTGGATACGCCGCTGGTACTTCCTATATATAAGTGTTTGTATGGTATTACATATCGTAGCGTTACTTGAATCATTTCAATTTGAGATATATAACATTTTATACAAATAACACACTTTTCACGAGACATTGATTTACAAACGACTTATCTTATACAAACTCATTTTACATGGTTATCCATTTAACCACACAGTGTTCTCTTATTTTTACATATCATCTGATCCTACCGTTTTTCAAATGATTTACAAGACAAAGCAAAATACAAGGTTCATGACTAAACATTTTCTCAAAACATAAGTCATGAATTCCGTTTTCACAAAACCAATGTATCTCACAGGCATTTTTATGCTGACGTACCTATTTTCACATGTGTTTTCAGGAGATGATGCATAGGACTTATCAAGACATACTTAGGCGGACCTGTGCCTTAGTGACTTAAAACGAGACAAGAACTAGTTAATTTATGTTATGTACTCTTTGGTTCTTGTTTAAACAATGTATACTTTCATATTTGTTTAATAAAACGAAACTTCATTTGCCATGGATTTGAAACAATAAATTATGTTACAACACTCCCCGATGTTTCCGCCACGATTTGTATGTTCTTCGTGGTCGGGGTGTGACATGAGTCCAAACTATAGTACTATCGTTGCTAAGGTATCAGGCAACAATCACTGTGTTAACATAACATACAAGCCTTCATCGAATAACACATAGCACACAATAACGGTCAGCGTGTAAATAGTGTTTGCATTGTGTGTCGATTGTGATTTGAATAACTAACGTATGTAACACCCAAAAGTGCATAAAGCAAAAAGGGTTCGAGTATACTCACAGATTGTGTTTAAGTAAATAAACACTCTCTTGGATTGAAGGGAGCGCTGAGAGATTAGCCTGAACAGTTAACGATAGCATAAGCGAAGAACGGCGCTTTAAACGATGAAAAGAACCAAGTGACGAATGGTAATCCGATCGGATGGTCATTCGGTCGGATGTCAATCTGTCACACCCCCAAAATCCACCTGCGGAGTATCACCGCTTGGGAGCGTGACTGACCAGGATCAAGCCACCAATCATATTGAACATGAAATTAATATATAAAAGTAAATGCCATTCAACCACCAATATGAAAGGTGTTCAAAATATAAGTATGTTATCACTGTTTAGCGGAAGCGTATAAATAAACCCAACATAATAAAGTATGAAATGTCATAAAGTGTTTTAACGAAATATTCACGATCCGTGCCCACAACGACCAGCTCCTCCCTGTGCAAGCTCCATGTATCTAACGACCTGCAAGGCATGTAACAGAGGATCAACAACTAGTTGAGCGAGTTCACAGAAAATAAATGTGTAATAGTAAGTTCGTTTGTAACATGTGGCTCTACTGGGCCGATAGTATGTTCTATTGGTGGGGGCTTCCCATGTTATATATATCCACTAGACTATTCGTAACCATAAGTGTTCTTCATAACCCGAGAACAGTAATACGTACAAGCTTTACATAGGTTTTACGTAAGTATCCTTCACAAACCGAGGATAGGGGTACGCGGGGGTTTACGTAGGTTTTACGTAAGTGCCTGACACAACCGAGGCAGTAGAGAGTATAAGTTCACGTAGGTTTTACGTGAGTGTCCTTAGCAACCTGAGGACAGTGAGTAGTACAAGTATACGTAGGTTTTACGTGTGTGTCCTGCACAACCGAGGACGATGGTAGGTAGTCTAGTAACAGTGTAAGTACGAATCTATTCAATCTCATTCCTTCAATCCCATTCCCAAGCCCTGGGAATCCCATACCTTAGTAAGAGTGTGAACTCACCTTGGTTTGCTCGGTATGCTAAGTATGTGTTCACAAGTAATCAGTCAAGTCCTATAGTGTGCATGTTTACACAATCAGTTCAAGATCATAACAGTTTGCATGCAATTCTATATCACATATTGCTTGGTAGTTAACATCATGCACCACATAAACAGGTAGTCACATTCATAACATTCATGCTTCACACACGTACCTTCCACAGTTTGCTATAAAATTGTTATTCATTAGCATGCTTGATGACGGGTGGTCCTTGGGACAACCCTTAAGCATGTTAAGATATGAAATAATCCTCCATTTAACTGTGTAATTATCTTGAGTTAGATAACTACGATGCTTATGTTTCAGGTACGAATTAGGAGCTAAAAGATGGAACAAAGGCAGCTTTTGGAGGCTTTGGTGGAAAACGGGTCAAAAGGAGAACAAGAGCTTAAACAAAGAAGTGAAGGCAACTTGGTACCGTAAATTACGGTACTACCGTAATTTACGGTGGTCCATTTTCCATTTGATTCTGCACCGTAACACAGGCTTGCTCCACCGTAACAACTTGATGTCCACCGTAAATTACGGTGGAGCCGTAATTTACGGTGGAGCCTGAACGGAAATTTGTAACTGCCATGTTTTAATCGGTTTTGTGGTGTCTTTTGGAATGATTCTCATCATTGACGGTTCTTAGACACTTTGGGGGCGATTTTGGAGTACTTGCTTGCTTTGTGAACATTTCCAATCATTCGGTTTGTGTTTTTAATCTTTATGAACATTAGATTGATGTTGATGATGATTCACCGAGCCATGTCCGGCTAAACTCTTCGGTGATCATCCTAGGTGAATGTTTCTAAGACTTTTGTGTGTTTAATTTCTGCATTTCTAGAATGATATCTTGCGTTGCTTGAATGTCATGGTGTATGTTTGATTGTTTGTAGTGTGTTAATCCATATCACAATTTCTAGTCTTAATCGTACGTTCTTGGTGCCGTTGGCAACCGAGATATCACGGGAAGGGTTAGGGTTGGTTATTGGTTAATAGGTCATCGGGAAACAACCTCGCATTATCTAATCCGAGTACTTTGTTCCCTTTTATCACTTCAATCACACATACACGAGTTATGTCTATGTGACTCTTTCTAGTGAAATTGCACACAATTGTTTAAAGAAACTGAAATCTAGGGTGATCATTGTTCTCTCCTAATTGTTTACAACCTACTTTGATTTGAATTAGTTCTTAATTTAGTTTTCTAAAACAACAATCCACAATCTTGAATTTTAATTTTCTGCAAGTTAGTTTAATTCTAGTTTAAATACAAAGCTATACAATCAACACATTTTCCACATACTCCCTGAGTTCGATACCCTACTACCGCTAACTACAGTTGTTTAGGGATTAAATTTGCGTGACTCACGACATCACGTCAAATTTTGGCGCCGCTGCCGGGGAGTAGTGCGCAACGTGTGTTAGTTTAATAGTTTTGTTTCTTATTTTCGGGTTTACGCTGGTTGTGTTTAGTGTGCAGGTACTTCAGGTGTATGCATACTAGAGGCTCTCAAAGGTCATCACCGCTATCGTTTGATCCGGAAATTGAAAGAACGCTACGACAAAACCGAGTTTTAGTGAGAGAAAACAAAATCATTGGTTCACCCACTTCACCCATTACACCGAGAAACATCATGGCTGATTCTCAGATACCACCTACAACCAGTCAAACAACCTCATCCTTTATACCTACTTCCACCCAACCATCACCAAACACTACATTACCTAATACCACTGCTGGATTTACACCAACCAACTCCACTCAACCAATCACCACTCAAACTGAGCCTACCATCACTTACGATCCATCCACCACAATCCCACCATTATCTCACTTCTTTCCCCCAACTACGGGTCAGTCATCATCTACCTTCACAATTGCACCCAATTCAACTGTTGTGCATACTACTTCATCTTTTAGACCACAACAACAACAGTCGGGTTTTCAGTATTCGACCATTCCATTTGGGCAAACTTCAGGAATTCAAGGGGGTGGTTATGATGAGGGATTCGAAGACTTTGAGGGGTATGAAGATGATGGGTACGGTTATGGAGATTATGGTGATCAAGGGGATTTTGGGTATGTTCAAAGTCAATCTCAAGGGATGGCGAGTGTTGGTGGAATGCAACAACAACAACTTATACCGCAACACGTTCGGCCAAGACCACAAGGGCCAACAATCCAACAACCTATTCCATTGCAACAAGTTAGGCCACAACATGTATACCCACAATTTCAAAGGCCAAATCAATACCCACCGATGCCCCAACAACCAATTGCACCACAAGGGCCTATACCAAGACCAATGGGTCCTATTCGTCCAAGGGGTCGATTGGGTGTTCCAAGAAGGCATCTTAGGGAACAAGCAAGGGGAATAGAGGCACATTTCAGGCCAATCATTACTCAAAACCCTTCACCGGTGGTTATCCCTCACAACAACCAAGGGAGAACTTTTGAAGTAAGAACAAACTCGTTGCAAAGTTTACCGAAGTATAAAGGGTTAGCAACGGAGGAGCCGTATTTCCATCTAGAGGCCTATGACTCAATTTGCAACACTTTTGGGAGTCAAGGTTTTTCGGCCGATGAAGTCAAGTTAGTCTTATTTCAGTTTTCTTTGGAGGATAAGGCAAAGAAGTGGTTCTACACTTTGCCTTCGGCATCAATATATACATGGGGGGAAATGCAACAAACCTTTTTGGATGAATTCTACACCGCCCAAAAGACCAATGATGCGCGGAAGGGATTGAGAAGCTTTCAACAACAACACGGTGAGATGTTCCATGAGGCGTTTGAGCGTTTTAACATGATGATTAAAAACTGCCCTCATCATGGAATTGAGTTATGGGAGTTGATGAACGCCTTTCATGAGGGGTTGAGTGCCGAAGACGCACGTGATCTAATGTCTATCACCGGAGGGACGTTTGGAACGAATTATGAGAATGAAGATTGGGAGTTTTTGGAAAGCATGGCAACTACATCAAAAAGGAAGGCTGAAGCTTCAAGGAGAGCCCGACCAACCACTAACCGACCACAAGTGCACGCCATAGATGATGGTAATGTTCAAACCACTAACCAAATATATAATGTGTGTGCTTTGTGTAATGAAATAGGTCATGCGGCTGAAAATTGCCAAGGAATGTTGGAAGGGCAATACGAGGAAGTCAATGCGGTTCAAGGTCAAGGTCAAGGAGGAGGTGGTAGGAATTACAACAACATGAATTCCAACACCTACCACCCCGGATTGAGAAACCATCCGAACTTTAGATATGGGAACCCGTCAAATCAAGCGAACCCGAATTTCCAAGGTAGCCAAGGCAATTTTGGTTCACGGCCATCTTACAATAATCAAGGTGGGTACCGAGGCGGGAATAACCAAGGGTATCAAAAACAATACCAAACGGGTCAAGAACAAGGGGGACTTTCGGGTGGAAACGAGGTGATGGAGATGCTAAAGAGCATGCAAATGGAGATGCAAAAACGGAACCAACTAGACGAAGTGCGAATGCAAAAAGACGAGGTTCGTGATAAAAGCATCCAGTCACTAACGACTCAAATGGGGCAATTAGCAACCGATGTGGCGGAACTAAAGAAAGGTAAGGGTCAACTTCCAAGCGACACTAAGGTAAACCCTTCACATGGTTCGTCACGAGGTAATGTTAATATTAACCATGTTAGTGTTCTAAGAAGTGGGAAAGAGTTTAAGGCCAATTTGTCACCCGAATTGGTCGAGGGGGTGGTTGAGGATATCACGGGAATGGAAAGTGATGATGAACTTTCACCGGTTAAACCAAAAGAACCAATTAATAAAAAACCGGGTTTGGGTGAAAGTGAAAAGAATGAAAAAAGTGAGGGTGAACCGAGTCAAGTTCCATTCCCATCGGCCCTACTTGACCCGGGAAAGAAAAATTTTATTGTGTCAAGAGGTCCTCAAAAAGAGGAAATGTGGGATATGTTCAAACAAGTTAAAATAAATCTCCCACTCCTTGATGCAATAAAACAAGTTCCTGCTTATGCAAAATTCTTAAAAGAATTATGTACACAAAAAAGGCAAAACAAGAAAAAAGTGCCTAAGCGGGTGGATTTGACCGGGCAAGTGAGTGCGGTGTTGAATGGGGAGCTTCCTCCTAAGCTCCAAGATCCGGGCACGCCATTGATTAATGTACAAGTTGGTAATTTTCAAATGGCTAAGGCGTTGCTAGATCTTGGAGCCGGAGTTAGCATTTTACCGGGGGGATTATATGACCAATATGACTTTGGTCCATTAGCAAGGGTGGAGACGACGGTTGTTTTGGCCGATTTGTTTCATAAGTTGCCCCGGGGTATGGTTCAAAATGTTATTGTTAAAATTGATGAGTTTTATTACCCGGTGGACTTCTTAGTTTTGGATTACTCATCGGCGGACCCTAAACAACAACAAAATATAATTTTGGGTCGGCCATTTTTAAGCACCGCACATGCTATTATCGATTGTAGATTTGGTACGGTTGATATGGCATTTGGAAATCGAAAAATGCGTTTGAATGTTTTTACTAACAGTTCTAATGCTAACGGTGTTGATGAGTGTTTTATGGCAGACATAGTAGATGGATGCAACCCGCATGAGTATGAGGAGGATGGTTTGGATATTTGCCTGTGTGATTTTTCTGAACAGGTACATGCTTATGCATTACGGGTTGAAGAGGAAGCACAAGATGTGATGGCGATGAAAGAAGGTAGACCACCATGGACCCATCAATTCGAGGGTCTACCGGTGGAAATTGATTCGGGTACAAAACCATCGTTGGAGGAACCACCAAAGTTAGAGCTCAAGGACTTGCCCGGCCACTTGAAGTACGTATTTTTAGGGGATAATGACACTTTGCCGGTCATTATTGCCTCTAATTTGGAAGTGGCACAAGAGCAAGCCTTGATGGAGGTGTTAAAAGCGAACAAGGGTGCTATTGGATGGACGATTGCCGATCTCAAAGGAATTAGTCCAATCATCGTCATGCACAAAATTATCACAACCGAAGATGCCAAACCGACACGAGAAGCTCAAAGGCGGTTGAACCCGAACCTAAGGGAGGTAGTAAAAAAGGAGGTAATTAAATGGTTGGACGCGGGAATCATCTATCCGATTTCGGATAGTGCTTGGGTGAGTCCCACCCAAGTTGTGCCTAAGAAGGCCGGCATTCAAGTAGTCAAAGACGAAAGTGGTGAACAAATTGCCACCCGACCGGTTACCGGATGGCGGGTGTGTATTGACTACCGAAAACTGAATGCCGCCACTTCTAAGGACCATTTCCCGCTACCTTTTATTGACCAAATTATTGAAAAATTGTCGGGTCAAAAATATTATTGCTTCTTAGATGGGTATTCGGGTTATAATCAAATTGCCATACACCCGGATGACCAACACAAGACCACCTTCACATGTCCATATGGCACCTTTGCCTTTAGGCGAATGCCGTTTGGGTTGTGTAATGCTCCGGCAACTTTTCAACGATGTATGATGAGTATTTTCTCGGACATGGTTGGAGAGTCGCTCGAAGTATTCATGGATGATTTCTCCATTTTTGGCACTACTTTTGATGCTTGTCTCAACGAATTGCAAAAGGTTTTAAAAAGGTGCGTTGAGAAAAATTTAGTGCTAAGTTGGGAGAAAAGTCACTTCATGGTGCAAGAGGGCATTGTGTTGGGACATGTGATTTCGGAAAGAGGGATGGAGGTGGATAAGGCAAAGATACGGGTAATTTCATCATTGCCACCTCCTAAAAATGTTAAGGGTGTACGGTCATTCTTGGGACACGCGGGTTTTTATCGACGTTTCATTAAGGGTTTTAGTGTTATCACCAAACCCTTATGCAATTTGTTATTAAAAGATGTCCCATTCGACTTTACTAATGAGTGCATGCAAGCTTTTAATGTTTTGAAGGAACACTTGGTCAAGGCGCCTATCTTGCAACCACCTGACTGGTCAAAGCCGTTCGAGATAATGTGTGATGCAAGCGATACCACTATTGGTGCAGTTTTGGGTCAACGGGTTGACAAGAAGCCGGTGGTTATATACTATGCAAGCAAAACTTTATCCGAAGCGCAACTTAACTACACCACAACCGAGAAGGAATTACTAGCAGTGGTGTACGCTTTGGATAAGTTTCGCTCATATATTTGGGGAAGCAAGGTAGTAGTTTATTCCGATCATAGTGCGGTTCGGTATTTAATGGAGAAAAAGGATGCGAAGCCGCGTTTGATTCGGTGGGTTTTATTGTTGCAAGAATTTGATCTAGAGATCCGAGACAAGAAAGGAAGCGAGAATGTAGTCGCGGATCATTTGTCTAGGATTCCGGTAGAGGGGACTGATGATGTAAGTGAAATAAATGAAAGTTTCCCCGACGAGCAACTGTTAGCCGTGTCCACTTTCGTTGCCCCGTGGTACGCTCATTATGTTAACTACTTAGCCACGGGTGCCATTCCGACCCATTGGACCAAAAAGCGTCGTCAACAATTCATGGTCCAAGTGAGGCAATATATTTGGGATGAGCCGGATCTCTTCAAGATCGGTCCAGATCAAGTTATTCGGAGGTGTGTGCCCGAGACGGAAGTATTGGAAATTTTAACGCACGCCCATTCGTCCGCTTGCGGGGGTCACTTTAGTGGGCATAAAACGGGTTATCGGGTACTATCTTGTGGATTTTATTGGCCCACTATATTCAAAGATGCAATTGAGTTTGCCCGGAATTGTGTAAATTGCCAAAAGATGGGTAGCATATCGAAGAGGGATGAGATGCCACTACAACCAATCTTGGTTGTAGAGATATTTGATGTATGGGGAATAGATTTTATGGGTCCGTTTCCGAATTCGAATGGCTTCCTTTATATTCTTGTGGCGGTGGATTATGTCTCGAAGTGGATTGAGGCTATTGCAACGCGAACAAACGACCATTCGGTTGTTTGTAAATTTGTTCAATCCAACATCTTCTCTCGCTTCGGAATCCCGCGGGTCATTATAAGCGATGGTGGTTCACATTTCAAAAACTTTAACTTCGGAAAATTGTTGAAGAGGTATAGCGTGAATCATCGAGTCGCAACACCTTACCATCCGCAAACGAGTGGACAAGTCGAAGTGTCCAATCGGCAATCAAGGAGATCCTCATGTAAACGGTAAGAACGGACAGAAAGGATTGGTCGAGCAAGTTGGATGATGCTTTGTGGGCGTACCGTACGGCCTACAAGACTCCGATTGGCACAACACCTTACCGAATGGTGTATGGTAAGGGTTGTCATTTGCCTATGGAGTTGGCGCATCGGGCGCATTGGGCGATCAAGACAGTTAATGCGGATTACGACGAGGCGGGTAAGTTGCGGAAATTACAATTGAGCGAGAGAGAAGAAATTCGAGATGAGGCGTACGAATGCGCATCGGCTTATAAGGATAAGCTAAAGAAAGTACATGATGCGAAGTTACGCAAGAAAACGTTCGAAGTGGGTCAGAAGGTTTGGTTGTACAACTCACGATTGAAAATGTTTGCGGGCAAGCTTAAAAGCAAATGGATGGGTCCGTATGTTATTCGAAGAGTTGGGCGATTTGGTGATGTGGACATCCAAGATGAGCAAACGTTGAAGCAACAAACGGTGAACGGTCACCGTTTGAAGCCGTACTTGGAAGGAAATGACATCAATAACTTGGAGCTTGACAAAGCGGGCTACATCTTACGCCCGGTCGAGGAGGAACAACCATAAGAGGCCCAGGTTTGGTGGTAGTGTACATAGTAGTTTCATTTTGTTTTGTTTTGTATTTTTGCACAGTTGCCATAGCTTTTCGAAGTCCGTGTTCGAAGCAAGTGTGGGGAAGTTCGGGTCGCGAATTGCTCTTACATCGTGTTGAGGACAACACGGGATTTTTGAGGGGGTAGGGTGATTTTTCCAAGTTTTTGAAATAATTAATAAACATAAAAAAAAAATCGAAAAATTTAAAAAAATCTGAAAAAAATTGGTCACATAAACCTCAAGTTTTATCAAAAAATGGATGCCCAGTGTCCACCGTAAATTACGGTGGAGCCGTAATTTACGGTGGGGGTTAAAAAATTTTGGATTTTTATGGTGTGAACCTCCTGTGTTACGGTGAGAATTTCAGTCCAGAGATTTCCGTAAATTACGGTAAGGTCGTAATTTACGGTCAAGGGTGAAAATTCTTTGGGTTTACGGTGTAAACAGTCTGAATTACGGTGCACATTTGACATCCAGGTCTCACCGTAATTTACGGTGAGACCGTAAATTACGGTACGCGGTAAACTCGTTTCCGTCGATTCGGTTCTGCATTTACATAAAAAAAAAAAACAATAAAACCGAAAACAAACAAGCATAGTCACGTGATTAATCCCTAGCCACCCATTTTCTCTTCACTTTTTCACCACATTCTTCTTCTCTAAGAACCCACATCCCTCTTCTTCTTCCATCTTCTTTCTTTCATAAAATCTTCAATCCTTGCCCAACTCAAGTGAGGTTTTGGTCTAAATCGACTAATTTTTCACAAGCTTTGTGATTGTGAGGAGGAAATCCAGAGAAAACGCGATTTTGGGGTCAAAGTGCAAAACCCTAGGTTGAGATAATTTGGGGGTTTTGGAATTTTTAGTTTCACAAGCATCCTTTCATCTTGAAACAAGGTATGAACACTTATTTTGCTATATTATGGTGATGCATTGTGAAAAACGAGGTGATTTAGGTTATATGTTCTTGCCCACTTGCTTGTTGTTAGGATATGAGTATGGAATTGGTTATTGAACATGGTTGATGGTTGTAGATGTATGAATTGTTGTTAAAGTAGTGAACTTTTGGGATGCTCTACATTGTAGAGACACCATGCCCAATTTTTGAAAAATTCTTGATACATTTTGGGTTCACTAACATCTACAATCATGGCAACAAGCAAGTGTGGGGATGATGTGTGAAGAGAGTGTTTAATTTTTGTGTTTGTTTTGTTGTTTCTTCATGTGTGTAGGAAATGGCAAAGACAAAGGAAAAGCCGGGTTCAAGTTCATCCTCATCAAGAGGCAAGGGCAAGGAAAAGGAGCAACCATCAAAGAAGAGGCAATATATGGGTAGGGTTAGTGAAAGCGAAAGCGAGGAAGAAGAAGAGATGCAGTTAGACCCAAGTGATAAACCGGTGTGGAATTCGGGGTCGTTGGATGACCAACCCGAAATCTGGCAGCCAACCCTGTATAACGACTGCATGAACAAGTTAAAAAATAAAGCAGCCACGTTTATCTGTGAAAAAGAGGTTGATGAACCCCAGTTTGGCCAGTTCGGGGTGTTTGATAAGTTCCGTGCTTTGGGTTGGGAAGGAGCACTCAAGTGTTTTGATAAAGATAAGAGCAATTTGTTTATGACTGAGATTCAGGAGTGGATGGCAACACTTAAATGTCACAACTTCCACAGGCCATCACAAATGAAGTTGGTTGGGATGGTACATGGGGTACCAGTTGAAATGTCATTCGATACGTTGAAGAAGTTGGGAAAATATGATAGTTTTCCAGCTAGGGAGTACATGATTCCCACGCTTGATGATTTATTGCTCAAACCAGAGAAGCACGTGACATGGAACAGTATGTTGGCGGATTTGTTTTTGCCCGGTAGGAATGGTGGCGTGTTATACCGAAAAAATCTGAAGATAGAAGCCAAGTTATTGCATACGATCTGTTTGCTTAATGTCATCCCAAGAAGAGGGGATAAAGAACAGGTGAGGTTTCCAGAGATACCTGTTCTGTATTCATTGATGCATGGGTCCCCACGCTTTCCAATACGCTACCTGATTATGCATCATTTGTGGATATGCCGGAACAAATACGGGAGAGACATTGTCCCATACTGTCGCATCATAACGGGTTTAATGAAACAGCAGAAGGCACTCACATCTGAAGACCGCGGTTTAACGAAAAGGCACCTGCCTTTTACTTTGGATAGGTTGGGAAATGTTTGGACGTATACTTCGTCTGAACGTTATCACAAGCTGAAATCGGAAGGTCAACGGTGGAGGATGTTGAAATTGGGTGCAAGGGAGTTGTTACCGGGAGAACCGGATGAACCTGAAAGCGATGAAGAGTTGATTCCGAGTGGGGATGATGATTACGCAGACGAGCCACAGGGTGGTGCAAATGTTGGTTTTGGGGTTTTTCATGGTGGTCATGGTGGTACGTTCTACGACTACGCGCAGCAACCGTATGAGCCGGGGTGGGCTTATAGTGGTTCAATGCAGGAGGTGATCGAGAGCCAACGCCCGCCGGCGGCCATCTTTGATACTTGGTCGGGTCCGGAGAGGTCGTTATTTGATCAAGGCACGCGGAATAGCGCTAGTATTGAGCGGGCGCTTAAACATAGCTTTGACCGCAATGAATCATGGCACCGGACCCACGCATACTCTCGAGAGGTGGATGCTAATAACAGATATCATGATGATCAAATGAGGCGGATGCATGCGGATTGGCATGCTGGAAGGCCGGTGGTTGAGGATCCACAACATGTGGATTATGCCTCATTGCCACCGTATGATGGCAGCGTTTCGTATGCGACCCCACAGCTCCACCATTCTCAGTGGCTTGATCCACGACGGCAAGAGGGACCACAACAACAAGAGGGAAGCAGTAGCGGCTCATTCGGGTTTGGAGAGTGGAACGATATGATGTCGTCCATCTTTGGGCCCCCAGGACCGCGTTATTATTGATCAGGTGGTATTCTCTCTCTTGTATAGTTTGTATATATTTGTTGGTTTATGTTGATTATGGTGGGAGGATGGGTGGTGATTGATCATATGATTGATTGTTGGGTTTGGTTGGTTGGTGGTGTTGTGTTTAAAATGAAAAACATAAAAAAAAAATATAAAATATAAAAAAATACAAAAAGAAATTTGAGGTTTGAGATGAAAAGCTTTTCATGGATGTTGATTGAGGTAGTGATCAAAACCTCCCAAAGCCATACATTGGGGACAATGTATCCCAAGTGTGGGGATGGGGGGGAATTTTTTGAAGATTTTTGAAAAGTTTTAAGCCAAGCAAAACAATGTGAAATCTTGACGCCCTAATTTATCCCAAGTTAATGCACCGGCAACCCTTATTATCCTTTTCATTCTTGGTGAGAATGGTAGCCACACGTGTACATAAATAATCTTTGATGAGAGTGGCTATGGGTGGGGATGCGTTAGAACTTGTGCTTGAATGCGATTTGAATCCTTAGTTAGACATGAATGTAGAAAGGATAAGGGCATTAGGTAGCCTCGTCGTTGGTGTGAGCGAGTGTGGGATTTGGGGGGTTGGACCTCATTAATTATACATATGAGCATGGTTGCGAGAGGGGCGGGGGTTTGGACATTTAGTTGCCCATTTTGTGCCTTTAAAGCTTATCATTTGCTTCCCCTAGTTACTTACTTGAAAATTCACCCAAATTTGACCCGGTCTTGTAGTATTAGTGATAGAATTAGTAGTTTTGTGAGTTTGAAGTAGTTTGGTTAGTGTGTTATTGTATGATGCTTTGAAAAAAAAAAAAAAAAAAACCAGAAAAAAAAGGGAAAAGCAACGGAAAAAAAAAGAGAAGGTTTCTTTGTCTTGTATATAGTAGTGCGTATTTGTTAGTTGGTTTTTGATGTTTGTAATAAAAAGACCGGGTCGAATTTTCGCTACTCATATATATTCCATTTCCTCCCTATACACCTAGCCACGTTATAACCTTTAAGTCCCTTTGATTTGCATTCATGTTTGACCCATTATAGGAGAATGATTGATTCAAGTACAAGCTTATGATTGTGCAACCACCCGTTTGCCTAATGTGTGTCTAGCTTATCTTTGCTAGTTTCCACTTGTAGCCGAGAGGAGAGAATTTGTGAGGGGTGCATTGCTTGGGCGTTAAAAAGGGGTTGGTAAAGAAATTGAATGTTTTGTTTGGTTTGATTTGATCACTTGTTTTGACACTATGTTGATGAGTTGCTTGGGACAAGCAACGGTTAAGTGTGGGGATGTGACGGGTGGTCCTTGGGACAACCCTTAAGCATGTTAAGATATGAAATAATCCTCCATTTAACTGTGTAATTATCTTGAATTAGATAACTACGATGCTTATGTTTCAGGTACGAATTAGGAGCTAAAAGATGGAACAAAGGCAGCTTTTGGAGGCTTTGGTGGAAAACGGGTCAAAAGGAGAACAAGAGCATAAACAAAGAAGTGAAGGCAACTTGGTACCGTAAATTACGGTACTACCGTAATTTACGGTGGTCCATTTTCCATTTGATTCTGCACCGTAACACAGGCTTGCTCCACCGTAACAACTTGATGTCCACCGTAAATTACGGTGGAGCCGTAATTTACGGTGGAGCCTGAACGGAAATTTGTAACTGCCATGTTTTAATCGGTTTTGTGGTGTCTTTTGGAATGATTCTCATCATTGACGGTTCTTAGACACTTTGGGGGCGATTTTGGAGTACTTGCTTGCTTTGTGAACATTTCCAATCATTCGGTTTGTGTTTTTAATCTTTATGAACATTAGATTGATGTTGATGATGATTCACCGAGCCATGTCCGGCTAAACTCTTCGGTGATCATCCTAGGTGAATGTTTCTAAGACTTTTGTGTGTTTAATTTCTGCATTTCTAGAATGATATCTTGCGTTGCTTGAATGTCATGGTGTATGTTTGATTGTTTGTAGTGTGTTAATCCATATCACAATTTCTAGTCTTAATCGTACGTTCTTGGTGCCGTTGGCAACCGAGATATCACGGGAAGGGTTAGGGTTGGTTATTGGTTAATAGGTCATCGGGAAACAACCTCGCATTATCTAATCCGAGTACTTTGTTCCCTTTTATCACTTCAATCACACATACACGAGTTATGTCTATGTGACTCTTTCTAGTGAAATTGCACACAATTGTTTAAAGAAACTGAAATCTAGGGTGATCATTGTTCTCTCCTAATTGTTTACAACCTACTTTGATTTGAATTAGTTCTTAATTTAGTTTTCTAAAACAACAATCCACAATCTTGAATTTTAATTTTCTGCAAGTTAGTTTAATTCTAGTTTAAATACAAAGCTATACAATCAACACATTTTCCACATACTTCCTGAGTTCGATACCCTACTACCGCTAACTACAGTTGTTTAGGGATTAAATTTGCGTGACTCACGACATCACGTCACTTGACAGAACCAAGTAAACTAACAGAAGTTAATAACCATTAGAGTTACTCACTTAACTGAGTTACACAGTTTAACAGGGTTAGTACGATTAACTGAATTAGCATCTAACAGAGTTTATACACTAACCATAAAGTTCTGACCAACATCAAGCAAACAATTTCGGACCTCACAACACTAGTATAAAACTCGGACATGGTAACACACCCCTCAAAACTCGGACATGGGGTTTCCCTTCACAAGGTCGGACAAGAGGGACTCCCCTTCACAAATTCGGACTAGGGGGCCCTGGTTAAAAATTCGGACAAAGGTGAGGGGTTTGAGGCCATGAAACTCGGACAGGGGACAAGGGGGACTTCCCCTTCAAAACTCGGACATGGGGGGGTTTTAAAACTCGGACAATGATCACTCAAAGGTCGGACTCCCCCTTTGCCACTTCAAAAGTCGGACTACCCCACTCTTTACAAAAGATCGCACCATATGTGAAGGATGAAAGCTCGGACTTCTTGAAAACATAAAGGTCGGATTCCCTTACATCTATACAAGTCGGACACTTATGCATACCTTAACAAGAATTCGGACCATAACATATCATTCACAATAAAACTCTGACTTCAAACAATAACAAAAGCTCTGACAACACATTAACCAAAACTCTGACCTTTGTGACTTCACAAAGCCCTGACCTAATCCACGGACTATCAACATACGTATTTCCAAAGCCAATTCACTGAATCAAAGCAACAGTTACATTTTTACATTCATACGATCAAATCCCTAATTTCATTGCATCTGTACTGTACTGCAGTAATGCAATTATCAATCAATCATTCTACAATTCTTGTATCTTAACATCAGGCAATGATTACACAATATTCAACATCATTTCACAATAATCAGAATTCAATAACACAGAACTATTACATGTGGAACTAGGGTTTTAACATGAATAAATCAATCAACGATTAACAACAAGCAATGATTAAACAATTACCTTGAATTGATTCTAGACAACGAGAGGAAATCAAGAGTGATGAAGAACTTGTGCCAATGATGATGATGATGATTGCCAGAGAGAATCAGAGAATATGCAAGTACGTGTTTTGTTTCTTTGGTGATGATTAGTGAAAGGGATTAGGGTTAAGAATGATTTAAGTTTCACTATTAGCACTAAGCACCCTAAAGAATTATACATGCACAAGATATACAATTTACAGTTTCACCACCACATTCATACATTTGACAACACTTAACACATAACCATGCACAATCACACAATACACTTCATTGTATCAAAACGTATACAATTTCATAACAAACCAATCGTGCAAATAAACAACTAAACAAACAATGAACGTGTAATAAATGCGAAAATGAAATCTTGGAAACTCGAGTTGTCACATTATCCCCAACTTGAAAGAAATTTCGTCCCGAAATTTAGCATGCGGTTACTGAGGAAGCTAGGTAGGTTGTGTCGTTTACTGGTTTTCCTGGGGTGTTACATCATCCCCCCCCGGTTGATTTGGAATTTCGTCCCGAAATTCTGTAGTAGTAGCTTCAGCCTCAGTAGTGGTTGCACGGTTTCTGAATAACTGGGGATACTTGAGTTCTATTTGATCTTCTCGTTCCCAGGTATACTCTGGGCCACGACGGGAGTTCCAACGAACTCGTACAAGAGGTATTCTAGTGTTTTGAGGACCTTAACATCCCGGTCTGTGATTTCAACTGGTTCCTCGACGAACTGCAACCGCTCGTCGATAGTGAGTTCCTTAAAAGGAACTATGAGGGTCTCATCTGATAGACACTTCTTCAGATTCGACACGTGGAATACGTTGTGAACTGCACCGAGTTCAGCTGGTTGGTTTAGTCTGTAGGCTACCTTGCCAATTCTTTCAGTGATTTCAAACGGTCCAACATACCGCGGAGTGAGCTTGCCCCGTTTACCAAAACGAACCACACCCTTCCAGGGTGAGACTTTGAGTAGCACTCGATCGCCAACTTGGAATTCGAGCGGTTTTCTGCGTAACTTTTCTGGCGATCACAAGCTGCCGCCATGCGTTGTCGTATCTGTGCAATTCGTTCAGTAGCATCAACTACCATTTCTGGACCTGTAATCTGACTATCCCCCACCTCTGCCCAACAGAGAGGTGACCGGCCTTTACGTCCGTACAATGCCTCGAATGGAGCGGCCTAAATGCTGGTGTGGTAACTGTCATTGTATGAAAACTCCACTAAAGGGAGATGTTTTTCCCAGCTGTTGCCGAAATCGATAACACATGCCTGAAGCATGTCTTCTAGGGTTTGGATAGTGCGCTCAGACTACCCATCCGTCTGAGGGTGATAAGCTGTGCTCATGTCTAACCGAGAGCCAAAAGATTTGTGCATTGCTTGCCATAGTTCTGAAGTGAATCGTGCATCCGAAACAATTTCTTTCAAGTAGATGTCTGCTAAAGTAGAGAACTTATCCGTTTCTTTAATAGCCAAGAAATGAGCAGACTTTGTGAGTCGATCTACGATCACCCAAATAGTATCATTCCCACGCTGGGATCTAGGCAGACCAGTAACAAAATCCATGGAAATTTCTTCCCATTTCCACTGTGGTATTCTGGGTTGCTGAAGTAAGCCTGAGGGCTTCTGGTACTCCGTCTTGACTCTCGCACAAGTCAAACATTTGCCGACGTAAGTTGCTATGTGGGCCTTCATGCTAGGCCACCAATATGTAGTTCTGATGTCGTGATACATTTTATCCGAACCTGGATGTACCGAGTAGCGAGACTTATGAGCTTCATCCATCACAAGTTCTCGTAACCGCCATATAGTGGGACCCAAATACGTCCTATTACATAGTAGGCGCCGTCTTCCTTCTGTTCTAATCGTTGCCTTGAGCCACATAAGGCTTCAGCCCTGACGTTTTCTGGTTTCAATGCTTCCACCTGAGGATCTCGTATTTGTGCAGGAAGATCAGACTGAATGGTGAGCTGCAAAGCTCGTACACGCCTAGGTAGACTATCTTTTCGACTGAGAGCGTCAGCCACAACATTGGCTTTGCCTGGATGGTACTTGATGGCGCATTCGTAATCATTAAGCAGCTCGACCCATCGTCGTTGACGCATGTTCAATTCCTTCTGCTTGAAGATATGCTCGAGACTCCTGTGATCGGTGTAAATAGTGCACTTGGTACTGTACAGGTAGTGTCGCCATATCTTAAGCGCTAAAACAACAGCTCCCAGCTCTAGATCGTGCGTCGTGTAATTCCGTTCATGAACTTTGAGTTGCCGTGAAGCGTAGGCAATAACTTTATCACGCTGCATCAATACACAACCAAGCCCCTGTATCGATGCGTCACAATAGACCACAAAATCATCCGTGCCCTCTGGCAATGAGGGAATAGGTGCGCTGCATAGTCTATCCTTCAGGTACTGGAAAGCCGTTTCTTGTGTATTACCCCAACGATAGGTAACACCTTTCTGCGTCAGCATAGTAAGCGGCTGTGCGATCTTGGAGAAGTCTTTAATGAATCGTCTGTAATACCCCGCCAAACCCAAGAATTGGCGTATTTCCGTTGGTGTACGCGGTGCAGGCTAGTTCCTGATCAAATCTACCTTGGATGGATCGACATGAATCCCATCCTTGTTCACCACATGGCCTAAGAAGTGGACTTCACGAAGCTAGAAGTCGCATTTTGAAAACTTGGCGTACAGTTGTTCTTTTCGAAGAAGTTCCAAGATAAGACGTAAGTGCTGTTCGTGTTCCTCCTGACTCTTGGAGTAGATCAGAATGTCTTCGATGAAGACAATGACGAAGTTGTCTAGATAGGGTTTGCACACCCTGTTCATTAGATCCATGAAAACTGCAGGCGCGTTCGTAAGCCCAAATGGCATGACTAGGAACTCGTAATGGCCGTAGCGAGTTCTAAATGCTGTCTTGGAGACGTCCTCATCCCGGACTCTCAGTTTGTGATAACCTGACCTTAGATCAATCTTGGAGTAGTAACTCGACCCTTGCAACTGGTCGAATAAGTCGTCAATACGAGGAAGAGGATAGCGGTTCTTCACTGTGACCTTGTTCAGTTCGCGATAGTCTATGCACATCCTGAAAGTGCCATCCTTCTTTTTCACGAATAGTACTGGAGCTCCCCAAGGCGAAGAGCTTGGACGAATGAAGCCCTTATCCAAGAGCTCTTGTAGTTGCTTAGACAGTTCTTCCAGTTCGGTTAGAGCTAAACGATACGGTGCGCGAGCTATAGGTGTTGCTCCTGGAGCTAGCTCGACTTGAAACTCGACCTGACGATGAGGCGGTAGACCAGGTAAATCTTCAGGAAACACTTGAGGAAATTCGCGTACAACTGGAATATCCTCTATTCTTTTCTCTTTCGTCGCTGCATCAGTAACTAGTGCCAAGATGGCAGTGTGACCCTTTCGTAAACATTTCTGAGCCTTCAAGAAAGAGATGATGCCAACCACAGCACCACTCTTGTCGCCTTGAACATCGAGAGATTCCTTACCAGAACGAGGAATACGAATGATCTTCTCCTTACATAAGATCTCTGCTTGCTGTTTGGATAACCAATCCATGCCGATGAAGATGTCGAAACTACCCAGAACTATAGGAATGAGGTCGATGGAGAAAGCTTGACCAGCGAGGATAAGATTACAACCCTGAACTACGTGTGTGGCCTCTAGACTTTTTCCATTAGCTAACTCTATGACATGTTTGGTGTTTAGGGGAGTTGGTGCACGTTTTAACATTTGGCTAACTTTCAATGACACGTAACTTGTATCCGCACCTGAATCAAACAATACAGTAACATAAAAGTCGTCAAGGAGAAACTTACCCATAACTACGTTGGGATCATTTCTGGCATCACCCTGCCCCAACACAAATGCACGACCCCTTGTTTCGTTGCCGTTGTTGTTCCCACCATTGTTGTTGTTGCCATTTCCCTGATTGTTGTTATTGTTGTTGTTGTTGTTCTGGTTCCTGTTTAGCTGAGGGCAGTGTCTTTTGAAGTGACCTTCAGCACCACAATGAAAACATCCCCTGTTGCCCTGTTGCTGATTCTGCTGTGCTTGTGGCTGCTGCTGATTCTGATTCGCAGGCCGAGGGCTCCTACAATCCTTGGCCTCACGACCCATCTTGAGGCATCTTTGACAGCGACCCTTGTTACATTAGCCACTGTGGTGTCTGTTGCAGTTGTTACACCTTGGAAGGTTCCCTCGATATCCACCCTGCTTGTGACTGCCTGAAGAGTGCTGACTGGGACTCTGATAACTGTCAGTCTTTCGTTGCTGAACCTGTGACTGAACTGAAGCTGATCCCTTGCTGGAATCCCCATCCCATTTTCTCTTGTTGTCACTAGGAGTAGCAAGTGTAGTAGAAGTGGTAACGGTAGCAGTAGCGCTGATACGTTTAGGCAGCTTGTTCTGTTCCACTGCCTGATCTGTGAGACGATGAGCGAGGCGTTGAATAGCCTGGATGTTTTCAAGATTAGCCGATGTTACATGGCTCTGAATCTCTGGTGCTAATCCCTTGAGATACAACTTGATACGCTTAATTGGAGGGTCCACCATGGTTGGACACAGCACGGCCAGCTCGTTCGACCTTTTTGTATAAGCTTCAATTTCTGACCCAGTAATTTTCAGATGGTAAAGCTCATCTTCCAACTTATGGATGTCTTCCCGTGTGCAGTATTCCCTTTTGATCAGTTCCTTGAAATCATTCCAAGGGGTGGCATTAGCAGCTGCCAACCCTAAAATCTGCACTTGCGCGTTCCACCAAGTTAGCGCAATCCCCTCTAAAGTACCAGTGGCATATTTCACCCTGCGAGCCTCAGGGCATTCACACATTTCAAACACAGACTCTAGCTTTTCGAACCAATGGAGGAGTCCAACCGCCCCCTCCGTGCCACTGAATGTGCTTGGACGACAGTCCATGAAGTTCTTGAAAGTACATACAGTTTGCTAAACGGGTTGACCTAATGTGTAAGAACAGAATAAAGTTAAACACAAGAGTTGTTTAGGAACGTAGGATATAAAGATCCTAGGATGAGTTACGACTGCAGGGTATACCTCCTACGTTTGCAGCTGCAAGTGCCGCAGCAACTTGTTCATTGATAAGAGCCGTCAACTGGGCTTGTGTCAAGTTAATACGTCCGGCCATTGATCTTCACATCAAAGGCAACATAAGTGAGAAAGGTTCGCGAATGGTGCGATGATAGAAGAGTGTAAGCACACAAGTGTTCTCAAGCAATAACAAATAGTGAGCAATGTAATCTAAGCATGTGACAACTCAAACTTTAGACTTGCCTTGTGTAACGCTATGTGCATAGGTGAACCAAATTATATGTTTGATTGAATGAATGTTACGGTTAAATGTTTAAATGTTGCGTTATTGGACCACACAACACTACACCCGATCTATAAATCAATTGGGTTTTACTATTGTTTGCTAACCCACTCGGTCCATGTAAGGGACTCGAGATCACAAGCCGGCCCAAGTGAGGGGTTTCGGCCAACTCTACTCTACGTATATGTACACATACACATCTTAGGGTTTTAGTTTTACAACCTTTGCAACCACAAAGCAACACACACACAAGCTCTCTCTCTCTCTCGGAACCGGCGACCACATCTCCATCCTTAAAGCTCTCGGCCCGATTCTTGTTTTCATCTCGGTTAGTATATCGTTTGATGTTATGTATGTTTACTAGGAATGTTATTACACAACCTATTAAGGTTCATGCTAGTAATCAAAACTGGATCTATGTATTGCTTTCGATGATGTGTGTTGATGTTAATTCTGATTCTAATCGATCCATGTATGTGTTAATCGGTTAGGATGAATGATAGGTCTACATGATTTAAACCAAACAAATAATATATAACCGATTGCTATATGTTTGATTATGAACCGGTTGCATGTTTGCTTGAAGATGAATTCACTGTTCTTAGTGAATATGAATGCTCATGATCGCTGATTAACTATTGTTTGGTTTGGAAATTGATTGTGTTTGATCTGAATTGTGAAACTGCCTAAGTTGTTTGCTAGAATCACGGAAGGATTGTTGCAGGAATTATGGTAACCAGTTACACACACGGTTGCGACTCGGTATCACTCATTGCGAGTCGGAACCCCACTCGAGACCACAACAGTACAAGCCGAGACCACGGTTGCGAGTCCGGTTGCGACTCGTAACCGGACCATGATGAACCGAAACCACGGTTGCGAGTCCCGTTGCGACTCGTAACCGGACCTTAACAACTCGAGACCAGCTCCGATTGCGACTCGAGAACATCACCGTTACGAGTCCCGTTGCGACTCGGGATCTCCTCGTTGCGACTTGGGACGGACCATACTGTTGTTGGACTTTTACTATGTCAGGCCCAACTGAAATGGGCCGAACACTTGGATTCTGTTTAACTGATTGTTATTGGACTGCTTATGTTTTTTTTGGGCCGACTACTTGGACTCGTTACATGATATGAACTGCTGATACGTTTATGTGATTTGCCATGATCATACTTGATACCATACGCGATACAAACGTGCTATATACGAACCTAACTTGCATAAGTAACCATGATAGGACGTGGTTGAACCTTTACTTGTATACTTGAGCATTTTTTACTGTCTGCCGAGCAAACCCAGGTGAGTTCACACTCCTACTAAGGCATGGGATTCCCGGGTCGTGGGAATGGGATAAAGGTTACAATTGACTAAGAACGTACATATGTTTTTCCTAGACTATCACCTACCATGATCCTCGGATGTCAGGACGGTTCCGTAGGTTAGGATAACACCTACGTGGTCATATGCCAATTACTGCCTCGGATGTCAGGCACGCACGTAAAACCTACGTGTACGCATTACTTACTTCTATCCTCGGTACAAAGGATACGTACGTGAAACCCACGTACACCCCCGCGTCTCCTATCCTCGGTTGTGAAGGATACGTGCGTAAAACCTACGTACACCCCATACGCGCTACTGTTCTCGGAAGAAGAACAGAGATGATACGAGTAGTTGATACGAATAGTCTAGTGGTCACATAACATGGGAAGCCCCCACCTATACAACTTACTATCGGCCCATTAGAGCCACCCGTTACTTACTGTTATGCACTTACTTACTGTGAACTCGCTCAACTAGTTGTTGATCATTCTGTTACATGCCTTGCAGATCGTTAGGTACATGGAGCTTGCACAAGGAGGAGCCGGTCGTTGTGGACAAGGATCGTATTACTGTGTTAGACACTTATGACATTTCAGTATTTTAACTTGGGTTTACAACAATGCTTCCGCTACTTAAACAATGCTTGGTTTTGAAACATCGATCATGTCATGATGAACTATTTTAATGACTTTTATTATTATTAAATGCTATGTTTGATATGATTGATGGCTTGATCCTGGTCATGTCACGCTCCCAAGCGGTGGTACTCCGCGTGTGGATTTTGGGGGTGTGACAGATTGGTATCAGAGCCTTTGGTTATAGAGAACTTGGTTTTAATATGGGAAAACGTTTTTATTAAAAACCAGACTATAACCAGAACAGTGCTCTCAACGATCCACAACGACGCTTCGCTCCACGTGCAAGACTCGACATTTTAGGTAATAAGGTTTATGTTTATTGCCTACTTGCTAGAATTACTTAGAACTTTGCTCGTGGTATGCTTAGACTACAATGCTCACTATTTGCTATTGCTTAAGAACCCTTACGTGATTACACTTTTCTGTCATCGCACTATTCGTGAACTTTTCTCACCTATTTCGCCTTTGACATGAAGATCAATGGCTGGAAGAATTAACATGACACAAGCCCAGTTAGAGGCTCTTGTTCAAGCCCAAGTTGCTGCGGCAGTTGCAGCAGCTCAAGCAGGTAGTATATCCTGCAGTATAGGCACACACTAGGATCTTTAGATCCTACATTAACTCTCGTATTTAACCTCGTCCTATTCGTACACAATAGGTCAACACGCGCAGCAGCCTGTCTACACTTTCAAGAACTTCATGGACTGTCGTCCAAACTCTTTCAGCAGCACAGAAGGAGCGGTTGAACTCCTCCACTGGTTCGAGAAGCTAGAATCAGTATTCGAGATGTGCGAGTGCCCTGAGGCTCGCAAGGTCAAGTTTGCTACCGGCACCTTGGAAGGAATCGCGCTAACCTGGTGGAACGCGCAGGTGCAAATTCTGGGGTTGGCAGCTGCTAACGCCACCCCATGGAACGATTTTAAGGAACTCATCAAGCGTGAGTACTGTACGCGTGAAGATATTCACAAGCTAGAAGACGAGCTGTATAACCTGAAAATGGTTGGGTCGGAGATTGAAGCGTATACCAAGCGGTCAAACGAGCTGGCCGTGCTGTGTCCAACTATGGTGGACCCTCCATACAAGCGTATCGAGATGTATCTCAAGGGGTTGGCACCAGAAATCCAGAGCCACGTTACCTCGGCTAACCTCGACAACATCCAGGAAATCCAGCGTCTCGCTCATCGCATCACCGATCAGGCAGTGGAACAGAATAAACTGCCTAAGCGTGTCAGCGCTACTGCTACAGTCACCCCTTCAGCTACTCCCGTTACTCTCAGTGACAACAAGAGGAAATGGGAGGGGGATTCAAGCAAAGCATCAGTTTCGGTTCAGTCCCAGAATCAGCAGCGAAAGACTGACAACTATCAAAGCCCTAACCAGCAGTCGTCAGGTAGCCACAGGCAGGGTGGATATCGCGGAAATCTTCCAAAGTGCAACAACTGCAACAGGCACCACAACGGTCAGTGTACCAAGGGTCGTTGTCAAAGATGCCTCAAGATGGGTCACGAGGCCAAAGACTATAGAAGCCTTCGTCCTGCGAACCAAAATCAACAGCAGCCTCACGTCCAGCCTAACCAACAACAGGGCAACAAGGGATGCTACAATTGTGGTGCTGAAGGCCACATCAAGAGACACTGCCCACAGCTCAACAGGAACCAGAACAACAACAACAACAACCAGGGCAACGGCAACAACAACAACGGAGGAAATAACAACGGCAACGAAGCTCGCGGTCGTGCATTCGTACTAGGTCGAGGCGACGCAGTGAACGATCCCAACGTTGTTATGGGTAAGTTTCTCCTCGACAATATTTACGTTACTGTTTTGTTTGATTCGGGTGCGGATACAAGCTATATGTCTGTGAAAATGTGTCAACTGCTAAAACGTGCACCAACACTTTTACCCACCAAGCATGTAGTAGAGTTAGCTAATGCTAAAAGTCTAGAAGCCACGCACGTAGTTCAGGATTGTAATCTTATCCTAGCTGGTCAAGCCTTCTCTATTGATCTCATACCCATAGTTTTGGGTAGTTTCGACGTCGTGATTGGGATGGATTGGTTATCCCAACACCAGGCAGAAATCTTATGCAGCGAGAAGATAATTCGTATTCCACGTTCTGGTCAAGAACCTCTCGAAGTTCAAGGCGACAAGAGTGGTGCTGTGGTTGGCATCATCTCATTCTTGAAAGCTCAGAAGTGCTTACGTAAAGGTCACACAGCCATTTTGGCTCTTGTTTCGGATGCATCGACGAAGGAAAAGAAATTGGAGGATATACCAGTCGTACGTGACTTCCCTCAGGTGTTTCCTGAAGACTTACCTGGCTTACCGCCTCATCGTCAGGTCGAATTTCAGATCGAGCTCGCTCCAGGAGCAGCACCCATAGCTCGCGCACCATATCGTCTAGCTCCATCAGAATTGGAAGAATTGTCAAAGCAGCTACAAGAGCTCTTGGAAAAGGGCTTCATTCGTCCAAGCTCTTCGCCTTGGGGAGCTCCAGTACTATTTGTAAAGAAAAAGGATGGCACTTTCAGGATGTGCATCGACTACAGGGAACTGAACAAGGTGACGGTGAAGAACCGTTATCCTCTTCCACGCATAGACGACTTATTCGACCAGTTGCAAGGGTCGTGTTACTATTCCAAGATCGACCTACGGTCAGGATATCATCAACTGAGAGTCCGCGAGGAGGACGTCTCCAAGACAGCCTTCAGAACTCGTTATGGTCACTACGAGTTTCTCGTCATGCCATTTGGGTTAATGAACGCGCCTGCTGTATTTATGGATCTTATGAACAGGGTGTGCAAACCCTATCTTGACAAGTTTGTCATAGTATTCATCGACGACATCCTGATTTACTCCAAGAGTCAGGAGGAGCACGAGCAGCATCTTCGCCTTATATTGGAACTCCTTCGAAAGGAACAATTGTACGCCAAGCTTTCAAAATGCGACTTCTGGCTTCGTGAAGTCCACTTCTTAGGCCACGTGGTAAACAAGGATGGGATTCACGTCGATCCATCTAAGGTAGATTCGATCAGAAACTGGCCTCCACCGCGTACACCGACGGAAATACGCCAATTTTTGGGTCTGGCAGGTTACTACAGACGGTTTATCAAAGACTTTTCAAAGATCGCGCAACCACTTACACTACTGACACAGAAGGGTGTCACCTACCGTTGGGGCAACACGCAGGAAACTGCTTTTCAGTATCTAAAGGATAGGCTTTGCAGCGCACCTATTCTCTCATTGCCAGAAGGCACAGAAGACTTCGTAGTATATTGTGATGCATCCATCCAGGGTCTTGGATGTGTGTTGATGCAACGTGATAAAGTGATAGCCTATGCTTCTCGGCAACTCAAGGTTCACGAACGAAACTACACGACGCACGATCTAGAGCTGGGAGCTGTTGTTTTCGCGCTTAAGATATGGCGACACTACCTGTACGGTACCAGGTGCACGATTTACACCGATCACAGGAGTCTCGAGCATATCCTTAAGCAGAAGGATTTGAACATGCGACAACGACGATGGGTCGAGTTACTTAACGACTACGAATGCGCCATCAAGTACCATCCAGGCAAAGCAAATGTTGTGGCTGACGCCCTCAGTCGGAAAGACACTTTACCTCGGCGCGTGCGAGCGCTACATCTTACGATTCAGTCTAGCCTTCCAGCACAGATACGAAATGCTCAGGTAGAAGCATTGAAGCCCGAAAACGTCAAGGCTGGAGCCTTACGCGGCTCACGACAACAAATGGAACAAAAGGAAGACGGCGCCTACTATGTAACGGGCCGGATTTGGGTCCCTCTCTATGGCGGTTTACGCGAACTTGTAATGGATGAAGCTCACAAGTCTCGCTACTCGGTACATCCAGGGTCAGATAAAATGTACCACGACATCAGCACTACTTATTGGTGGCCTAGCATGAAGGCCCACATCGCTACGTACGTTGGAAAATGTTTGACCTGTGCGAGAGTCAAGGTTGAATATCAGAAGCCAGCTGGTCTACTTCAGCAGCCTAAGATACCTCAATGGAAATGGGAAGAAATTTCCATGGATTTTGTTACAGGCTTACCTAGATCTCAGCGTGGGAACGATACAATATGGGTCATAGTTGATCGACTCACCAAGTCTGCACACTTCCTGCCGATTAAGGAAACGGACAAGTTCTCCACTCTCGCAGACGTCTATCTTAAAGAAGTTGTTTCGAGGCACGGAGTGCCCACCTCTATTATTTCGGATCGCGATGCACGATTCACGTCAGAGCTATGGCAAGCAATGCATAAATCTTTCGGCTCACGATTAGACATGAGCACAGCATATCATCCTCAGACGGATGGGCAGTCTGAACGAACGATTCAAACACTTGAAGACATGCTTAGGGCATGCGTTATCGATTTCGGCAACGGCTGGGAAAAACACCTCCCTTTGGTGGAGTTTCCGTACAATAACAATTACCATACCAGCATTCAAGCCGCTCCATTCGAGGCATTGTACGGACGTAAATGCCGATCACCTCTCTGTTGGGCAGAGGTGGGGGATAGTCAGATTACGGGTCCAGAGATTGTAGTGGACGCCACAGAAAAGATAGCACAGATACGACAACGCATGGCGGCAGCACGCGACCGTCAGAAAGCCTACGCGGACAAGCGTAGAAAGCCTTTGGAATTTCAGGTCGGAGACCGGGTTTTACTGAAAGTTTCACCCTGGAAGGGTGTGGTACGTTTTGGCAAACGGGGCAAACTGAATCCGCGGTACGTCGGCCATTCGAAATCTTAGAAAAGATTGGCAAGGTAGCCTACAAGTTGAACCTACCAGCTGAACTCGGAGCAGTTCACAATGTCTTTCATGTGTCGAACCTAAAGAAGTGCCTATCAGATGAAACCCTCATCATTCCTTTTAAGGAACTCACTATCGACGAGCGGTTGCAGTTCGTCGAGGAACCAGTTGAAATCACGGACCGGGATGTGAAGGTCCTCAAAAACAAGAGAATCCCTCTCGTTCGAGTTCGTTGGAACTCCAAACGTGGCCCAGAGTACACCTGGGAACGAGAAGACAGGATGACAGAAAAGTACCCCCAGTTATTCGAAACCAATGCTACCACTACTGAGGCTGAAGCTACTACTTCGGAATTTCGGGACGAAATTCCAGATCAACGGGGGGAGGATGTGACACCCCAGGAAAACCAGTGAACGCTATAACTTACCTAGCTTCCTCAGTGAGTGCATACCAAATTTCGGGACGAAATTTCCAATTAGTTGGGGATAATGTGACAACTCGAACTTTAGACTTGCCTTGTGTAACGCTATGTGCATAGGTGAACCAAATTATATGTTTGATTGAATGAATGTTACGGTTAAATGTTTAAATGTTGCGTTATTGGACCACACAACACTACACCCGATCCATAAATCAATTTGGCTTTACTATTGTTTGCTAACCCACTCGGTCCATGTAAGGGACTCGAGATCACAAGCCGGCCCAAGTGAGGGGTTTCGGCCAACTCTACTCTACGTATATGTACACATACACATCTTAGGGTTTTAGTTTTACAACCTTTGCAACCACAAAGCAACACACACACAAGCTCTCTCTCTCTCTCGGAACCGGCGACCACATCTCCATCCTTAAAGCTCTAGGCCCGATTCTTGTTTTCATCTCGGTTAGTATATCGTTTGATGTTATGTATGTTTACAAGGAATGTTATTACACAACCTATTAAGGTTCATGCTAGTAATCAAAACTGGATCTATGTATTGCTTTCGATGATGTGTGTTGATGTTAATTCTGATTCTAATCGATCCATGTATGTGTTAATCGGTTAGGATGAATGATAGGTCTGCATGATTTAAACCAAACAAATAATATATAACCGATTGCTATATGTTTGATTATGAACCGGTTGCATGTTTGCTTGAAGATGAATTCACTGTTCTTAGTGAATATGAATGCTCATGATCGCTGATTAACTATTGTTTGGTTTGGAAATTGATTGTGTTTGATCTGAATTGTGAAACTGCCTAAGTTGTTTGCTAGAATCACGGAAGGATTGTTGCAGGAATTATGGTAACCAGTTACACACACGGTTGCGACTCGGTATCACTCATTGCGAGTCGGAACCCCACTCGAGACCACAACAGTACAAGCCGAGACCACGGTTGCGAGTCCGGTTGCGACTCGTAACCGGACCATGATGAACCGAAACCACGGTTGCGAGTCCCGTTGCGACTCGTAACCGGACCTTAACAACTCGAGACCAGCTCCGATTGCGACTCGAGAACATCATCGTTACGAGTCCCGTTGCGACTCGGGATCTCCTCGTTGCGACTTGGGACGGACCATACTGTTGTTGGACTTTTACTATGTCAGGCCCAACTGAAATGGGCCGAACACTTGGATTCTGTTTAACTGATTGTTATTGGACTGCTTATGTTTTTTTTGGGCCGACTACTTGGACTCGTTACATGATATGAACTGCTGATACGTTTATGTGATTTGCCATGATCATACTTGATACCATACGCGATACAAACGTGCTATATACGAACCTAACTTGCATAAGTAACCATGATAGGACGTGGTTGAACCTTTACTTGTATACTTGAGCATTTTTTACTGTCTGCCGAGCAAACCCAGGTGAGTTCACACTCCTACTAAGGCATGGGATTCCCGGGTCGTGGGAATGGGATAAAGGTTACAATTGACTAAGAACGTACATATGTTTTTCCTAGACTATCACCTACCATGATCCTCGGATGTCAGGACGGTTCCGTAGGTTAGGATAACACCTACGTGGTCATATGCCAATTACTGCCTCGGATGTCAGGCACGCACGTAAAACCTACGTGTACGCATTACTTACTTCTATCCTCGGTACAAAGGATACGTACGTGAAACCCACGTACACCCCCGCGTCTCCTATCCTCGGTTGTGAAGGATACGTGCGTAAAACCTACGTACACCCCATACGCGCTACTGTTCTCGGAAGAAGAACAGAGATGATACGAGTAGTTGATACGAATAGTCTAGTGGTCACATAACATGGGAAGCCCCCACCTATACAACTTACTATCGGCCCATTAGAGCCACCCGTTACTTACTGTTATGCACTTACTTACTGTGAACTCGCTCAACTAGTTGTTGATCATTCTGTTACATGCCTTGCAGATCGTTAGGTACATGGAGCTTGCACAAGGAGGAGCCGGTCGTTGTGGACAAGGATCGTATTACTGTGTTAGACACTTATGACATTTCAGTATTTTAACTTGGGTTTACAACAATGCTTCCGCTACTTAAACAATGCTTGGTTTTGAAACATCGATCATGTCATGATGAACTATTTTAATGACTTTTATTATTATTAAATGCTATGTTTGATATGATTGATGGCTTGATCCTGGTCATGTCACGCTCCCAAGCGGTGGTACTCCGCGTGTGGATTTTGGGGGTGTGACAGATTGGTATCAGAGCCTTTGGTTATAGAGAACTTGGTTTTAATATGGGAAAACGTTTTTATTAAAAACCAGACTATAACCAGAACAGTGCTCTCAACGATCCACAACGACGCTTCGCTCCACGTGCAAGACTCGACATTTTAGGTAATAAGGTTTATGTTTATTGCCTACTTGCTAGAATTACTTAGAACTTTGCTCGTGGTATGCTTAGACTACAATGCTCACTATTTGCTATTGCTTAAGAACCCTTACGTGATTACACTTTTCTGTCATCGCACTATTCGTGAACTTTTCTCACCTATTTCGCCTTTGACATGAAGATCAATGGCTGGAAGAATTAACATGACACAAGCCCAGTTAGAGGCTCTTGTTCAAGCCCAAGTTGCTGCGGCAGTTGCAGCAGCTCAAGCAGGTAGTATATCCTGCAGTATAGGCACACACTAGGATCTTTAGATCCTACATTAACTCTCGTATTTAACCTCGTCCTATTCGTACACAATAGGTCAACACGCGCAGCAGCCTGTCTGCACTTTCAAGAACTTCATGGACTGTCGTCCAAACTCTTTCAGCAGCACAGAAGGAGCGGTTGAACTCCTCCACTGGTTCGAGAAGCTAGAATCAGTATTCGAGATGTGCGAGTGCCCTGAGGCTCGCAAGGTCAAGTTTGCTACCGGCACCTTGGAAGGAATCGTGCTAACCTGGTGGAACGCGCAGGTGCAAATTCTGGGGTTGGCAGCTGCTAACGCCACCCCATGGAACGATTTTAAGGAACTCATCAAGCGTGAGTACTGTACGCGTGAAGATATTCACAAGCTAGAAGACGAGCTGTATAACCTGAAAATGGTTGGGTCGGAGATTGAAGCGTATACCAAGCGGTCAAACGAGCTGGCCGTGCTGTGTCCAACTATGGTGGACCCTCCATACAAGCGTATCGAGATGTATCTCAAGGGGTTGGCACCAGAAATCCAGAGCCACGTTACCTCGGCTAACCTCGACAACATCCAGGAAATCCAGCGTCTCGCTCATCGCATCACCGATCAGGCAGTGGAACAGAATAAACTGCCTAAGCGTGTCAGCGCTACTGCTACAGTCACCCCTTCAGCTACTCCCGTTACTCTCAGTGACAACAAGAGGAAATGGGAGGGGGATTCAAGCAAAGCATCAGTTTCGGTTCAGTCCCAGAATCAGCAGCGAAAGACTGACAACTATCAAAGCCCTAACCAGCAGTCGTCAGGTAGCCACAGGCAGGGTGGATATCGCGGAAATCTTCCAAAGTGCAACAACTGCAACAGGCACCACAACGGTCAGTGTACCAAGGGTCGTTGTCAAAGATGCCTCAAGATGGGTCACGAGGCCAAAGACTATAGAAGCCTTCGTCCTGCGAACCAAAATCAACAGCAGCCTCACGTCCAGCCTAACCAACAACAGGGCAACAAGGGATGCTACAATTGTGGTGCTGAAGGCCACATCAAGAGACACTGCCCACAGCTCAACAGGAACCAGAACAACAACAACAACAACCAGGGCAACGGCAACAACAACAACGGAGGAAATAACAACGGCAACGAAGCTCGCGGTCGTGCATTCGTACTAGGTCGAGGCGACGCAGTGAATGATCCCAACGTTGTTATGGGTAAGTTTCTCCTCGACAATATTTACGTTACTGTTTTGTTTGATTCGGGTGCGGATACAAGCTATATGTCTGTGAAAATGTGTCAACTGCTAAAACGTGCACCAACACTTTTACCCACCAAGCATGTAGTAGAGTTAGCTAATGGTAAAAGTCTAGAAGCCACGCACGTAGTTCAGGATTGTAATCTTATCCTAGCTGGTCAAGCCTTCTCTATTGATCTCATACCCATAGTTTTGGGTAGTTTCGACGTCGTGATTGGGATGGATTGGTTATCCCAACACCAGGCAGAAATCTTATGCAGCGAGAAGATAATTCGTATTCCACGTTCTGGTCAAGAACCTCTCGAAGTTCAAGGCGACAAGAGTGGTGCTGTGGTTGGCATCATCTCATTCTTGAAAGCTCAGAAGTGCTTACGTAAAGGTCACACAGCCATTTTGGCTCTTGTTTCGGATGCATCGACGAAGGAAAAGAAATTGGAGGATATACCAGTCGTACGTGACTTCCCTCAGGTGTTTCCTGAAGACTTACCTGGCTTACCGCCTCATCGTCAGGTCGAATTTCAGATCGAGCTCGCTCCAGGAGCAGCACCCATAGCTCGCGCACCATATCGTCTAGCTCCATCAGAATTGGAAGAATTGTCAAAGCAGCTACAAGAGCTCTTGGAAAAGGGCTTCATTCGTCCAAGCTCTTCGCCTTGGGGAGCTCCAGTACTATTTGTAAAGAAAAAGGATGGCACTTTCAGGATGTGCATCGACTACAGGGAACTGAACAAGGTGACGGTGAAGAACCGTTATCCTCTTCCACGCATAGACGACTTATTCGACCAGTTGCAAGGGTCGTGTTACTATTCCAAGATCGACCTACGGTCAGGATATCATCAACTGAGAGTCCGCGAGGAGGACGTCTCCAAGACAGCCTTCAGAACTCGTTATGGTCACTACGAGTTTCTCGTCATGCCATTTGGGTTAATGAACGCGCCTGCTGTATTTATGGATCTTATGAACAGGGTGTGCAAACCCTATCTTGACAAGTTTGTCATAGTATTCATCGACGACATCCTGATTTACTCCAAGAGTCAGGAGGAGCACGAGCAGCATCTTCGCCTTATATTGGAACTCCTTCGAAAGGAACAATTGTACGCCAAGCTTTCAAAATGCGACTTCTGGCTTCGTGAAGTCCACTTCTTAGGCCACGTGGTAAACAAGGATGGGATTCACGTCGATCCATCTAAGGTAGATTCGATCAGAAACTGGCCTCCACCGCGTACACCGACGGAAATACGCCAATTTTTGGGTCTGGCAGGTTACTACAGACGGTTTATCAAAGACTTTTCAAAGATCGCGCAACCACTTACACTACTGACACAGAAGGGTGTCACCTACCGTTGGGGCAACACGCAGGAAACTGCTTTTCAGTATCTAAAGGATAGGCTTTGCAGCGCACCTATTCTCTCATTGCCAGAAGGCACAGAAGACTTCGTAGTATATTGTGATGCATCCATCCAGGGTCTTGGATGTGTGTTGATGCAACGTGATAAAGTGATAGCATATGCTTCTCGGCAACTCAAGGTTCACGAACGAAACTACACGACGCACGATCTAGAGCTGGGAGCTGTTGTTTTCGCGCTTAAGATATGGCGACACTACCTGTACGGTACCAGGTGCACGATTTACACCGATCACAGGAGTCTCGAGCATATCCTTAAGCAGAAGGATTTGAACATGCGACAACGACGATGGGTCGAGTTACTTAACGACTACGAATGCGCCATCAAGTACCATCCAGGGAAAGCAAATGTTGTGGCTGACGCCCTCAGTCGGAAAGACACTTTACCTCGGCGCGTGCGAGCGCTACATCTTACGATTCAGTCTAGCCTTCCAGCACAGATACGAAATGCTCAGGTAGAAGCATTGAAGCCCGAAAACGTCAAGGCTGAAGCCTTACGCGGCTCACGACAACAAATGGAACAAAAGGAAGACGGCGCCTACTATGTAACGGGCCAGATTTGGGTCCCTCTCTATGGCGGTTTACGCGAACTTGTAATGGATGAAGCTCACAAGTCTCGCTACTCGGTACATCCAGGGTCAGATAAAATGTACCACGACATCAGCACTACTTATTGGTGGCCTAGCATGAAGGCCCACATCGCTACGTACGTTGGAAAATGTTTGACCTGTGCGAGAGTCAAGGTTGAATATCAGAAGCCAGCTGGTCTACTTCAGCAGCCTAAGATACCTCAATGGAAATGGGAAGAAATTTCCATGGATTTTGTTACAGGCTTACCTAGATCTCAGCGTGGGAACGATACAATATGGGTCATAGTTGATCGACTCACCAAGTCTGCACACTTCCTGCCGATTAAGGAAACGGACAAGTTCTCCACTCTCGCAGACGTCTATCTTAAAGAAGTTGTTTCGAGGCACGGAGTGCCCACCTCTATTATTTCGGATCGCGATGCACGATTCACGTCAGAGCTATGGCAAGCAATGCATAAATCTTTCGGCTCACGATTAGACATGAGCACAGCATATCATCCTCAGACGGATGGGCAGTCTGAACGAACGATTCAAACACTTGAAGACATGCTTAGGGCATGCGTTATCGATTTCGGCAACGGCTGGGAAAAACACCTCCCTTTGGTGGAGTTTCCGTACAATAACAATTACCATACCAGCATTCAAGCCGCTCCATTCGAGGCATTGTACGGACGTAAATGCCGATCACCTCTCTGTTGGGCAGAGGTGGGGGATAGTCAGATTACGGGTCCAGAGATTGTAGTGGACGCCACAGAAAAGATAGCACAGATACGACAACGCATGGCGGCAGCACGCGACCGTCAGAAAGCCTACGCGGACAAGCGTAGAAAGCCTTTGGAATTTCAGGTCGGAGACCGGGTTTTACTAAAAGTTTCACCCTGGAAGGGTGTGGTACGTTTTGGCAAACGGGGCAAACTGAATCCGCGGTACGTCGGACCATTCGAAATCTTAGAAAAGATTGGCAAGGTAGCCTACAAGTTGAACCTACCAGCTGAACTCGGAGCAGTTCACAATGTCTTTCATGTGTCGAACCTAAAGAAGTGCCTATCAGATGAAACCCTCATCATTCCTTTTAAGGAACTCACTATCGACGAGCGGTTGCAGTTCGTCGAGGAACCAGTTGAAATCACGGACCGGGATGTGAAGGTCCTCAAAAACAAGAGAATCCCTCTCGTTCGAGTTCGTTGGAACTCCAAACGTGGCCCAGAGTACACCTGGGAACGAGAAGACAGGATGACAGAAAAGTACCCCCAGTTATTCGAAACCAATGCTACCACTACTGAGGCTGAAGCTACTACTTCGGAATTTCGGGACGAAATTCCAGATCAACGGGGGGAGGATGTGACACCCCAGGAAAACCAGTGAACGCTATAACTTACCTAGCTTCCTCAGTGAGTGCATACCAAATTTCGGGACGAAATTTCCAATTAGTTGGGGATAATGTGACAACTCGAACTTTAGACTTGCCTTGTGTAACGCTATGTGCATAGGTGAACCAAATTATATGTTTGATTGAATGAATGTTACGGTTAAATGTTTAAATGTTGCGTTATTGGACCACACAACACTACACCCGATCCATAAATCAATTTGGCTTTACTATTGTTTGCTAACCCACTCGGTCCATGTAAGGGACTCGAGATCACAAGCCGGCCCAAGTGAGGGGTTTCGGCCAACTCTACTCTACGTATATGTACACATACACATCTTAGGGTTTTAGTTTTACAACCTTTGCAACCACAAAGCAACACACACACAAGCTCTCTCTCTCTCTCGGAACCGGCGACCACATCTCCATCCTTAAAGCTCTAGGCCCGATTCTTGTTTTCATCTCGGTTAGTATATCGTTTGATGTTATGTATGTTTACAAGGAATGTTATTACACAACCTATTAAGGTTCATGCTAGTAATCAAAACTGGATCTATGTATTGCTTTCGATGATGTGTGTTGATGTTAATTCTGATTCTAATCGATCCATGTATGTGTTAATCGGTTAGGATGAATGATAGGTCTGCATGATTTAAACCAAACAAATAATATATAACCGATTGCTATATGTTTGATTATGAACCGGTTGCATGTTTGCTTGAAGATGAATTCACTGTTCTTAGTGAATATGAATGCTCATGATCGCTGATTAACTATTGTTTGGTTTGGAAATTGATTGTGTTTGATCTGAATTGTGAAACTGCCTAAGTTGTTTGCTAGAATCACGGAAGGATTGTTGCAGGAATTATGGTAACCAGTTACACACACGGTTGCGACTCGGTATCACTCATTGCGAGTCGGAACCCCACTCGAGACCACAACAGTACAAGCCGAGACCACGGTTGCGAGTCCGGTTGCGACTCGTAACCGGACCATGATGAACCGAAACCACGGTTGCGAGTCCCGTTGCGACTCGTAACCGGACCTTAACAACTCGAGACCAGCTCCGATTGCGACTCGAGAACATCATCGTTACGAGTCCCGTTGCGACTCGGGATCTCCTCGTTGCGACTTGGGACGGACCATACTGTTGTTGGACTTTTACTATGTCAGGCCCAACTGAAATGGGCCGAACACTTGGATTCTGTTTAACTGATTGTTATTGGACTGCTTATGTTTTTTTTGGGCCGACTACTTGGACTCGTTACATGATATGAACTGCTGATACGTTTATGTGATTTGCCATGATCATACTTGATACCATACGCGATACAAACGTGCTATATACGAACCTAACTTGCATAAGTAACCATGATAGGACGTGGTTGAACCTTTACTTGTATACTTGAGCATTTTTTACTGTCTGCCGAGCAAACCCAGGTGAGTTCACACTCCTACTAAGGCATGGGATTCCCGGGTCGTGGGAATGGGATAAAGGTTACAATTGACTAAGAACGTACATATGTTTTTCCTAGACTATCACCTACCATGATCCTCGGATGTCAGGACGGTTCCGTAGGTTAGGATAACACCTACGTGGTCATATGCCAATTACTGCCTCGGATGTCAGGCACGCACGTAAAACCTACGTGTACGCATTACTTACTTCTATCCTCGGTACAAAGGATACGTACGTGAAACCCACGTACACCCCCGCGTCTCCTATCCTCGGTTGTGAAGGATACGTGCGTAAAACCTACGTACACCCCATACGCGCTACTGTTCTCGGAAGAAGAACAGAGATGATACGAGTAGTTGATACGAATAGTCTAGTGGTCACATAACATGGGAAGCCCCCACCTATACAACTTACTATCGGCCCATTAGAGCCACCCGTTACTTACTGTTATGCACTTACTTACTGTGAACTCGCTCAACTAGTTGTTGATCATTCTGTTACATGCCTTGCAGATCGTTAGGTACATGGAGCTTGCATAAGGAGGAGCCGGTCGTTGTGGAAAAGGATCGTATTACTGTGTTAGACACTTATGACATTTCAGTATTTTAACTTGGGTTTACAACAATGCTTCCGCTACTTAAACAATGCTTGGTTTTGAAACATCGATCATGTCATGATGAACTATTTTAATGACTTTTATTATTATTAAATGCTATGTTTGATATGATTGATGGCTTGATCCTGGTCATGTCACGCTCCCAAGCGGTGGTACTCCGCGTGTGGATTTTGGGGGTGTGACAAAGCATACCACGAGCAATGTTCTATGTAATTCTAGCATGTAGGCAATAAACATAAACCTTATTACCTAGGATGTCGAGTCTTGCACGTGGAGTGAGGCGTCGTCGTGGATCGTTGAGCACTGTACTGGTTATAGTCTGGTTTTAATAAAAACGTTTTCCCCATATTAAAACCAAGTTCTCTATAACCAATGGCTCTGATACCAATCTGTCACACCCCCAAAATCTACCTGCGGAGTATCACCGCTTGGGAGCGTGACTGACCAGGATCAAGCCACCAATCATATTGAACATGAAATTAATATATAAAAGTAAATGCCATTCAACCACCAATATGAAAGGTGTTCAAAATATAAGTATGTTATCACTGTTTAGCGGAAGCGTATAAATAAACCCAACATAATAAAGTATGAAATGTCATAAAGTGTTTTAACGAAATATTCACGATCCGTGCCCACAACGACCAGCTCCTCCCTGTGCAAGCTCCATGTATCTAAGGACCTGCAAGGCATGTAACAGAGGATCGACAACTAGTTGAGCGAGTTCACAGAAAGTAAATGTGTAATAGTAAGTTCGTTTGTAACATGTGGCTCTACTGGGCCGATAGTACGTTCTATTGGTGGGGGCTTCCCATGTTATATATATCCACTAGACTATTCGTAACCATAAGTGTTCTTCATAACCCGAGAACAGTAATACGTACAAGCTTTACGTAGGTTTTACGTAAGTATCCTTCACAAACCGAGGATAGGGGTACGCGGGGGTTTACGTAGGTTTTACGTAAGTGCCTGACACAACCGAGGCAGTAGAGAGTATAAGTTCACGTAGGTTTTACGTGAGTGTCGTTCGCAACCTGAGGACAGTGAGTAGTACAAGTATACGTAGGTTTTACATATGTGTCCTGCACAACTGAGGACGATGGTAGGTAGTCTAGTAACAGTGTAAGTACGAATCTATTCAATCTCATTCCTTCAATCTCATTCCCAAGCCCTGGGAATCCCATGCCTTAGTAAGAGTGTGAACTCACCTTGGTTTGCTCGGTATGCTAAGTATGTGTTCACAAGTAATCAGTCAAGTCCTATTGTGTGCATGTTTACACAATCAGTTCAAGATCATAACAGTTTGCATGCAATTCTATATCACATATTGCTTGGTAGTTAACAACATGCACCACATAAACAGGTAGTCACATTCATAACATTCATGCTTCACACACGTGCCTTCCACAGTTTGCTATAACATTGTTATTCATTAGCATGCTTGACAGAACCAAGTAAAGTAACAGAAGTTAACAACCATTAGAGTTACTCACTTAACTGAGTTACACAGTTTAACAGGGTTAGTACGATTAACTGAATTAGCATCTAACAGAGTTTATACACTAACCATAAAGTTCTGACCAACATCAAGCAAACAGTTTCGGACCTCACAACCCTAGTATAAAACTCGGACATGGTAACACACCCCTCAAAACTCGGACATGGGGTTTCCCTTCACAAGGTCGGACAAGAGGGACTCCCCTTCACAAATTCGGACTAGGGGGGCTTCCCTGGTTAAAAATTCGGACAAAGGTGAGGGGTTTGAGGCCATGAAACTCGGACAGGGGACAAGGGGGACTTCCCCTTCAAAAATCGGACATGGGGGGGGGGGGTTTAAAACTCGGACAATGATCACTCAAAGGTCGGACTCCCCCTTTGCCACGTCAAAAGTCGGACTACCCCACTCTTGGCAAAAGATCGGACCATATGTGAAGGATGAAAGCTCGGACTTCTTGAAAACATAAAGGTCGGATTCCCTTACATCTATACAAGTCGGACAGTTATGCATACCTTAACAAGAATTCGGACCATAACATATCATTCACAATAATACTCTGACTTCAAACAATAACAAAAGCTCTGACAACACATTAACCAAAACTCTGACCTTTGTGACTTCACAAAGCCCTGACCTAATCCACGGACTATCAACATACGTATTTCCAAAGCCAATTCACAGAATCAAAGCAACAGTTACATTTTTACATTCATACGATCAAAACCCTAATTTCATTGCATCTGTACTGTACTGCAGTAATCCAATTATCAATCAATCATTCTACAATTCTTGTATCTTAACATCAGGCAATGATTACACAATATTCAACATCATTTCACAATAATCAGAATTCAATAACACAGAACCATTACATGTGGAACTAGGGTTTTAACATGAATCAATCAATCAACGATTAACAAAAAGCAATGATTAAACAATTACCTTGAATTGATTCTAGACAACGAGAGGAAATCAAGAGTGATGAAGAACTTGTGCCAATGATGATGATGATGATTGCCAGAGAGAATCAGAGAATATGCAAGTACGTGTTTTGTTTCTTTGGTGATGATTATTGAAAGGGATTAGGGTTAAGAATGATTTAAGTTTCACTATTAGCACTAAGCACCCTAAAGAATTATCTATCACATATTACATGCACAAGATATACAATTTACAGTTTCACCACCACATTCATACATTTGACAACACTTAACACATAACCATGCACAATCACACAATACACTTCATTGTATCAAAACGTATACAATTTCATAGCAAACCAATTGTGCAAATAAACAACTAAACAAACAATGAACGTGCAATAAATGCAAAAATGGAATCTTGGAAACTCGAGTTGTCACACAATCCGTTCGGATGGTCATCCGATCGGATGGCCATTTGTTCAGATTGACATTCATTTGGGATGGATATGTTTGTGTATGATGGCTTTGAAGTTTTCGTTGTAGCATTTTGAAAACAGAGAAGTGTCTCTACCCTACAGGTCGATCGATCGAACGGTCGTTTGATCGGATAGCGATCCGATTGGCGTGACATTTCTAGTGAGAACAAGTTCACAGCAGGATGGTCACTCGATCGGATGGTCTTTCGATCAAATGGCAATCCGTTAGAACTGATGATCTTTGAAAATTATGAAAATGATTAAGTGTTGAAGTCCAAATGTCACCCGATCGGATTGTCGTTCGATCGGACGACAATCCAATCGGACGGCAATCCGTTCCACATTCAGATTGTTTAAATTTTGAAAATGTTTAAGTGTGGGAGCTTAAGTGCAATCTGATCGGATTGTTGTTCGATCGGATGGCAATCCGTCCCAACGACCTGATCGTCTTGAAACTTGAATATTTTGAAAAGTTTTGCGGTTTGCTCGAGACGGTATGTCAACGTGTTAAACAACGGGGACTCCATCAGACCCAGGTTACCCGATCGAACGGGAATCTCCCCAATCCGATCAGTTAATTGATTGTGACAGTTGTTCCTGTTTAACCCGAAATCGGTTGTCTCTTTGATAGAAATCAGATCTCAGACCGACACTTCACTAGAAATAAGTTGAAGACCTGAACGAGCCGTGATTCTATCGGTTTTAAGTGCATTGAGTGTAAAAGAGTTGAAAGAAAGTTGGAAAAGTATCTTTTAATCCCTTTTACCTTGAAAATGTTTAGATCTAAGCGAAATCGTTGTGAAATCATGTGGAAATCCTTCAGATCTGAGTTCTTCTTGGTGGAATGAGGTCAAAACTTGAAGTTCATAAGAACTCCATGATGACATCACCCTAGAACACCTCAAATCCGCTGATTTCACGGTTAAAAGTTAAGATTCAAAGGTGAAAATGATGAAGAGGTGTGTGTAGATGATAGATGTACAAGATTTGGGTTGAAAACTTACAAGAATCGCGAGAAATCGAAGGAAAAGTGGGCTTGAGCGTGTTGGTCGAATGAGAGAGCTGTCACATCACTGTTGGTGATGTGACAGGGGTATTTATAGGTTGCCATAAAAGGAAAGTGTGCAAGGGTGTCGGATCGGATGGCACTTCAATCGGATTGCCATCCGATCGGATGGTCATCCGATCGGGTGGCCATTCGATCGAATAGTCATTCGATCGAAGTGGCTTTGCGAGTTGGATTTCGACGTTTCATTTTGCGTTTCGAGCGTTGCGATGCGTTTAAGCGGGTGTCGATTAAGCGATGCGATAGATTAATAATAATCACACAAAAACTATATCTAACATACAATCATCCTAAATAACTTGCGTTTAACATTTGCGATTAAGTTGCGATAGAGTTGCGATTGCGTTTCGACTAATCACAACCAAACAATAAGTAAACATGCACAAGTAACACATAAATAGCACACACACGTAAAACAATATACAGAACCTGTCGATTCAAGGCTGCGAATGCGATTGCGATGCGGTTAGCGATAAAGCGATAAACATCGATTAAACCTCGGTTATTAATAGATACTCCACATCATACAACTAAAGCAAAAGAAATATAGGATTCGATTACAAGTCAAGGAAGTAAAGTCAATAGTTAAGCAAGGAGTGAAAGATCGCAATTAGCAATCTTTTCTTCACAAAGGGAATGCGTGAGCGCCTGAGCTTCTTGGTCTCTCGGTGCATGACCTCGACATGCTTCTCCACGAAATGTAATGTTTCATCCACTTGCAGATCCTCAAGCGGAACTTGTAAATCCTGCTCGGCGAGGCACTTTCTGAGGTTCGACACATGGAAAGCTGGGTGGACGTTGCTAAGTTCCTTTGGTAGTTCGAGTCTGTAGGCCACATTTCCGATCCTTTCCAGAATCTTAAAGAGTCCAACATATCGAGGCGCGAGCTTTCCTTTCTTGCCGAATCTGATCACACCCTTCCAAGGTGATACCTTTTGGAGTACGTCATCGCCAACGTCAAATTCAAGGGGCTTGCGGCATGCGTAACTTTTCTGACGACTCTGAGCTTTCAGCAGATTGTATCGAATTTGGAGGATCTTGTCAGTCGTTTCTTGCAGCAGCTCAGGACCGGTTAGTTGCGCATCTCCGATCTCATGCCACACAATCGGCGATCGACATTTCCATCCGTATAATGCCTCAAATGGTGCCATGTGTATGCTAGAATGATAACTGTTATTGTACGAGAATTCGACCAAAGGTAAGTGTGCGTCCCAATTACCACTGAAATCTATGACACACGAGCGAAGCATGTCTTCAAGAGTACAAATCGTTCTTTCAGTCTGATCGTCGGTTTGGGGATGGAAAGCAGTACTTAGATTAAGCGTAGTACTGAGAGCAGATTGAAACGTTTCCCAAAGACGCGAGGTAAACTGACCATCGCGGTCAGAGATGATGTCACGAGGCGTACTGTGACAACTCGAATTTCCAAGATTTCTATTTCGCATTTATTGCACGTTCATTGTTTATTTAGTTGTTTATTTGCACAATTGATTGCTTTGGAATTGTATACGTTTTGATGCAATGAATCGTATTGTGTGATTATGCATGGTTGTTTGTTAATTGTGAAAGACTTGGTAAATATATGAACTTGGTGGTGAAACTATGAAATTGTTATGAGATGGTGTGCACGTGTAATATATGATACTTAGGGAGGTAGAGGGTAATTAGTGAAATCTTAGAGATACTTAACCCTAATCCCTTTTTCACTAATCATTCTCACAAAAATCCAAAGCACGTACTTCACATTCTCTGGCAATCATCACCATCATCATTGGCAAGACATTCATCACTTTGATTTCCACATTTTCTCTAGAATCATTCAAGGTAATTGTTTGTTGATTATTGTTTATTGATTGTTTAATTGTATCAACTCTTGGTTATTGAAATACTTGTAAACCCTAGCTTTGATTTGATGGTTCTGTGCTTTAATTTGATTCTAATTATTGTGATAAAGATGAGTGACTAATTGTACAATCGATTTCTTGATAATGTTGATGCATGATATGAAGGAATATTGTTTGTCGTGTTGATTCTGCATTGAGAAAGCATGAATTAGGGTTTTCTGGTAGAACAAACGAAAGAAAGCGTAACTGTTACAATCGTACTTGAATAACTCGTATGTTTTGATGATTGGCCAACCTTTGAATGATGCTTAAGTCCGAACTTTAGATAGGGTACATATAGTCCGAGTTTTATAACAAGGATATCTAGCCCGACTTTTATCCCTAGAACATTAGAGGTCCGATCTTCATGTGATTACTTGTCCGACCTTTTTGTTATCATGGAGTCCGAGTTTCTCTCCATCAAGTGTGTCCGAGCTTTGTGAGATACACTAAGGTGTCCGAGTTTATATAAAAACATCAAAAGATCCGACTTTTTATTAAGTGAGGTCTGAGTTTTAATTGTTTCACTTGGTTCAACTTTCAGGAGGGTTCAAGGGTCCGACTTTTACAACCCTTATGGTCCGAGTTTCATATACATAACATGGGTTGGTCCGAGTTTCTTGGCCAAACCCTTTTGTCCGACTTTTAATCCCCAAACCCTCATGGTCCGAGCTTTAAACCCACAACCCTCTAGTCCGAGTTTCATGCTTAGTCTTCGCCGACTTTTAAACAGGGGAAGCCCCCCCCCCCCAACACTTGTCTGAGTTTTAAGAAAGGCAAGGCCCTGTCCTCCTTGTGTGTGATAAAATGAAGCTATGAAGGTGTGTTGTAACATGTTGAATCTGTTAAGATATGAAAGTTACTTTGCTAAGCCACTAACGCTGCTAAATATGCTATGTATGTTAACTATGATTAACTCCGTATGATAACCACGTTGCGTGAATTAACTGTAATACGGTCCTGATTAACTCTGATGCACATGTGAACTATGCAAAGTGTATTAATCCAGCTACGCGCGGATGTTATTGTTAGATTAAATTGAGAAAGCCTTGATGAGAAACAGGGATCGTACTAATGTGATTAACTGACGTATGATGCATGATATCGATTGTCGAACATACTCTGTGGTATTAATTGCATATGAAACATTACGAACATGAACTGATTGTCACACCCTGGCTTTGCGGAAACGTGGTTAATTTGTGTGACTTATTAATACCATAGCTTAATCATAACAAAGCTATATGAATTTAAAAACCATGCAAGTCATCCATTAAGTTTTTGAAAACATCATACAATACCAGTGTTTTTAAAATGCAACCATAACCTTGTTCAGTAACATTACAACTTATAACAAAACATAAACGTGATTTAGGGATTGTGTCTTGTCCAGGTAAGAGACACAACCCTAAACCCTGATGACTTCATGACCAGTGCAGCGGAAAACGTTCCATACCGTGCCAGATCCGTTTAATTTCCTGAAATACATGTGAGTTGAAAAATCAACAATAATGTTGAGCGAGTTCACGTGTAGGTGAGTATGTAAAACTTTTGTGAGTATAAAATAGTTGTGGTATGTAGCAGTGTAAGAGGACTAGTGATCACCAATGGTTTGCAAGGCCACTGACATATGTGAAGTGCAAATAGGGAGACTCAAACCTAGCAGATTTCGCCACGGCAAAGTATGTGGACAAAGTCACCCCACGGTCCGTTTCTAGTTTGGCCGGGGGCTGGGCTCGCTACACCCAGATAGATCTACCGCTCCTGTCCCTCGGTCCCTCCATGAGGACTAATGGCCCCATGTTGTTCCTATCCACTCACATGATCGTATAACACCTCCTTACGTTAAACATACCGTTGTAAAGTACTCGTAAATCATAGTAACATGTATTTCACCCCCGCAGTTAAGTAAACTGAAAACAGTTAGAGAAAACGGGGACATGAACTCACAGTGAATGCGTATCTCTACCAAGTAATCCGAATATCCGAAGCTGTGCAACGACCTACAGGTGCTAATTCTATTAGACGGATGGCCGTGCCTTAGCTTTATAACTTATATTTTTAGGAGACGGTTAGACAACCGTTTCGTGTACATACTTGGTATTTTACTTTCCTTCCCAAGGATGGGGGATTTAAATACATGTGTATTTATACTATCTCATTAAGTCCCACTTAATATATTTTTATTTCTCATTCCAAAATATAATTATTTTTCTCAAAAATAATATATTTTCTCTTTACATAATACTTTCCAAAATAATACGTTGACAACATACGTGTTGGTGAATATTTTCGCGTAATGCGTAAGTTACGTTTTAATGATTAGGTGGTAATAGAAATTACCGTTGTAACTTTTATGCTTGACGTATAAGCGTTTGTATTATTTTGGGTTTGACAAGTTAGTAAATATTATTTTTACTCTAAAAATAATATTTATACATTTTCACAAAATAATCATAAACAGTGTTGTGACAAAATATATTTACCGAATATATATTTATCATGTTTAGTTTTGTGAAAATCCCACCTCCGATTATTTAATAAATAAAGTTATGGCGAAAATATATATTCGTAAATATTTCCAAAAATAATTCTAACACTTGTAAATAACTCTAAGTGTTAGATTTTAGAAAAATTTCGCCAGAGTTTCCCCTGTAACTGGAGGTGGCCACGCTTTCAAGCGTATCATTTTCTTTTACAAAATCACTTCTTTTATTTCAAACAATCAATTTCCAACATAATAAACAAGTTTCAACACTTCAAATTTGTAGACTAGTATGTAAAATCGCATCGTTTCATGAACTTGTAGTTTTTCCAAAAACCATGGTGTAGATCTCGTTATAATTTATGGATCTTGGTATAAAATGATCTAGTCTTATAAAAAAACCCAGTTGTTATAACAGTTCTTTCTTTACAACTTCCCGACAACTTTTGTAAAAATGGTTATTTTGTCGGATCTTTCGTTTCACAAGTGTTTATACACTTGTAAACTATAAAAATCACATTTGTTAACATGTTATACAACTTTTATAAAACATGATTTTCTCGTCACCCGGTCCTACGAATATACCACTTGTACATACGTAGATCGGCTCGTTTTAAACACTATTTTGCATGTCAAAACACTTTTACACAAGTTCATGTTTCCCGTGTGGTGGAGTTTCACCTTTTAACCCTCGGACTGCTAGAAACAAGCTTATGTTAAGATACGGGATCTTAACAAAGTCGGGTTAAACGATGATAAGAGCCACCACATCATAGATCGGGCCTTATTAACCAACATACTTGAATACTACGACATTTACACGCGTTATGTGCTTTTAACCAACGATATTCACATTTTAGTAGACTTTAAAGATTCAAGAAGTGGGTTACCGACTTTCAACCGTCAAAATTTCTTTTAACCACTTTTGATACGATTAAAAACGAGTTTTAAATGATATACCTCTAGCTCGGGGCTAGGGAAGAATCTAGTCGAAAACGGCGTGGATAAAAGCAAATGCACGAGGTCCTTTAGCTTCCGTTTGCTCCAAGCTCCGTTGTACGTGATCCCCGTCACTAGTATGCACTTGGAATGGCGAGACTTGAACTCGAAAATGGATGGATGGATGTGAGTGTTCTCGACCGAGAGAGAGAGCACAAGAGGGAGAGAGTGTGTTGTGTTGGTGAGTGTGTGTTCTTGTGAGTGAGAGAGAGAGTTATTTATAGAGATTTCAAGCTCCATCGTCCAACGGTTCTCGAGTCGTTTAGATGTCTGCGTAATCAAATATAAAATATTAAAAGTGTACCATCTAGTTCCATCCTAATGGAACCGGCCCAAGGGGGGTGGGGTCGCCCGGTTGGGTCTCGATTGTTCAGTTACGGTTTAGTTAAGTTAAAGTCGGTTACTTTAAGGTCTAACCCCGTTAGTTGTTTAATGTGTTATATTGCGGGTGTTAGGGTAATCAGGGACCCTAACTGGCTCAGAAAAAATACCAACAATAATTCTGGCAATATTTTTATGTTCCGGGTATTGTCCGGTTGTTCGGTTGGATAGGAATCCGTTAAAGTGCTTAAGATATCCTTTAAGCGTCGTAAGTAATATTTTTAGCGACACAACTTATTTGGCAAAGTGTCAGGAATAATTCCTTGTATTTTGGCACTTTATTAACTAGCTAGAAGCTAGTGTGTAAATAAAAGTGCTGTGTTTCGTGCTTAAAGTACGTTTTAGGCACATCCAATCTCTGTATCTTATTCCTAGAGACGCAATTATACAACCCTTGTATCTCTACACACACTATGGGTGTAGTAAAATAATTCTGGCTCATTCAGGCCTTTAGAGGCAGTGTTTGCCTGATGCTGGCTATATCAGCATGTTCAATAGGTTATCCGTTCAAATGCTACTGTGCTTTTGTGCATCATGTTTGTCACTAAAGTTCAGTAAATAAATAATGTAGTGACGGGAATTAAAGTATGATGCAGATATGTACAAGTACCAACAATCAAGTAGCAGTTTATCAGAAATCTCAGTTAAGCACAGTAATTAGGCAACAGTTAATAGCTAATTAAGTCGTACGGATACCTGGTTTTGTGAGGGTTGTCACATTCTCCCCCCGTTAAATAAATTTCGTCCCGAAATTTAAGTTCTGCTTGTAGATGCAGAGTTTTTGGGAAATAAGTGGGGGTATTTCTCTTTCATCCGGTCCTCACGCTCCCAGGTGTATTCAGGACCATGTCTGGCATTCCAGCGAACCTTGACAAGTTTGACACTGCTCCGGCGGGTCCTGTTAACTTTCCAATCTGTGACCTCAACAGGTGCTTCTACGAAGTGGAGCGTGTCGTCAACATGAATCTCGTCGATAGGAATGGCAACGTCAACTTGAGTTGGACTCTTCTTTAAATTGGATACATGAAATGTATCGTGAACACCATTTAGTTCAGCAGGTAGGTCCAACTTGTATGCTACGGTTCCAATTCTTTCTAAAATTCTGAAAGGACCAATGTAGCGTGGATTTAACTTCCCACGCTTCCCAAAGCGTGCCACCCCTTTCCAGGGTGATACCTTCAATAACACCATCTCTCCAACTTGAAAATCCACATGTTTTCGGTTTGGATCCGCATAGGCCTTTTGTCTGTGGCGAGCGGCTTCGATGCGTTTAAGAATCTGCGCAATCTTGTCTGTCGTCTCTTGGACGATTTCGGGACCGGCAAGCTGCCTATCACCTGCGTCAGCCCAACATAGTGGTGATCGACACTTGCGTCCGTAAAGGGCTTCAAAAGGCGCGACACCAATACTGGTGTGGTAGCTGTTGTTGTATGAGAATTCGACCAAAGGTAAGTGTTTATCCCAGCTACCGCCCAAATCCATAGCACATGCTCTCAGCATGTCTTCCAAAGTCTGTATCGTTCGCTCGCTCTGGCCGTCAGTTTGCGGATGGAACGCAGTGCTCAGATTCAATTGTGAGCCAAAAGCTTCTTGGAAGGATTGCCATATCCTCGACACAAACCTTCCGTCTCTATCAGAGATGATCGAGAGGGGTACTCCATGTCGTGCTACGATCTCTCTCAAGTAAATTTCCGCAAGTTTACTAGTACTGTCTTTCTCCTTGATTGGCAGAAAGTGTGCGGACTTTGTTAGGCGGTCAACAATCACCCAAATCATATCATGGCCTCTTGGCGTTCTTGGCAGTTTTGTAACAAAATCCATTGAGATTTGTTCCCATTTCCACTTGGGAATCTCAGGTTGTTGCAGAAGTCCCGAGGGCTTCTGGTATTCCGCCTTGACCTTAGCGCACGTTAAACATTTGCTCACGTAAATAGCAACGTCGCCTTTCATCCTAGGCCACCAATAGAAATTTTTGAGATCTTGGTACATCTTGTCCGATCCCGGGTGGATAGAGTACCGTGATTTGTGCGCTTCATCGAAAATAACTTCCCTTAATTCACCAAATAGAGGAACCCAAATCCTTTTCCCAAAACATAACGTTCCTTCCTCGTTTGGCACCAATATCTTCTCCATCCCACGGAGATACTCTTTCTCAAGGTTCTCCTCCTTGAGAGCTTCTTTCTGCGCTGCACGAACGCGCGAGGAGAGATCGGTTTGGATTATCATTTCCATAGCCCTAACCCTTAGGGGCTTGATCCTTTCCTTACGACTTAAGGCATCGGCGACTACATTCGCCTTCCCTGGGTGATACTTTATCTCGCAGTCGTAATCGTTCAATAATTCAACCCATCGTCTTTGCCTCATATTCAACTCCTTCTGGTTGAATATATGCTGTAGGCTTTTGTGATCTGTGAAGATTGTGCACTTCGTACCATACAGGTAGTGTCTCCAGATCTTTAGTGCAAAAACCACTGCGCCTAGCTCCAAATCATGAGTGGTATAGTTCTTTTCGTGCACCTTCAGTTGGCGTGATGCGTAAGCGATGACCTTTTGACGTTGCATCAACACACAACCCAATCCCTGACGCGACGCATCGCAGTATACCACAAAATTGTCGGTACCTTCTGGTAGAGCTAAGATTGGCGCGTTACAAAGCTTATCCTTTAATATCTGAAATGCTTCATCCTGTTTGATTCCCCAATCAAACTGCCTTTCCTTCTGTGTGAGGAGCGTCAAAGGTTGAGCGATTTTCGAGAAATCCTCGATGAACCTTCGATAGTAGCCAGCCAAACCCAAGAATTGCCGAATCTCGGTTGGCGTTTTTGGCGTTTCCCAATTCTTGATTGCCTCGATCTTAGTGGGATCAACATGAATTCCATCCCCATTAACCACATGTCCAAGAAACTGGACTTCGCGTAGCCAAAACTCGCACTTAGAGAACTTGGCGTACAACTGTTCCTTCTTTAGCAGCTCCAGAATGGCTCTAAGATGCTGCTCGTGTTCAGCCTTTGACTTAGAATAAATTAGGATGTCATCGATGAATACGATCACGAATTTATCCAGGTATGGCTTACAAACTCGGTTCATCAAATCCATGAACACTGCAGGTGCGTTTGTTAAACCAAACGGCATGACAAGGAACTCGTAGTGCCCATAACGAGTTCTGAAGGCTGTCTTCGGGATACTCTCCTCCTGTATCCGAAGTTGGTGATATCCAGATCGAAGATCGATCTTTGAATAGAAGCTTGAACCTTGAAGCTGGTCAAACAGATCATCGATTCTTGGCAGGGGATACCTATTCTTGATTGTCAGCTTGTTCAACTCTCTGTAGTCGATATACATACGGAAACTACCGTCCTTCTTCTTCACAAACAAAACTGGAGCTCCCCAAGGCGAGAAGCTTGGTCGGATAAATCCCTTGTCTAACAACTCTTGAAGTTGCGTCGACAGTTCTTGCATCTCAGACGGAGCAAGTCTATAAGGTGCCTTAGCCACAGGCGCAGCGCTTGGAACTAAGTCGATGCGAAACTCCACTTGCCTTTGAGGTGGCAAGCCAGGCAAGTCTTCTGGAAAGACTTCTGGGTATTCCCTCACGACAGGGATGTCTTCGATCTTTGGCTCAGCAGCCTTCTTATCCACAATGTGTGCTAGAAAAGCAACACATCCTTTCTTCAAACATTTTCTTGCTTTCAGGCAACTAATCATCCTTAACGGCGTCTCACGCTTTTCTCCATGAACAACAATGGTCTCACCATCGTCGGTCGGAATACGAATAACCTTCTCGTGACATACTATCTCTGCCTTGTTCCCGGATAACCAATCCATTCCTACCACCACGTCGAAGCTTCCCAACTGGACTGGTAGTAGATCTAGAGTAAACTCGCGTTCTCCTAATTCAATCACACAGCCTCTGATCACATCATTGGCTTCTACCAATTTTCCATTAGCCAATTCGATTGCGTAGGGAATGTCTAACTTATTAGCGGCTAGCCCAAGTATATTCTTAAATTCTAGTGATATGAAGCTATAGTCGGCACCAGTATCAAACAGAACAGATGCATAGCGTTGATTTACAGGGAACGTACCAGTGACAACGTTGGGATCCTGGCGTGCTTCCCGTGCACCGATCTGGAACACCCTTCCACGGGCTTGGTTCAATCCCGGGCAATCCTTCTTGAAGTGCCCAATGTCACCGCAATGAAAGCATCCTAATCTTTTTCCACTTCCCGCACCGTCCCCAACTAGCGGGTTGTTTTGATTGGCAGTTCCGGCTTGATTTGCATTGTAGCCTCGATTATTCCCTTGTGGGCGATTTCCCAAACCACCACGATTATCGTTTCTATTCATATATCCTCCCTGGCCTCCCCGGCCTGCACTAGCCCAACATGATTCCTTTGAGTGGCCCGGTTTTCCACAAGATTCACAAATTCACGTTACAATTGCCAGTATGGTGGCGTTGGCAGTTGTTGCATTTGGGCTGGGTGCCCTGGTACCCTTTCCCTTTCTTGGTACTACCAGCTGATCTTCCTTTCTTTACTGCCATACTGACGCCTTGTTTGAAGTTTGAAAACTTCCTTTTGTTACCTCCTGAGGACTCAACGTGAGTCTCTGTCTTCTTCGCCTTGACTTCATCAAACTTGTTTAAACGAATTGCCTCCTCAGTGAGAGCCATGCTCAAATCAATGGCTTCCGTAATAGTTGCCGGTTTGGAGGAGGTCACCATGCTAATGATTTGGGGAGCTAATCCCCAAATGAAGCGCTCAATTCGCTTGTATTCAGGCGTGACCATATAAGGAACCACTTGAGATAGGTCATGAAACCTCTGGACGTATTCTGCAACCTTTGGTCCATCCATCTTTAGGTGCCAAAATTCAGTCTCCAACCTTTGAATTTCTGCGCGGGAACAGTACTTCTTGCGCATAAGCTCTTTCAATTCGGCCCAAGTCAGGGCGTAGGCGGCAGCTTCGCCTAGTGTTTGCACTTGTAAGTTCCACCAAGATAGGGCTCCGTCTAGAAACAGCCCTGAGATGTAAGTGACCTGCTGGTCGAGCGCACATTTGCTCATGCGGATGGTGGAATCAGTCTTCTCTACCCAGCGAACGAAAGCAACAGCACCACCTGTGCCGTCGAAGTTGATGGGCTTACAGTCCAAGAATTGTTTGTAGGTGCACCCTGCACATACATCATATCATAGGAACGACATTAGCATTTGCTAAAGGAATCCATTTTATGCCATGGTATGTCTTAATGACTTAGGTTTACCATGAGGAGGGTTTTGGTTGCCGTTGATGTTCGAGCTACTTCCGCTTGGTCCTCCTTGCGAGGCAGCATACTGAACAATGGCGGCAGCAATAACTTGCTGTAGTTCTTCAGGAGTAGTGGGCATCGGCTGCGGTTGACGTCTTGGTGCCATCTTCTAAAGATGCGTACGTCGATTAGGCCAAAGTAAACATACGTATATAGTAATAGTAATAGCATATAACATCTCATGTTATCAATATATCACACACAACATCCCATGTCCCAACATCCCATGTCACAAATATCATATACAACATCCCATGTCCCAACATCCCATGTTGCAAATATCATACTTACAACATCCCATGTCCCAACATCCCATGTTGCAAATATCATACATACAACATCCCATGTCACAAAACATAAATAAACAATCATGTGAATCAGATATGGTGAGAATACAGCGATTGTTATATATCGAGACCATAAAGTGTAGCAAGTGTGTCAGCACGTCACTGTATCATACAATCACAAATCAAATAGGGGCTACATCACCCCTATCAAAAACAGCATCACATCAGTGTCACATACAACCAGTACATCAACAAATAACAACAAAAATCTGTATCGTCGGCTGGTCTCCAAAAATCTGTGCAGTCACAATCGCGGTCGTCTCACCATCGCCTACCACTATGGTACCAATGAGCCCTATGCGGATGGGGGTGGAGGAGGGGGAAAGTGAGCGTAAAGTAAGCGGCGAAGATGAAGCCAATCCTCCTCCATCGCCTGCTGAGTGCGGATAACGGATGCAATCTGCTGCTCCAAGGTCGTAAGTCGGGCAGCATAGTCAGGAGGTAATGATCGAAAAGGCTGAAAAGATGAAGATGTCTGACCAAGATATGGACCAAAAGATAGCTGAGCTCTCTCGAGCTCCTGAAGTCGCTGTGTATGGGAATCATGCTGATGGACAAAGGACATCAAGACGTCCTCAATGGTATGTCCCATATGGAATGGATGATATGGATCAGTGGGTGGCATGGCAGATGGGGTCGACCAAAGTAATGGCGTGCTGGTAAGATCGATAGGTGCAACAGAAGATGGGATAGATGCTATCTGAGGCATGAATGGCATGGTCATCGGTACATGACCGAAAGGGTGGGCTGAAGAGCCCTCTCCAGGCCCCGCTGGAGGAATAAATGATGGGATCTGAAATGAGAAATCAGTATGATGTGTGCCAGTGTGATGTGGGGGAAACGGTGGAACATCCTCGTCCGCCGGTATCCACCCGTGCTGTGCCTCCTCATCTGGAGGATCCATGTGCTCAGCAAAAAGAGCGTGCTCGGGCTCGATGGGTAAAGGATCGATAGGAGCAATAACGGGGTCAACAGGTGCAATATCAGGATCGACAGGATCAATAACAGGATCAGCAGGTATGTCACCAACGGGTAAAGGAACAATGGGATCAGCAGCAACATGATCGCCCTCGATCACAGGAACATCTACAGGGGGATCAGCATCAACAGGCTCAAGAGGAAAATCAGCATGAACAGGCTCATGCTCAGGTAAAGGGTCAAAAGCAGCTGCCTGCTCTGGGGCTATGGCAGGCTCAGGGTCGTCGAACGCCATGTCAAAGTCAAAATCTGGATCAATGGGACCGATAGGATCATCAGGGTCCTCCATATGCTCATCCATAGGAATATACTCAATATCATGGTCAGGATCAAATCCTGGAGGGAAAACAGGGTCAGAATCCTCGATATCATCATGCTCAAACGCGTAGCTCGGAATGGGGGCAGCTGAAGACGCCTGATCAGGGTCTGAGTCGTGAATAAACTGCTGCGCGCTCGCCCCGCGAGATGATACAGATGCCACAGACTCAAAAGAGTCTGGGACTGGTGAGTGAATGGGCGAGTCTCCAGCTGGAACGTCAGCTATCATCAAGAGACCGCCTGCAGGTAGAGGAGCTACGTCAGGAGCCTCGTCCTCAAATGGCTCGTCCTCGTACAGATCGATGTCGCCGTCGGCATCGGCGTCTGGCAAAAGCTCATACGCAGGGTAAGAAGCAAGAGGAATCGGAGCTGGAATCACAACAAGGGGAAGATACTCAGCAGGATCGCCATCAATAGGCTCATAGGCACCCTCGGGTAAAGCGAAGGGCAAGGAGTCATCAGTATGCTCATCAGCTCCGTCGGGTAGAGCGAACGGCTGGAAGTCATCATCATCCGTGCTCGTGTAGTCTGAGGTATGCACCTCATGCTCCGATGACACAATGTCATCCGACACTATGGGTAGTGGTCCAGTGGTATCTGAGTCTTATACGCATAAACATGTCGCATGGCACCGGAGACTCATGATGGCGGTATCTGAGTCTTATACCCAGCCTCCCAGACTGTCCTTCCTAGTCTCACTAGCCAACACTCCTAGTCCCACTAGCCTCCCAGCCTCCCAGACTGTCCTTCCTAGTCCCACTAGCCTCCCAGACTGTCCTTCCTAGTCCCACTAGCCGAACCTCAGCCTCCCAGACTGAGCCTAGAATAATGAATAAAAGGTGCTCAACATTTGTTTGTAAAAAGTTTGTGGATCTGGACTTAGGTGGTATGCAGAAAAATGTTTTCGTGAGAGCCCTAGTGATCATAGTCTAGACTCAAGAAAGAATCCTAGTTCGCTATGAACCTGGCTCTGATACCAAGCTGTCACACCCTGGCTTTGCGGAAGCGTGGTTAATTTGTGTGACTTCTTAATACCATAGCTTAATCATAACAAAGCTATATGAATTTAAAAACCATGCAAGTCATCCATTAAGTTTTTGAAAACATCATACAATACCAGTGTTTTTAACATGCAACCATAACCTTGTTCAGTAACATTACAACTTATAACAAAACATAAACGTGATTTAGGGATTGTGTCTTGTCCAGGTAAGAGACACAACCCTAAACCCTGATGACTTCATGACCAGTGCAGCGGAAAACGTTCCATACCGTGCCAGATCCGTTTAATTTCCTGAAATACATGTGAGTTGAAAAATCAACAATAATGTTGAGCGAGTTCACGTGTAGGTGAGTATGTAAAACTTTTGTGAGTATAAAATAGTTGTGGTATGTAGCAGTGTAAGAGGACTTGTGATCACCAATGGTTTGCAAGGCCACTGACATATGTGAAGTGCAAATAGGGAGACTCAAACCTAGCAGATTTCGCTACGGCAAAGTATGTGGACAAAGTCACCCCACGGTCCGTTTCTAGTTTGGCCGGGGGCTGGGCTCGCTACACCCAGATAGATCTACCGCTTCTGTCCCTCGGTCCCTCCATGAGGACTAATGGCCCCATGTTGTTCCTATCCACTCACATGATCGTATAACACCTCCTTACGTTAAACATACCGTTGTAAAGTACTCGTAAATCATAGTAACATGTATTTCACCCCCGCAGTTAAGTAAACTGAAAACAGTTAGAGAAAAGGGGGACATGAACTCACAGTGAATGCGTATCTCTACCAAGTAATCCGAATATCCGAAGCTGTGCAACGACCTACAGGTGCTAATTCTATTAGACGGATGGCCGTGCCTTAGCTTTATAACTTATATTTTTAGGAGACGGTTAGACAACCGTTTCGTGTACATACTTGGTATTTTACTTTCCTTCCCAAGGATGGGGGATTTAAATACGTGTGTATTTATACTATCTCATTAAGTCCTACTTAATATATTTTTATTTCTCATTCCAAAATATAATTATTTTTCTCAAAAATAATATATTTTCTCTTTACATAATACTTTCCAAAATAATACGTTGACAACATACGTGTTGGTGAATATTTCCGCGTAATGCGTAAGTTACGTTTTAATGATTAGGTGGTAATAGAAATTACCGTTGTAACTTTTATGCTTGACGTATAAGCGTTTGTATTATTTTGGGTTTGACAAGTTAGTAAATATTATTTTTACTCTAAAAATAATATTTATACATTTTCACAAAATAATCATAAACAGTGTTGTGACAAAATATATTTACCGAATATATATTTATCACGTTTAGTTTTGTGAAAATCCCACCTCCGATTATTTAATAAATAAAGTTATGGCGAAAATATATATTCGTAAATATTTCCAAAAATAATTCTAACACTTGTAAATAACTCTAAGTGTTAGATTTTAGAAAAATTTCGCCAGAGTTTCCCCTGTAACTGGAGGTGGCCACGCTTTCAAGCGTATCATTTTCTTTTACAAAATCACTTCTTTTATTTCAAACAATCAATTTCCAACATAATAAACAAGTTTCAACACTTCAAATTTGTAGACTAGTATGTAAAATCGCATCGTTTCATGAACTTGTAGTTTTTCCAAAAACCATGGTGTAGATCTCGTTATAATTTATGGATCTTGGTATAAAATGATCTAGTCTTATAAAAAAACCCAGTTGTTATAACAGTTCTTTCTTTACAACTTCCCGACAACTTTTGTAAAAATGGTTATTTTGTCGGATCTTTCGTTTCACAAGTGTTTATACACTTGTAAACTATAAAAATCACATTTGTTAACATGTTATACAACTTTTATAAAACATGATTTTCTCGTCACCCGGTCCTACGAATATACCACTTGTACATACGTAGATCGGCTCGTTTTAAACACTATTTTGCATGTCAAAACACTTTTACACAAGTTCATGTTTCCCGTGTGGTGGAGTTTCACCTTTTAACCCTCGGACTGCTAGAAACAAGCTTATGTTAAGATACGGGATCTTAACAAAGTCGGGTTAAACGATGATAAGAGCCACCACATCATAGATCGGGCCTTATTAACCAACATACTTGAATACTACGACATTTACACGCGTTATGTGCTTTTAACCAACGATATTCACATTTTAGTAGACTTTAAAGATTCAAGAAGTGGGTTACCGACTTTCAACCGTCAAAATTTCTTTTAACCACTTTTGATACGATTAAAAACGAGTTTTAAATGATATACCTCTAGCTCGGGGCTAGGGAAGAATCTAGTCGAAAACGGCGTGGATAAAAGCAAATGCACGAGGTCCTTTAGCTTCCGTTTGCTCCAAGCTCCGTTGTACGTGATCCCCGTCACTAGTATGCACTTGGAATGGCGAGACTTGAACTCGAAAATGGATGGATGGATGTGAGTGTTCTCGACCGAGAGAGAGAGCACAAGAGGGAGAGAGTGTGTTGTGTTGGTGAGTGTGTGTTCTTGTGAGTGAGAGAGAGAGTTATTTATAGAGATTTCAAGCTCCATCGTCCAACGGTTCTCGAGTCGTTTAGATGTCCGCGTAATCAAATATAAAATATTAAAAGTGTACCATCTAGTTCCATCCTAATGGAACCGGCCCAAGGGGGGTGGGGTCGCCCGGTTGGGTCTCGATTGTTCAGTTACGGTTTAGTTAAGTTAAAGTCAGGTACTTTAAGGTCTAACCCCGTTAGTTGTTTAATGTGTTATATTGCGGGTGTTAGGGTAATCAGGGACCCTAACTGGCTCAGAAAAAATACCAACAATAATTCTTGCAATATTTTTATGTTCCGGGTATTGTCCGGTTGTTCGGTTGGATAGGAATCCGTTAAAGTGCTTAAGATATCCTTTAAGCGTCGTAAGTAATATTTTTAGCGACACAACTTATTTGGCAAAGTGTCAGGAATAATTCCTTGTATTTTGGCACTTTATTAACTAGCTAGAAGCTAGTGTGTAAATAAAAGTGCTGTGTTTCGTGCTTAAAGTACGTTTTAGGCACATCCAACGCAATTATACAACCCTTGTATCTCTACACACACTATGGGTGTAGTAAAATAATTCTGGCTCATTCAGGCCTTTAGAGGCAGTGTTTGCCTGATGCTGGCTATATCAGCATGTTCAATAGGTTATCCATTCAAATGCTATTGTGCTTTTGTGCATCATGTTTGTCACTAAAGTTCAGTAAATAAATAATGTAGTGACGGGAATTAAAGTATGATGCAGATATGTACAAGTACCAACAATCAAGTAGCAGTTTATCAGAAATCTCAGTTAAGCACAGAAATTAGGCAACAGTTAATAGCTAATTAAGTCGTACGGATACCTGGTTTTGTGAGGGTTGTCACACTGATCAAGTATACGTGCTTACTATAGGATTTGATTGAATAATTGCTAGCACATAATTAAGCATACCGAGCAAACCAAGGTGAGTTCACACCCTTACTAAGGCATGGGATTCCCAGGGTTGGGAATGGGATTGAAGGAATAAGGTTGAATAGATTCATACTGACACCACCACTAGACTACCATACCAGCGTCCTCGGTTGTGCAGGACACATACGAAAACCTACGTATGCTTATACTACTTACTGTCCTCGGTTGTGCAGGACACATGCGTAAAGCCCCCATATGCATATGCTTCTTACTGTCCTCGGTTGTGCAGGACCCCTACGTAAAATCTACGTATACTTATACTTACTACTATCCTCGGTTGTGAAGGATACTCACCTAAAACCTACGTGTATTTATACTTACTACTATCCTCGGTTGTGAAGGATACTTACGTAAACCTACGTAAAGCTTGTACGTACTACTGTTCTCGGTTGTGAAGAACACTTATGAATACGAATAGTCTAGTGGTTATACAACATGGGAAGCCCCCACCAATAGAACGTACTATCGGCCCAGTAGAGCCACATGTTACAAACGAACTTACTATTACGCATTTACTTCTGTGAACTCGCTCAACTAGTTGTTGATCCTCTGTTACATGCCTTGCAGGTCGTTAGATACATGGAGCTTGCACAGGGAGGAGCTGGTCGTTGTGGGCTTGGATCGTGATTGTCTTGTTAAACACTTACGACATTTGATACTTTATTGTGATGGGTTTTAATTATACGCTTCCGCTAAACAACGATGACTTACTTATGTTTTGGAACACCTTTCATATGGATTTGGTTTGGTTTAATGGCAATTACTTTAATTATATATATTGTTCTATATGATTGGTGGCTTGATCCTGGTCAGTCACGCTCCCAAGCGGTGATACTCCGCAGGTGGATTTTGGGGGTGTGATAGATTGGTATCAGAGCCATTGGTTATAGAGAACTTGGTTTTAATATGGGGAAAACGTTTTTATTAAAACCAGACTATAACCAGAATAGTGCTCTCAACGATCCACAACGACGCTTCGCTCCACGTGCAAGACTCAACATACTAGGTAATAAGGTTTATGTTTAATGCCTGCATGCTAGAATTGCATAGAACTTTGCTCGTAGTATGCTTAGATTACACTGCCCATTACTTGTTATGGCTTGAGAACACCTATGTGCTTACACTCTTCTGTCATCGCACTATTCGCGAACCTTTCTCACTTATGTTGCCTTTGATGTGAAGATCAATGGCCGCACGAATTAACATGACACAAGCCCAGTTGACGGCTTTCGTTAATGAACAAGTTGATGCGGCACTTGCAGCTGCAAACGCAGGAGGTATACCCTGCAGTCGTAACTTATCCTAGGATCTTTAGATCCTACGTTCCTAACCAACTCTTATGTTTAACCTCATTCTGTTCTTACACATTAGGTCAACACGTTCAGCAACCTGTGTGTACTTTCAAGAATTTCATGGACTGTCGTCCAAGTACCTTCAGCGGCACGGAGGGAGCGGTTGGACTCCTCCATTGGTTAGAGAGGCTCGAAACTGACTTCGAGGTGCATGATTGCCCTGAGTCACGTAGAGTAAAGTTTGCTACTGGAACACTCGAAGGTGCTGCATTAACTTGGTGGGAAGCACAGGTTCAAATGTTAGGACTGGCGGCTGCTAATGCCACTCCCTGGAACGAGTTCAAGGACCTAATTAAAGAAGAGTTTTGCAGTCGAGAAGACATCCACAAACTAGAGGTAGAGTTCCTCAACCTACAGATGGTGGGGTCTGAAATTGAAGCTTATACGAAGAGATCGAATGAATTAGCCACATTTTGTCCTACTATGGTAGACCCTCCCACCAAACGCATCGAACTGTATCTCAAGGGTCTGGTGCCCGAAATTCAGAGTCATTTGACCGCAGTTAACCTTGGTACTATCCAGCAAGTCACTCGTCTTGCTCATCGTCTCACAGATCAGGCAGTGGATCAGAACAAGCTGCCAAAACGCATCAGTGCTACCACTACTGCTGTCACTACTTCTGCTACTCCCAGTGACAACAAAAGAAAATGGGATGGGGATTCCAGCAAGGGATCAGCTTCAGTTCAGTCACAGGTTCAGCAGCAAAAGACTGACAGTTATCAGAGTCCTAGTCAGCACTCTTCAGGCAACCAGGGGCAGGGTGGATATCGGGGAATTCACCCACTATGTAACAGGTGCAACAGACACCACAGTGGACGGTGTCGCAAGGAACGATGTCAGAGATGTCTCAAGATTGGTCATGAAGCTAAGGATTGTCGAAACTCACGTCCTATAACTCAAGAACAACAACGACCGCCTCAATCTTCACAGAACCAGCAACTGCAACTACCAGCTCCACAGAACACACAGCAGCAGCCACAACGTGGAAACGGGGGATGTTTCCAGTGTGGGGCTAAAGGTCATTTTAAAGGCGATTGCCCTCAATTAAACCAGGACCAGACTCAGAACCACGACCATGGAAACAGGGACGACAACGGGGATAGCGTTGGGGGAAGCAATGGAAACCATGACGCCGGGGCAGCGTGTACATGATTGGTCAGGGTGACGCAAGGAACGATCTTATCGTAATAATGGGTAAGTTTCTTCTCGACGACTTTTATGTTACTGTTTTGTTTGATTCGGGTGTGGATACCAATTATATGTCCTTGAAAGTTAGTCAGATGTTAAAATGTGCACCAACTACCTTGAACACCAAACCTGTCGTAGTATTAGCTAATGGTAAAAGTCTAGAGGCCACATATAGTTCAGGGTTGTAATCTTATCCTCGTTGGTCAGACGCTTCCTATCGACCTCATTCCTATAGTTCTGGACAGCACCTATAGCTCGCGCACCGTATCGTTTCACTCCAACTGAACTGGAAGAACTGTCAAAGCAGCTACAAGAGCTCTTGGAAAAGGGCTTTATTCGTCCTAGCTCTTCGCCTGGGGAGCTCCAGTGTTATTTGTGAAAAAGAAGGACGGTACCTTCAGGATGTGCATAGACTACCAGGAACTCAACAAGGTGACGGTGAAGAATCGTTATCCCCTTCCACGAAGTGACAACTTATTCGACCAGTTGCAAGGGTCGTGCTACTACTCCAAGATTGACTTGAGGTCAGATTACCATCAGCTGGGAGTCCGGGACAAGGACGTCTCCAAAACCGCATTCAGAACTCGCTACGGCCACTACGAGTCTCTTGTCATGCCGTTCGGGTTAACGAACGCGCCTGCCGTATTTATGGATCTTGTGAACAGGGTGTGCAAGCCCTACCTAGACAAATTTGTGATAGTGTTTATTGACGACATCCTGATCTACTCCAAGAGTCAGGAGGAGCACGAACATCATCTACGACTTATTTTGGAACTTCTTCGAAAAGAACAACTGTACGCCAAGTTTTCAAAATGCGACTTCTGGCTTCGTGAAGTCCACTTCTTAGGCCATGTGGTGAACAGGGATGGGATTCATGTCGATCCATCCAAGATAGATTCGACCAGGAACTGGCCTGCACCGCGTACACCAACGGAAATACGCCAATTCTTGGGTTTGGCGGGGTATTACAGACGATTTATTAAAGAATTCTCCAAGATCGCACAGCCGCTTACAATGCTCACACAGAAAGGTGTTACCTATCGTTGGGGTAATACACAAGAAATGGCTTTTCAGTACCTGAAGGATAGACTATGCAGTGCACCTATTCTCTCATTGCCAGAGGGCACGGATGATTTTGTGGTCTATGGTGACGCATCGATACAGGGGCTTGGTTGTGTATTGATGCAGCATGATAAAGTTATTGCCTACGCTTCGCGGCAACTCAAAGTTCATGAACGGAATTACACGACGCACGATTTAGAGCTGGGAGCTGTTGTTTTTGCACTTAAGATATGGCGATACTACCTGTACGGTACCAAGTGCACAATTTACACCGATCACAGGAGTCTCGAGCATATCTTCAAGCAGAAGGAATTGAATATGCGTCAGCGAAGATGGGTTGAACTTTTAAACGATTACGAATGCGCTATTAAGTATCATCCAGGCAAAGCCAATGTTGTGGCTGACGCTCTCAGTCGAAAGGACACTCTACCTAGACGCGCACGAGCTTTGCAGCTCACTATTCAGTCTGATCTTCCTGCACAAATTCGAGATGCTCAGGTGGAAGCATTGAAACCAGAAAACGTAAAGGCTGAAGCTTTGCGTGGCTCAAGGCAACGATTAGAACAAAAGGAAGACGGCGCCTACTATGTAACAGGGCGTATTTGGGTACCACTATATGGTGGTTTACGAGAATTGGTGATGGATGAAGCTCATAAGTCTCGCTACTCTGTACATCCAGGTTCGGATAAAATGTATCACGACATTAGAACTACATATTGGTGGCCTAGCATGAAAGCCCACATCGCGACTTACATCGGCAAGTGTTTGACATGTGCAAAAGTCAAAGTGGAGTATCAGAAACCAGCGGGCCTACTGCAACAACCCAGGATACCACAGTGGAAATGGGAAGAAATTTCCATGGATTTTGTTACTGGCCTGCCTAGATCCCAGCGTGGGAATGATACTATCTGGGTGATCGTAGATCGACTCACAAAGTCTGCTCACTTCCTAGCTATTAAGGAAACGGATAAGTTCTCCACTCTCGCAGACGTTTATCTTAAAGAAGTTGTTTCGAGGCACGGGGTGCCCACCTCCATCATTTCGGATCGGGATGCACGATTCACGTCAGAGCTATGGCAAGCGATGCACAAATCTTTTGGCTCACGATTAGACATGAGCACAGCATATCATCCTCAGATGGATGAGCAGTCTGAGCACACGATTCAAACTCTGGAAGACATGCTTCGGGCGTGTGTTATCGATTTCGGCAACGGCTGGGAAAAGCATCTCCCTTTGGTGGAGTTTTCGTATAATAACAGTTATCACACCAGCATACAAGCCGCTCCATTCGAGGCATTGTACGGACGTAAATGCCGGTCACCTCTCTGTTGGGCAGAGGTGGGGGATAGTCAGATCACGGGTCCAGAGATTGTAGTGGACGCCACGGAAAAGATTGCACAGATACGACAACGCATGGCGGCAGCACGCGACCGTCAGAAAGCCTACGCGGACAAGCGTAGGAAGCCTTTGGAATTTCAGGTCGGGGACCGGGTTTTACTTAAAGTCTCACCCTGGAAGGGTGTGGTTTGTTTTGGCAAACGGGGCAAACTAAATCCGCGGTATGTCGGACCGTTCGAGATCATTGAGAAAATAGGCAAAGTGGCCTACAAGCTGAACCTACCAGCTGAACTCGGTGCAGTTCACAATGTATTTCACGTGTCGAATCTGAAGAAGTGCCTGTCAGATGAGACCCTCATAGTTCCTTTTAAGGAACTCACTATCGACGAGCGGTTGCAGTTCGTTGAGGAGCCAGTTGAAATCATGGACCGGGATGTTAAGGTCCTCAAAAACAAGAGAATCCCTCTTGTTCGAGTTCGTTGGAACTCCAAACGTGGCCCAGAGTACACCTGGGAATGCGAAGACCAGATGACAGAAAAGTACCCCCAGTTATTCGAAACCAATGCAACTACTACTGAGGCAGAAGCTCCTACTGCGGAATTTCGGGACGAAATTCCAAATCAACGGGGGGATGATGTGACACCCCAGGAAAACCAGTAAATGATACAACTTACCTAGCTTCCTCAGTAACCACATGCTAAATTTCGGGACGAAATTTCTTTTAAGTTGGGGATAATGTGACAACTCGAATTTCCAAGATTTCTATTTCGCATTTATTGCACGTTCATTGTTTATTTAGTTGTTTATTTGCACAATTGATTGCTTTGGAATTGTATACGTTTTGATGCAATGAATCGTATTGTGTGATTGTGCATGGTTGTTTGTTAATTGTGAAAGACTTGGTAAATATATGAACTTGGTGGTGAAACTATGAAATTGTTATGAGATGGTGTGCATGTGTAATATATGATACTTAGGGAGGTAGAGGGTAACTAGTGAAATCTTAGAGATACTTAACCCTAATCCCTTTTTCACTAATCATTCTCACAAAAATCCAAAGCACGTACTGCACATTCTCTGGCAATCATCACCATCATCATTGGCAAGACATTCATCACTTTGATTTCCACATTTTCTCTAGAATCATTCAAGGTAATTGTTTGTTGATTATTGTTTATTGATTGTTTGATTGTATCAACTCTTGGTTATTGAAATACTTGTAAACCCTAGCTTTGATTTGATGGTTCTGTGCTTTAATTTGATTCTAATTATTGTGATAAAGATGAGTGACTAATTGTACAATCGATTTCTTGATAATGTTGATGCATGATATGAAGGAATATTGTTTGTCGTGTTGATTCTGCATTGAGAAAGCATGAATTAGGGTTTTCTAGTAGAACAAACGAAAGAAAGCGTAACTGTTACAATCGTACTTGAATAACTCGCATGTTTTGATGATTGGCCATCCTTTGAATGATGCTTAAGTCCAAACTTTAGATAGGGTGCATATAGTCCGAGTTTTATAACAAGGATATCTAGCCCGACTTTTATCCCTAGAACATTAGAGGTCCGATCTTCATGTGATTACTTGTCCGACCTTTTTGTTATCATGGAGTCCGAGTTTCTCTCCATCAAGTGTGTCCGAGCTTTGTGAGATACACTAAGGTGTCCGAGTTTATATAAAAACATCAAAAGGTCCGACTTTTTATTAAGTGAGGTCTGAGTTTTAATTGTTTCACTTGGTCCGACTTTCAAGAGGGTTCAAGGGTCCGACTTTTACAACCCTTATGGTCCGAGTTTCATATACATAACATGGGTTGGTCCGAGTTTCTTGGCCAAACCCTTTTGTCCGACTTTTAATCCCCAAACCCTCATGGTCCGAGCTTTAAACCCACCACCCTCTAGTCCGAGTTTCATGCTTAGTCTTGGCCGACTTTTAAACAGGGGAAGCCCCCCCCCCAACACTTGTCTGAGTTTTAAGAAAGGCAAGGCCCTGTCCTCCTTGTGTGTGATAAAATGAAGCTATGAAGGTGTGTTGTAACATGTTGAATCTGTTAAGATATGAAAGTTACTTTGCTAAGCCACTAACGCTGCTAAATATGCTATGTATGTTAAATATGATTAACTCCGTATGATAACTACGTTGCGTGAATTAACTGTAATACGGTCCTGATTAACTCTGATGCACATGTGAACTATGCAAAGTGTATTAATCCAGCTACGCGCGGATGTTATTGTTAGATTAAATTGAGAAAGCCTTGATGAGAAACAGGGATCGTACTAATGTGATTAACTGACGTATGATGCATGATATCGATTGTCGAACATACTCTGTGGTATTAATTGCATATGAAACATTACGAACATGAACTGATCAAGTATACGTGCTTACTATAGGATTTGATTGAATAATTGCTAGCACATAATTAAGCATACCGAGCAAACCAAGGTGAGTTCACACCCTTACTAAGGCATGGGATTCCCAGGGTTGGGAATGGGATTGAAGGAATAAGGTTGAATAGATTCATACTGACACTACCACTAGACTACCATACCAGCGTCCTCGATTGTGCAGGACACATACGAAAACCTACGTATGCTTATACTACTTACTGTCCTCGGTTGTGCAGGACACATGCGTAAAGCCCCCATATGCATATGCTTCTTACTGTCCTCGGTTGTGCAGGACCCCTACGTAAAATCTACGTATACTTATACTTAGTACTATCCTCGGTTGTGAAGGATACTCACGTAAAACCTACGTGTATTTATACTTACTACTATCCTCGGTTGTGAAGGATACTTACGTAAACCTACGTAAAGCTTGTACGTACTACTGTTCTCGGTTGTGAAGAACACTTATGATTACGAATAGTCTAGTGGTTATACAACATGGGAAGCCCCCACCAATAGAACGTACTATCGGCCCAGTAGAGCCACATGTTACAAACGAACTTACTATTACGCATTTACTTCTGTGAACTCGCTCAACTAGTTGTTGATCCTCTGTTACATGCCTTGCAGATCATTAGATACATGGAGCTTGCACAGGGAGGAGCTGGTCGTTGTGGGCTTGGATCATGATTGTCTTGTTAAACACTTACGACATTTGATACTTTATTGTGATGGGTTTTAATTATACGCTTCCGCTAAACAACGATGACTTACTTATGTTTTGGAACACCTTTCATATGGATTTGGTTTGGTTTAATGGCAATTACTTTTATTATATATATTGTTCTATATGATTGGTGGCTTGATCCTGGTCAGTCACGCTCCCAAGCGGTGATACTCCGCAGGTGGATTTTGGGGGTGTGACACGTACCGTGTCGACAGATGATCTCGTCGGTGTAGATTCAGGTTAATTTTTATTCCTTAAAGTCTTCTCGTATCGGCAGGAAATGAGCAAATTTGGTCAAACGGTCAACGATAACCCAGGTGCTATCGTGGCCTGAAGTTGTACGCGGGAGTTTCGTGATAAAGTCCATGGCTTTGCTTTCCCATTTCCACATCGGGATCTCGTGTTGCACAAGCAAGCCAGAGGGTCTTTGTTGTTCGGTCTTGACTTTCAAATAAGTCAGCCACTTTAAAACGTAGATAGCGATATCCTTGTTCATTCCAGGCCACCAATACCGTTGACGAAGGTCATGGTACATTTTGTCGGCGCCAGGATGAATGGAATATCAAGACTTGTGGGCTTCGTCCAGCAGAATTTGTCGTAAGTTAGTGCGTTTGGGAATCCAAATTCGGTCCAGATAATGGAATATCCCATTCGATTTATTCATTAACTGTTGACCGTTATGGTGAATCCTTTCCTTCTTCAAGGTGCGTTCGGTAAAACAAGCATGTTGCGCGTCACAGATAAGAGTTTCGAGATGGGGCTAGGCGTGAACATTACGAACGCTATGCAAATAGCTTCATCTGTTGAGGGCATCGGCAACAACAGTTGCTTTGCCAGGACGATAACGGATCTCACAGTCGTAATTGTTGAGAAGTTATACCCATCGGCGTTGGCGCATATTCAGTTCTTTTTGGCTGAGGATGTGTTGTAGGCTCTTATGATCTGTGAAGATCGTACACTTGGTACCATAAAGGTAGTGTCGCCAAATTTTCAACGCAAAAACAACTACGCCTAGCTCGAGGTAATGGGTTGTATAGTTCTTCTCGTGGATCTTGAGCTGACGAGATGCGTAGGGGATAACCTTATCCCGTTGCATGAGAACACAACCAAGACCAAGGTTCGAGGCATCATAATAGACCACAAAGTCATCGCTTCCGTCGGGCAAAGCGAGAACGGGAGCGTTGCAGAGCATATGCTTGAGAGTCTGAAAGGCAGTCTCTTGTTCAGTTCCCCAAACAAAAGGCTTATCTCTATGCGTCAAGGAAGTAAGCGGGACAGCGATTTTCGAAAAGTCAGTGATGAATTGACGGTAATAGCCCGCCAATCCGAGGAACGAACGAACATTGGATGGTGATTTTGGAGTAACCCAACTCTTAACAACTTCTATCTTCGTGGGGTCGACGTGAATACCTTAACTATTGACGATGTGACCGAGGAACTGAACCTCCTCCAGCCAGATTTCACACTTAGAGAACTTGGCATAGAGCCGATTCCCATGGAGTAGCTCGAGAACCAAACGTAGATGTTGCGCGTGTTCGGTTTTCGACTTCGAATAGATAAGGACATCATCGATGAACCTGATTACGAAGCGGTCAAGAAATGGTTTACACACGCGATTCATCAAATCCATGAAAACCGAGGGTGCGTTGATTTACCCAAAGGGCATTACGACGAATTCATAATGGCCGTATCGGGTTCGGAATACGGTTTTCGGTATATCTTCCTCCTGAATGCGTAACTGGTGATAACCTGAGCATAAATCGATCTTCGAGAAACATGTAGCACCTTGTAATTGATCAAATAAATCATCGATTTGGGGCATGGGATAATGATTCTTGATTGTCAGCTTATTCAACTCCCTATAGTCGATGTACATCCGGAACGACCCATCCTTCTTTTTGACGAAATAGACTGATGCGCCCCAAGGAGAGGTGCTAGGGCGAATGAAGACTTTGTCAAGTAATTCCTTGAGTTGACTCGAGAGTTCGCGCATTTCAGACGGAGCGAGGCGATAAGGAGATTTAGCAACAGGGTTGGCTCCAGGAATGAGGTCGATACGAAAATCAATATCACGACTCGGGGGTAAACCATGTAGATTATCAAGAAAGACATTAGGAAAATCACGAACCACAAGCACCTTATCAATTGCCTTAACTTCCTTGTTCTCTGCTACTACAATGTGCGGCAAGTAAGCTTGGTATTCCTTGCGGAGGTACTTGCTAGACTGGACACACTACATGAGTTGGAGTTTCTTCGAAGCGACTTCACCATAGACAAATAGTAGATCACCATTAGCATGCGAGAAACGAATCATCTTATTGAAGCAAACAACTTCAGCACGATTTTCGCGAAGAAAATCCATGCCTACTATGATGTCAAAACTACCGAGCTGCATCGGAATAAGGTCGATAGGAAAGATGTGATTGTTGAGTTCAAGAGTACAATCATGAAGAACAGAATTGACAGCGACAGTTCTTCTAGTGGCAACTTCAACATCAAATGTCGAGGGTAGATGGGCGCGTTTACGATTAAGGAGCTTTTCGAATTCTAACGACACAAAACAGTTATCGGCTCCAGTATCAAATAAACACGAAGCATATATACCATTCACAAGGAATGTACCATTAACCACATTGTTATCTGCTTGGGCCTGGAAGACATTGATGTTGAATGTTCGTCTGCTGGCTGCTAGCTGTTGCTGCTGCTGTTGTTGTTGGGGCTGCTGCTGTTGTGGCTCTTGCTTCACCACTCGATTCGGGCACATGTTTGCGAAGTGGTTGGGATCACCACACGCAAAGCAAGCTCTAGGATGGATCGCGGGTGCAGGAACCGCTTGTTGGCCTCGAGGAGCAGGAAGTAGAGCTTGTTGAGCAGGAGCTTGACCTTGAGTTGGAGCTGGGGCTTGACGTGGACCAGTACGGCAGTTGGCGGTGAAGTGGCCGTACATGTTGCAGTGCACACAGTATCTGCAAGCAATCCTAACGGGATGATGATAGGTACAAGTAAGGCAAGCCGGGTAAGGACCAATGTATGCATGTCACATCCCGACCACGATAAAACAACCAATCGTGGCGGAAACGTCAGGGAGTGTTGTAACAGAATCATTGTTTCATAACACACGGATTGAAGTTCTGTTTTATTGAATTAAATGTATTACATTACATTGAAAATCAGAAACAAAACATGAACAAATAGACTTTCATTGTTATTAAGTCACTAAGGCCTCGTCCATTCCTATGTGAGCATGCATCAATATCATCATCAAACATCATCAACTATGGTACCTGAAACACATGTGAAAATACGTCAGCATAAAAATGCCGGCGAGTACATAGGTTTTATGTGAGTGTCAGATTCATGGTACGTTTATATTTTGAAAATAACTTGAACACCTTTGTAAATTGATAATTAGAAAACCATGTTTTGTAAAATGCTTGTAATATAAATTAAATTAATCTTGTCAAAACAGATTTGTTTTATAAAACCTCGATACCATGAATCTTAACTCCAAAACATTTGTTTAAGTAAACCCAAATTGTAAATCGTTTTTGAAATAAAACTCGAATGTTTTATATTGTTAGAAAAACCTTGTACTATAACTTTGTTTTGATAACCTTGCCCAAGTGATCTAGATAACACAACGATATATAATGAGTTAAAAGCACTTATATATAAGAAGTAAAAGCGGCGTATCCACCATGGTTTTAACACATTACACTCGCCCCGTTACCTAATCACTTCCCTAACCCAACGGTTCAAGCAGATTCAAACGGTTCACATAAATCAAACAGTTATAAACGGTTCAGATAAATCAAACAGTTACAAACGGTTCACATAAATCAAACAGTTATAAACGGTTCACATAAATCAAACAGCTTCAAACGGCTCAAAATGTAAAACAATGTGTCCATATACTGCATGAGCATATGCAACAAAATGTAATATACGAAAATCAATGTGCTAGCATGTTAAGTGAACATACATAGCAAAACATAATGAAATCATGTACAATCTACGAACTAATGAACATAGCAAGTATATGATATAAAAGCATGAAAAGCATGAAAGTAACAAGTAGGCACATGCGTTTCACCCCAAAACAGTTGAAAACAGTAAAAGAGGGGACTATGTACTCACTTGAGGATGCTTAGAAGTCTTGACTAACAACCAAGCAAAGCTAGAGGGATCACGGAAAATCAAACGACACCTAATATAGGTAACTATGTTAATAAACGGACCTAACTCGGAGGATCGGATAGAATGAGGTTTTGTAAACCAAATGAGTATTGGAACTCATATGATATGGTTTAACAAAACCTACATACTAAAACGAAACCTAACCTAAGTGCTTACGACCCATTATGACTCGTTAAGGTAGCTAACGCCACTTTAACGCGTCGTTCGCGTAAAATGCGTTCGAACCGCCTAACTAGTCCTATGACAAGTATTATATGCCTTAACATGTCTAATAATGTTGCCGAATTAGTTAGATGCCAAAATTTATGTTACATATGCTTAAAATGAATTTATGCGTAAAAAGGGCATTTTGGTCATTTTACCTAAGGCATATAATTACCTATCATACACTTAACTAAACGAAGTGACCATAAGGTATAACCTCGGAAGGTTATTCCCTATACAACTATGGTCACAATAAATGCTTGGTCGGATCCTAAAGATCGACCAAACGGGTCGGGTTCGAAAGTCTAAGCGGTTGTTTAGACCGCTTATCTTACGATCCTATACAAGCACTAATCTAAAAGTGACGAGGTAAACATGTTGGAACATGTTTAACAAAGTTTGAAAACAAGTTTTGGTATCAAAACCCGGTATCCAAACAAAGGGTTTTGATACCTAAGAATAGGTTGGTTGCAAAATACGCAAGAATACGCATTTTGACCGAAACTATGACTCGTCACTATGCCTAAATAACGTGGTAATCAGTAGGTATAGTCACAAGAGACTATAACCATCGTGATTACGCTCATGTTACGAAGTTCAAACGAACTTCGTGTTGACCATTGACTGGTCAAAGCAGAAAGTCAAACATTGTTTGACTTTTACCCTTAAAAACGCATAAAAGAACGAAAGAAGCTTACAAAGGGTCCAAGCTAGGAGGATCTTGATTTAAATACTCAGGTATGAAGCATAAAGCTTCAACTTAGAGCATAAAATCAGATCATGAGTGAATTGCAAATGAAATCTTGGTGGGTATTTATAGATTTCGGTCCACCGTTAAGAACGTTCCTCGATTCCCGATGTCACACCCCGGCCGCGTTAAAACAACAAACCGCGGCGGAAACGCCGGGGAGTGAGGCGACAGAATTATTGTTCCACAACCATGGTAGTTAAAAGTTTTGTTTTATTGAAATATTATGCAATGTTCATTGTTGTTAAAACAAACAATCAAACTACATATTGTTTATAATTGTTTTTAAGTCACTAAGGCCTCGTCCAGATCCTAAGTGAACTCGCTTCCTAGCAATCAACATCAAGCAATACCACCTGAAACATATGTAAAAATAAAGTCAGCAAAGAAATGCTGGCGAGTACATAGGTTTTATGGGAGTATCGGATTCATGGCTAGTTTATATGTTGCAGTATCTCGTTAGACTACAAGAGTCAAAATACAAACCTTGTTTTGAAAAGTGTATTGCAACATAAATAACCAACACAAATCAAATTGGTTATAGTTTATAAAATCTCGTAGCCATGACTCTTAACTCAAAAATATTTGTTTTAGTATAACAACTTGTAAACATCTCGTGAAAACTCGTTAATAAAACTCGTATGGTTTATATCGTTTCGAAAACCTCGTTGTGTGACATCGTTTCAAAATCGTTTCCCCAGTGAACTAAATAATGACACGCAATGTAACATGATAGAAGCACTTATATATAAGATGTACCAACGACATATCTACCATGATTCTATCATCCTACACCCGTCCCATTATCTAATCACTACCCAAAACCAATCGTTTAATTCGTTTAACTTGTTTCAAATCGTGTATCTCGTTTCAAATCGTTTAACTCGTCCCAAAATCGTATTCGTTTTAATAGTGAAACTACTTTTTGGTCGTGTCGTTAACAACATTTAAACCTTCGTGACTCGTCAACTCGTTTCTCGTTTCGTATTAACAAACTACCAAAGGGTAAGTTAACAATCATCAGGTTCGGTCGTTACCTACATAACCCCCACACATAACCATGGGTGTAGTCTGATAACGGGATTTGTCAGATCCTATGGTACCATAACCTAATACTGGTCAGCTCGGCCAAAGCTAATGAATGTCATTCGTTATGTAATCACAACCAACAAGTCTTGTTCACCTTATTGAAATCGTTATTAGTTTAGTATAAACCATCGTTTTTTAAATTATCGTTTAAACCTTGAAATTCGTTTTGTACATATGAATCACCCCAAAACAATTGAAAACAGTAAAATAGGGGAACTATGTACTCACTTGGGATTGCTAATTAGTCTTGAGAATAAGACCAATTTAAGCTCCAAGGGTCACGGAATCAACCGGCACCTAGTATAGTAACTATGTTAATAAATCGGCTCCTAAATCGGGAGATAGGATAGAATGAGGTTCTATAAATCAAATGAGTAATTGAACTCATATGGTATGATTTAATAGGCCCAACATTCTGATTAGAAAGCCTACCTAAGTGCTTTTGACCCGTTTCGACACATTGTGGTAACATAAGCTACTATAAGACGTCGTTAGCGTAAAACTATGTTCGGATGGTTAACTATGTGCTATGCCAAGTCTTACATGCCCAATAATCCCTAAACATGTTACTAAATTAGGTTATATGTCAAAATTATGTTCACATAGACAAAATACGGATTTATGCTTCAAAAGGGTATTTGGTCATTTCCTATGGGCATACAAGCTAACAAGCATATGACTAACCAATCCTATGAGATCATAAGGTATAACCTCAGTGGTTATTACCTATGTAACCATGATCACTAAGTGTGCTTGGTCGGATCCTAAAGATCGACCAAACGGGTCGGGTTCGAAAGTGTAAGCGGTTGTTTAGACCGCTTACCTTACGACCCTAAACAAGCACAAACTAATAGTGTCGAGTTAAACATGTCAAAACATGTCTAACCTACTGATTTGGTATCAAAACAAAGTGTTTTGATACCCTAAAGTAGTTCCGAGGCAAAATGCGTGCTAAAACACATTTTGACCGAAACTTTGACTCGACACTACAACTAGCTAACGTGGTAATCAGCGGCTATAATCACGAAGGATTATAACTATCGTGATTACAATCACGTTTCAAAGTTCAATTGAACTTTGACTTGACCAATTGATGGTCAAAACCGAAAGTCAAACTGTTGGCCAAACTGTTTGACTTTCTGCTTAAACATAAAGAACAAGCATGAAAGAAGACTTACAAAGGGTCCTAGCTATCTTTTCTACAAAGAATAAAGTTCCAAGCAGATTAGAAAGCTCCCAAATCAGATAAGAGATGAGAAATGAGAGGAATGAGCAAAGAATTGAGGAGTTTGGCCAACTATTTATACTTGTTGGTGATCAACAAGATCATGACAAGTGGTTTGTTTAGCCATTAAGCAATGAATCACAACCATACAAGTGTTAGGAGCAGGTGCAAAGCCTTGGAGAGGTGGTAACTTGGCTACCACACAAAGAAATTGCAAGATTGGCCCCTGAATTTACAAACTGATGCTGAAAACAAACTTTCTGCCCAGATGTGATCGTCGCGTAGCGCGACCACAAGGCCTTATGGTCGTCGCGCAGCGCGACGGTGTAGGCTGAACTTTCAAAGTTTGGCAGAAATGGTCCCTGCACGTGTTTAAGCTTGTTTTTGACGTTTTTAACCTCCGTTAACCTCATTTCAAGGCTCTAAAATGAAGTTAAAGTATAGGGGACTCAAAACATGCTCGAAAACATCTCGGATGTCGGTTCGTTTGGTCGTACGATCGCGTTGTTCGGTTAATTACGACGGAAGTCGTAACGAACGCAAAAACGATCCAAATTAAGCGACGAATGGAATTTTTGCATGCCGATCACTAAAATAAAAAATATTTTAGTGTGTACAAAAATTTTGGATGTCCAGATGTGTCCAGAACGTAAGATATGCGCGAAAATGCAAACTTACGTCGTTTTTGACACTTTTAGTCCCTGTAAGATCATGTAAGCATGTTTTCGCACACCGAACCTATCAAAGCTTATTTCTAAGCCATGTTTAGGTTATATATGGTATGTTTAACTTATGATCAAGTTCCGGACTGTTCGTTACCTTACGAATCGGCAGACTTTTGCAAGTTGACGCAAATAGTCCCTGAGAGCGAATAAACTTGTTTTTGCCATACCAAAGCCTTTAAAACTTATTTCTAAGTTATATAAAGGTTATTTAAGGTATGTTAAGTCTATGATGATGTTCCAGAGTGTTTGTCGCGTTTAACTGATTGCGTTCACGCACCAGTTTGCGTATAACTTTCAAGAAAGCGATTTAAAGCTTGAAATCGAATCGGATCGAATTGTAAAGTCATCACATATAAAACACATATAATAACACCAAAACACATTGATTTATTGATAACTAACATTGTTTTTCATTGTTCATCGATTAAAGAGCAGAGTTGTCACAGTCTCCCCTACTTTAGGAAATTTCGTCCCGAAATTTTAACTAGAGGAAACTTGTGAGAACAATTTCGGATATTTCGTCTTCATTTGGTCCTCACGTTCCCAAGTAAACTCTGGGCCACGTTTGGACTCCCAATGAACATTGACTAATTTAATCCGTTTGTTCATCAACTGTTTGAGTGTACGGTCCACTATCTCCACAGGTTTCTCGACAAAGTGCATCGTTTCATCGATTCGGATCTCGTCGAGAGGAATGTGAAGATCAGCGTCAGATAAACACTTTCGCAAATTGGGCATGTGAAAAGTCGGATGGATATATCCAAGCTCTGAAGGTAGCTCTAGTCGATAGGCAACCTTTCCAATTTTTTTTAAACAATCTTAAATGGTCCAACCTATCGTGGTGCAAGTTTTCCTTTCTTTCCAAATCTCACCACTCCCTTCCAAGGTGACACCTTGAGTAGGACATGGTCTCCGACTTGAAACTCTAAGGACTTGCGTCGTAAATCCGCATGACTCTTTTGACGGCTTCTAGCTGTCACAAGATTATCACGAATTTTCTTGATTTTGTCTGTCGTTTCCAGAATGAGCTCAGGTCCAGAAGCTGAGCTTCACCGATCTCATTCCAACAGACAGGTGAACGACATTTTCGACCGTAGAGAGCTTCGAATGGTGCCATATTGATGCTAGCATGATAACTATTGTTGTAAGAGAACTCGATCAATGGCAGATGAGAATCTCTATTACCACCAAAGTCGATCACGCATGCTCTAAGCGTATCCTCCAAAGTTTGAATCGTCCTCTCGGATTGTCCATCTGTTTGGGGATGATAAGCAGTGTTTAGATTTAGTTGGGTTCCCATAGCAGATTGTATGGTTCTAAAAAAAATGAGATGAAAATCGAGCATCACGATCGGAAATGATATCCAAAGGAACACCATGTCGTGATACAATCTCATCAACGTAAATCTTTGCAAGTTTATCAGCAGATAGATCCTCGCGAATCGCAATCTTAGAGAAGTTCGTAATGAAACGACGATAATAACCAGCGAGACCAAAAAAAAGAACGAACTTCTGTGGGTGTCAAAGGTGTATTCCAATCCTTAATTGTAACAATTTTGGATGGATCCATATGAATACCCTGCTCGTTGACTATATGTCCCAAGAACTGAACTTCTTTAAGCCAGAATTCACACTTGGAGAATTTAGCAAAAAGTTGTTCCTTCTTTAGGAGTTCAAGAGTCAAACGAAGGTGTTTCTCGTGTTCGACTCGAGACTTGAATAATTAAGAATGTCGTCATTGAACATAATAATGAACTTGTCTAAATAAGGTTTACAGACCCTATTCATTAAGTCCATAAAGATAGCTGGAGCATTTATCAAACCAAAGGCATGACAGTAAACTTATAGTTTCCATATCTCATGCGGAATGCAGTTTTGGGAATATCTTCTTCGTACACACGAAGTTGATGATACCCAGAACGCAGGTCGATCTTGGAAAAATAGGTAGCACCTTGCAGCTGATCAAAGAGATCATCGATTCGAGGTAGGGACTATCGATTCTTGATGGTAAGCTTATCAAGCTCACGAAAATCGATACACATTCGAAAATATTGTTTAAGGTTTTTAGGGAAGATCACAAGTGATCATGGAAATGACAGAACCACAGGAGCAGTTTGTCTTTGTGTTGACATTACAAGGTTGCATCAAACACTCATACAATTGCAGTAGTTTAAAATAAAATCACAAATTTTATTTATATATCAACCGCATTGTTTTTAAATGTTAAAAGATAACAACCAAAAGAAATACAAAATACTAATATTTTATAGCTGCATCATCGATCGCCTCGTTGATGTTAAACACTCGTCCACGAGCGGGATTCACATTCACGTTCGCATTCGGATTTGGGTTATCATTCGCATTCGCGTTTACCAATCTCGGGCAATTGTTGCGGAAATGACCCATTTCTCCGCAATTGAAACACGAACCAAGTGGGAATCTCGCAGCATTCCCTTGAGCTTGCGCTGGAACCTGGGCAGCCTGATTTTGACCAAAACGACAAGTATTGGCCAAATGCCCAAGCCTACCACATGTAGCACACTGTTTACAGGCCTGTTGGGCAACATGGTGACCATTACATCGAGTGCAGTGAGGTGCAGTACCAGCATATGCTTTCTTCGCAGGAGGTTGAGTTGGTGGGTTCTGAGCAGTTTGATTGGTGACAGCAAAGTTTTGGGAAGCCTTGCGCTTCCTTGACTTTTTCGAAGACTCACCCTGCTGCTTACCCTTACCCTTTTCCTTATCAGAATCAGTTGACTCCTTTTTATCACCCTTGCGGGTGAGTTTACTCTTCCTGACTTGGGACTCAGTCAGGGTAGCAGACAACTCGATTGCTTGACGAACTGTAGTAGGATTAACGCCAGTCAGGATGTCCTGAATGGAGTCAGGTAAACCATCAATATACCTCTCGATTGCCTTATCCAGCGGGGTAACCATCGTGGGACACAACAAACTAAGCTCCTCAAATCGATCCGTATAAGCACGGTGTTCTCCCCCGACTTGTTTCAAATCGTCAAATTCTCGTTCCAACACTCGAATCTCGTGACGGGGACAGAACTCTCTCATCATGAGAGCTCGGAGCTCTTCCCAAGTTTGTGCTAGTGCTACTTCGGCACCCCCACCATGTAAGAGCTCGCTTCTCGAACACACTTGAAGCAAACTCAACTTTGCGTGCATTCGGACATTGCACATGTCTGAATGTGCTCTCGATACTCTCAAACCATTGCAGGAGCGCGGTTGCTCCTTGTGACCCAGAAAACTTAAGCGGCTTCGCAGAATTGAAATTCTTGAAATTACACGGTGCATTGTTGTTGTTATTATTGTTATTGTTGTATAATTCGTGGATTTGGGTCACAATGCCTGGAAGTACAGCAGCCATTTGCTGAGAGACAAGGGCCGCGACTTCCTCAACAGTAAAAGTTTGAGCATCACGTCGAGGAGGCATTGTCTAAAAAGGAAACATGGGAAACGAGTGAGGTCGACAATTGGAGGAACAAAAGAGGTAATGAAAAGACCGACAAAACACAAGGAAGGCGATCATGTAACATTTGTGCTTGTAATCATTGTGAACAGTTCAATTATCAATAAAATAATGTTATTTGATCCCAATGTTTGTTTGGTTGTGTTTTCCATTTTTCATGTTTTGACTTTTGTTCAAATTCAAACTCTACATCGCTTTCTAGAGAATTTTACGCAAACTGGTGCGTAAACGTACTTAGTTTAATGCGACAAATACTCCGGAACATCAACATATACTCAACATACCTTAAATAACCTTTACATAACTTAGAAATAAGTTTTGAAGGCTTTGGTATAGCAAAAACAAGTTAATTCGCTTACAGGGACTAAACTTGACAAACTGCGAAAGTATGCCAATTTGAACTGTAACGAACATTCCGGAACATGTCCATAAGTTAAACATACCATAAATATCCTTTACATAGCTTAGAAATAGGCTTTGAGGGGTTTGGTATGCTAAAATAAACTTTTGGATCATTCAGGGACTAAAAGTGTCAAAAAGTGCATAAGTTTGCACTTTCGCGCATAACTTACGTTCTGAATACATCCGGACATCCAAAAATTTATGTAAGCATCCTTATATTATGCCTTAGTGTTTGGCATGAGAAAAATCCATTCGTCGCGTCATTTGGATCGTCTTTCGCGCTTATGCGCATTCCGTCGTAATTAAGCGAACATCGCGATCGTACGGCCAAACGAACCAACATCCGGAATATTTTTGAGCATATTTCATGTCCCCTACACTTTAACTTCATCTTAGAGCCTTGAAATGAGGTTAGCGGGGCTTAAACGTGCCAAAAATGGGCCAAAATACGTGTTTCTGAAGTGCAGGGACCAAAATTGTAAATTCTGATCTGGGAACCTTAGGCGGGGCGCGTAAGGATTTACCAAATCCTTACGCGGGGCGCGTGAGACTGTCAGACAGATTCAATGTATCTATTTAATGCAGTTGGCCTTTCGTTCGATCAAGAGGCAATGCCCTTTCACCTAATCAAGAGCCAAGGGGCAATTTCTGACTTACCACAAGAATTTGACAAGTGTACGCTCGAGATCGCGGCACGATATTCGATAAACGATCCTAACGGTTCCACTTTTCCTATAAATACCCCCCCTTTTGTGTAAAAACCCACAAGAATCAGATCTAAAGCTCTAAGTTGGAACCATTGTTTCATACCTGAGCTATTTGATCTAGATTAGCACTCGGGGACCCTCCGTAAGTCTTCTTTCACTCTTTTATTCGCTTTTCGAGTCCGAAAGTCAACATTTTGTTGACTTTCTGCATTGACAAGCTTATGGTCGATGCGAAGTTCATGGAACTTCATAACGTGAGCGTGATCACGATGGTTATGGTCCGTAGTGACCATACCTACTGATTACCCCGTTATCTAGGCTCAGTGACGAGTCGTAGTTTCGGCCAAAATGCGCATTCTTGCGTATTTTGTAACCAAACTACTCGTGAGCATCAAAGCCGTTTGTTTTGATGCCAAACCTGTTTTCTAAACTTAGTTAAGCATGTTCTAACATGCTTAGCTCGTCACGTTTAGTATAGTGCTTATATAGGGTCGTAAGGTAAGCGATCTAAACCATCGCTTATACTTTCGAACCCGACCCATTTGGTCGATCTTTAGGATCCGACCAAACATATTAGGTGACCATAGTTATAACCTTCCGAGGTTATACCTTGTGGTCGCAATGTTAGGCGTTCCATACGCGTTCTACGCGAATGACGCGTTAGGGTAGCATAAGCTACCTCAACGGGTCGTGATGGACCGTAAGAACTTAGGTTAAGTTTCATTTTAGTATGTAGGCTTTGTTAAACCATATTACACGAGTCTCCATACTCGTTTGGTTTTCGAACCCGCGTACTGTCCGATCCTTCCGATTTGGTCCGGTATATTAACATAAGCTACCTATTAGGTGCCGTTGATATTCCGTGATCTTTAGCATTATCTGGTTATTATACAAGGAACTCAAAGCAATCTCAGGTGAGTACATTGAACCCCTCTTTTACTATTTTACAAACTGTTTTGGGGTGAAACACATGTGCCTATCTGTTACTTTCATGCTTTCCATGTTTTCACATCATATGCCTGCTATGTTGTTAGTACATTATAGTACACGATTTCATTACATTTCATGCTACGTATGCCCATTGTGTGCGTACTTAGTACATTGATTTACATAACATTTTTGCCGCATATGTTTACTCAGCATATGGGCACATCGATTTACATGAACATTTCTGTTGCATATGTTTACTCAGCATATGGACACATCGATTTACATGAATATTTCTGTTGCATATGTTTACTCAGCATATGGACACATCGATTTACATTACATTTCTGTTGCATATGTTTACTCAGCATATGGACACATTGATTTACATGAACATTTCTGCTTCGTATGTTTACTTAGCATACTTAGTACAATTGTTTGCATCACATGCCTTCATTTTGTTATGACATTTGGTTTGTTTAACATGGGACAATACATTCATTAACATTAGCTACGCCGTTCGTTAGTAGGTAGTGGTACCATAGGAATTGACAACTCCCATTCCTGAAGTCCTGGGTTTGATAGGACTGGAAGGAATGACCGAATTCGATATACATAACTTAGATAAACCTTTAATTTGTTTAAGGGTTTATCGCCGCAGTCTCAAGGCTTGGATGTATGCATAGTTTACAATACCGCATATGTCACACCCCCAAAATCCACCCGCGGAGTACCACCGCTTGGGAGCGTGACTGACCAGGATCAAGCCACCAATTATATCAAACATAGCATTTAATAATAATCATAGACATAATTGGTGTTCAAAACCAAACACTGTTTAAGTAGCGGAAGCATGAAATGTAAAACCCAAAACATAAGTATCAATGTGTGAATGTAAAAGTGTTTAATAAGCATTCACGTGTTCTTGTCCACAACGACCCGCTTCTCCTCTGGTGCAAGCTCCAAGTATACCTAAGGTCCTGCAAGGCATGCAGCAAATAATCAACAAACTAGTTGAGCGAGTTCACAGAAAGTAAGTTCATAACATAGTGCATAAGTATAACTAGTGGGGGCTTCCCAAACCTTGTGTTTATATTACTAGTGGGGGCTTCCCACGTTTATCCTTACTAATGAGAGCTTCTCATCAGTGGTACTTACTAGACTAACTTCCAACCATGTGTTCTTCTTTACCGAGAACAGGAATACGTACTGGGTCACGTAGGCTTTACGTGACGTGCCCTTCCCCGAGGACAGTGGTACGTGTGGGGGCTACGTAGGCTTTACGCAGCGTGTCCTTCTGACCCGGAAGACAGTAGAAGGTATTGGGTTACGTAGGCTTTACGTAACGTGTCCTCCCGACCCGGGAGACAAATGGCAAATACTGGGTTACGTAGGCTTTACGTAACGTGTCCTGACTATCCTGAGGACGATGGTCTATAGTCTAGTGAATGCGTAAGTACGAGTAACTCTTTCAATATCAACATATCCAACCCAATTCCCAACCCGGGAATCCCATGCCTTGGCTGTGTGAACTCACCTCGGTTTGCTCGGCAGATACACAATGAGTATAGATAAGCTAGTAAATGGTCAAACACGTCCTAGCATAGTTGTAATACAAGTCAGGTTTTGACTAAGATAATGCACGTATACATCATAGCAAACATGTATAGGTCATGGCAACACTTGACAATCAAGTAACGGAATCAAGAAGCCCAATTAATCATCACAGATCAATTACACCTACTCGGCTCAATTAAATGACATTGTGCGATTCTTACGAATTGTGCGAGTAGGATTTGGGCTTGAGGCCCAACCGTTAAACGGTTTCACTCTTTGTGCGACTGAACATGTTTTGTGCGTTCCATTTGGGTTGTGCGACCGTCTAGCCCAACCAAGCATACCCTCGGCCCAAATAGTAACAGATAACAGTTAAGAAAATTCATAACACTTGTGCGATCCAGCTACTTACCCAGCCCAACAGTTCATCCGGCCCAAACTATCAAGTAACCCATTTAACACACACGGCCCAAATAACGAAACAATCACTTGTGCGATCTGTGTAAGCTTGTGCGATAGAAGTCTTGGGCTGTCCGGCCCAACATACAGCCTTGTGCGACCAGGCTGCACTTGTGCGACTGGTTCAGCTTGTGTGATCGGACCAGTTTGTGCGACCCGTGACCCTTGTGCGTTTGGGCCAGCTTGTGCGTGTGGTCCGTTTGTGCGATTTGGACTCCTTGGTCGGCCAAGGAGTCTTGTGCGATGGTTGAACTAATTCCCAATTCAAGCAATCGGTTACAGCCATACATTCTGTCAATCAATTACCATGTTTCCATATATGCACAAAATCAATTAACAACTAGTAATTTTCCATATTATAGATCAAACAAGGGTTTCCAACATTAATTCATATGAACCCTAACAAAGTATGAACAACAAACTCATGAACACGAATCCGTCTATCAACAACATAACCCATTCACAAACCAATTCATCAAGTTAACAATCCGAATAAATGATCATACACATATGGCCGATTACATACAAGCAGATTGGTTATGATAACCTATGACATCTAATCAGTTTAGCTCGATAACATAACTCATCCGATTACAATCATATGGTGAACAAACGATTTGCAAGAACACAAACTAAACCACATAAATCGTACAAGAACATAATCAATCATACTAACCGGTTACAAGTAAAGGAGTGTGATCCGAATGGGAAGTTGGTTCTTGTGCCGTCGGTTTCCAAGCAACGAGAGAGAGAGAGAGAGTTTGTGTGTGTGCTTCTTGGTTGCAAAGATTGAGAAAATTAAAAACCCTAATTGTGTGTGTGTGTGAGCATATACGTAGAGGGGGTGTGGGCCGAAACCCCACATGGGCTGTGTCATGGTCTCGAGTCCACTATGTTGACCGAGTGGGTTTTGTAAGTGATTTGCTAATCGGTTCAAGTAGTAACATACACATTCTCATGAAATCATATAGCACGTAACATTCGATCAATCAACGTAATCACATAGTTCACATTGTACGTAACATCATAACATTCGTTAACTCAAAGTGTCATATAAGAACACATAACGTTACATCTAAGCAAGTCTAAAGTTGGAGTTGTCACATTATCCCCAACTAATTGGAAATTTCGTCCCGAAATTTGGTATGCACTCACTGAGGAAGCTAGGTAAACTGTATTGTTCACTGATTTTCCTGGGGTGTCACATCCTCCCCTCGTTGATCTGGAATTTCGTCCCGAAATTCCGAAGTAGTAGCTTCAGCCTCAGTAGTGGTTGTACTGGTTTCGAATAACTGGGGGTACTTTTCTGTCATCCTGTCTTCGCGTTCCCTGGTGTACTCTGGGCCACGTTTGGAGTTCCAACGAACTCGAACAAGAGGGATTCTCTTGCTTTTGAGGACCTTCACATCCCGGTCCGTGATTTCTACTGGCTCTTCGACGAACTGCAACCGCTCGTCGATAGTGAGTTCTTTGTAAGGAATGATGAGGTTTTCATCAGATAGGCACTTCTTTAGGTTCGATACATGAAAGACATTGTGAACTGCCCCGAGTTCAGCTGGTAGGTTCAATCTGTAGGCTACCTTGCCAATCTTCTCAATGATTTCGAACGGTCCGACGTACCGCGGATTTAGTTTGCCCCGTTTGCCAAAACGTACCACACCCTTCCAGGGTGAGACTTTCAATAAAACCCGGTCCCCGACCTGAAATTCCAAAGGTTTTCTACGCTTGTCCGCGTAGGCTTTCTGACGGTCGCGTGCTGCCGCCATGCGTTGTCTTATCTGTGCTATCTTTTCTGTGGCGTCCACTACAATCTCTGGACCCGTAATCTGACTATCCCCCACCTCTGCCCAACAGAGAGGTGACCGGCATTTACGCCCGTACAATGCCTCGAATGGAGCGGCTTGTGTGCTGGTGTGATAACTATTATTATACGAGAACTCCACCAAAGGGAGGTGCTTTTCCCAGCCGTTGCCGAAATCAATAACGCATGCCCGAAGCATGTCTTCAAGCGTTTGGATCGTTCGCTCAGACTGCCCATCCGTCTGAGGGTGGTATGCTGTGCTCATGTCTAACCTTGAGCCGAAAGATTTGTGCATTGCTTGCCAAAGTTCTGACGTGAATCGTGCATCGCGATCCGAAATGATGGATGTGGGCACCCCGTGCCTCGAAACAACTTCTTTAAGATAGACGTCTGCGAGAGTGGAGAACTTATCCATTTCCTTTATGGGTAGGAAGTGTGCAGACTTGGTGAGTCGATCCACGATCACCCATATGGTATCATTTCCCCGCTGGGATCTGGGTAGGCCTGTGACGAAATCTATGGAAATTTCTTCCCATTTCCATTGGGGTATCTTAGGCTGCTGAAGTAGGCCAGCTGGTTTCTGATATTCAACCTTGACCCTTGCACAGGTCAAGCATTTTCCAACGTACGTAGCGATGTGGGCCTTCATGCTAGGCCACCAATAAGTAGTGCTGATGTCGTGGTACATTTTATCCGACCCTGGATGTACCGAATGGCGAGACTTGTGTGCTTCGTCCATCACAAGTTCGCGTAGACCGCCATAAAGCGGGACCCAAATACGCCCCGTTACATAGTAGGCGCCGTCTGCCTTCTGTTCCATCTGTTGTCGTGAGCCGCGTAAGGCTTCAGCCTTGACGTTTTCGGGCTTCAGTGCTTCTGTCTGAGCATCTCGTATCTGTGCAGGAAGGCTAGACTGAATCGTAAGCTGTAGCACTCGCACGCGCTTCGGTAAGGTGTCCTTTCGACTAAGGGCGTCAGCCACAACATTGGCTTTGCCTGGATGATACTTGATAGCGCATTCGTAATCGTTCAGTAGCTCAACCCATCGTCGTTGACGCATGTTCAAATCCTTCTGCTTAAGGATATGCTCGAGACTCCTGTGATCGGTGTAAATCGTGCACCTGGTACCATACAGGTAGTGTCGCCATATCTTAAGCGCGAAAACAACAACTCCCAGCTCTAAATCGTGCGTCGTGTAGTTCCGTTCATGAACCTTGAGTTGACGAGAGGCATAAGCGATAACCTTGTCGCGCTGCATTAACACACATCCAAGTCCCCGAATGGATGCATCACAATAAACCACGAAGTCATCTGTGCCCTCTGGCAATGAGAGGATAGGTGCACTGCAAAGTCTATCCTTTAGGTGCTGAAAAGCAGTTTCCTGCGTGTTGCCCCAACAGTAGGTGACACCCTTCTGTGTCAGTAGCGTAAGCGACTGAGCAATCTTTGAGAAATCCTTGATAAACCGTCTGTAGTAACCCGCCAAACCCAAGAATTGGCGTATTTCCGTTGGCGTACGCGGTGCAGGCCAGTTTCTGATCGAATCTACTTTGGATGGATCAACATGGATCCCATCCCTGTTTACCACATGGCCTAAGAAGTGGACTTCACGAAGCCAGAAGTCGCATTTAGAAAACTTAGCGTACAGCTGTTCCTTCCGAAGGAGTTCCAAAATAAGGCGAAGATGCTGCTCGTGTTCCTCCTGACTCTTGGAGTAAATCAGGATGTCGTCGATGAATACTATGACGAACTTGTCAAGATAGGGTTTGCACACCCTGTTCATAAGGTCCATAAATACAGCAGGCACGTTCGTTAACCCGAACGGCATGACAAGAAACTCGTAGTGACCATAACGAGTTCTGAAGGCTGTCTTGGAGACGTCCTCATCCCGGACTCTCAGCTGATGATACCCTGACCTTAAGTCTATCTTCGAATAGTAGCACGACCCTTGCAACTGGTCGAATAAGTCGTCGATGCGCGGAAGAGGATAACGGTTCTTCACCGTCACCTTGTTGAGTTCACGGTAGTCGATGCACATCCTGAACGTACCGTCTTTCTTTTTCACGAAAAGTACTGGAGCTCCCCAAGGCGAAGAGCTTGGACGAATGAAACCCTTTTCAAGAGCTCTTGTAGCTGCTTTGACAGTTCCTCCAATTCTGATGGAGCTAGACGACACGGTGCGCGAGCTATGGGTGCTGCTCCTGGAGCGAGCTCGATTTGGAATTCGACCTGACGATGAGGTGGTAAGCCAGGTAAGTCTTCAGGAAATACCTGAGGGTAATCGCGTACAATTGGAATATCCTCCAATTTCTTTTCTTTTGCTGATGCGTCTATAACGAGTGCCAAGATTGCGGTGTGACCCTTCCGCAGGCACTTCTGAGCCTTCAAGAAAGAGATGATGCCAACCACAGCACCACTCTTGTCGCCTTGGACTTCGAGAGGTTCTCGACCAGAACGTGGAATACGAATTATCTTCTCGCTGCATAAGATCTCTGCCTGATGCTGGGATAAACAATCCATCCCAATCACAACGTCGAAACTACCCAAAACTATGGGAATGAGATCGATAGAGAAAGCTTGACCCTCTAGGATAAGATTACAACCCTGAACTACGTGCGTGGCTTCTAGACTTTTACCGTTAGCTAACTCTACTACATGTTTGGTGGGTAAAAGTGTTGGTGCACGTTTTAGCAGTTGACACATCTTCACAGACATATAGCTTGTATCCGCACCCGAATCAAACAAAACAGTAACGTAAATATTGTCGAGGAGAAACTTACCCATAACAACGTTGGGATCGTTCACTGCGTCACCTCGACCTAGCACAAAAGCACGTCCCCTAGCTTCGTTGCCATTATTGTTGTTTCCCCCGTTGTTGTTCCCATTGCCCTGGTTGTTGTTGTTGCGGTTCTGGTTCAACTGAGGGCAATCGCGTTTGTAATGACCTTCAGCCCCACATTGGAAACATCCCCGGTTTCCACGCTGTGGCTGCTGCTGCTGCTGCTGGTTTTGTGGAGCTGGTTGCTGAGGCTGCTGATTCTGGTTTGCAGGCCGTGGGCTTCTACAGTCTTTGGCCTCGTGACCCATCTTAAGACACCTTTGACAACGACCCTTGTTACACGGGCCATTGTGATGTCTGTGGCAATTGTGGCACTTAGGTTGACTTCCCTGATATCTCCTCTGTCTGTGACCACCAGAGGATTGCTGACTGGGACTCTGATAGTGGTCAATCTTCTGCTGCTGAGCTTGTGGCTGAACAGTCGCTGAACCCCTGCTGGAATCTCCATCCCATTTTCTTTTGCTTTCGCTAGTAGTAGAAGGAGTAGCTGAAGGAGTGACTGTAGCAGTAGCGTTGACACGTTTAGGCAGTTTATTCTGATCCACTGTCTGGTCGGTGATGCGATGAGCGAGACGTTGAATTTCCTGGATGTTGTCGAGGTTAGCCGAGGTAACATGGCTCTGGATCTCTGGCGCCAATCCCTTGAGATACATCTCAATGCGCTTGTATGGAGGGTCCACCATAGTTGGGCACAGCACGGCCAGCTCATTCGACCGTTTAGTATACGCTTCGATCTCTGACCCAACCATTTTCAGACTATACAGCTCGTCTTCCAACTTGTGAATATCTTCACGCGTGCAATACTCACGCTTGATGAGTTCCTTGAAATCGTTCCATGGTGTGGCGTTAGCAGCTGCCAACCCAAGAATTTGCACCTGCGCGTTCCACCAGGTTAGCGCGATTCCTTCCAAGGTGCCGGTGGCAAACTTGAACTTGCGAGCCTCAGGGCACTCGCACATTTCGAATACTGATTCTAGCTTTTCAAACCAGTGGAGGAGTCCCACTGCCCCCTCTGTGCCGCTGAAAGAATTTGGACGACAGTCCATGAAGTTCTTGAATGTGCAAACAGGCTGCTGCGCGTGTTGACCTATTGTGTACGAATAGGACGAAGTTAAATACGAGAGTTAATGTAGGATCCAAAGATCCTAGTGTGTGCCTATACTGCAGGATATACTACCTGCTTGAGCTGCTGCAACTGCCGCAGCAACTTGAGCTTGAACGAGAGCCTCTAGCTGGGCTTGTGTCATGTTGATTCGTCCAGACATGATCTTCATTGTAACAAGTAGCATAGGTAAGAATGGTTCGCGAATAGGGCGATGACAGAAAAGTGTAAGCACGTAGGGATTCTCATGCTATAGTATCGTGTGTATCTAAATGTAATGCGAGCAAAGTTCTAAACAGTTCTAGCAAACAGGCAATAAACATAAACCTTATTACCTAGGATGTCGAGTCTTGTACGTGGAGCGAAGCATCGTTGTGGATCGTTGAGAGCACTGTTCTGGTTATAGTCTGGTTTTAATAAAAACGTTTTTCCCATATTAAAACCAAGTTCTCTATAACCAATGGCTCTGATACCAATCTGTCACACCCCCAAAATCCACCCGCGGAGTACCACCGCTTGGGAGCGTGACTGACCAGGATCAAGCCACCAATTATATCAAACATAGCATTTAATAATAATCATAGACATAATTGGTGTTCAAAACCAAACACTGTTTAAGTAGCGGAAGCATGAAATGTAAAACCCAAAACATAAGTATCAATGTGTGAATGTAAAAGTGTTTAATAAGCATTCACGTGTTCTTGTCCACAACGACCCGCTTCTCCTCTGGTGCAAGCTCCAAGTATACCTAAGGTCCTGCAAGGCATGTAGCAAATAATCAACAAACTAGTTGAGCGAGTTCACAGAAAGTAAGTTCATAACATAGTGCATAAGTATAACTAGTGGGGGCTTCCCATACTAGTGTGTACTAAAGGTGGGGGCTTCCCAAACCTTGTGTTTATATTACTGGTGGGGGCTTCCCACGTTTATCCTTACTAATGAGAGCTTCTCATCAGTGGTACTTACTAGACTAACTTCCAACCATGTGTTCTTCTTTACCGAGAACAGGAATACGTACTGGGTCACGTAGGCTTTATGTGACGTGCCCTTCCCCGAGGACAGTGGTACGTGTGGGGGCTACGTAGGCTTTACGCAGCGTGTCCTTCCGACCCGGAAGACAGTAGAAGGTATTGGGTTACGTAGGCTTTACGTAACGTGTCCTCCCGACCCGGGAGACAAATGGCAAATACTGGGTTACGTAGGCTTTACGTAACGTGTCCTGACTATCCTGAGGACGATGGTCTATAGTCTAGTGAATGCGTAAGTACGAGTAACTCTTTCAATATCAACATATCCAACCCAATTCCCAACCCGGGAATCCCATGCCTTGGCTGTGTGAACTCACCTCGGGTTGCTCGGCAGATACACAATGAGTATAGATAAGCTAGTAAATGGTCAAACACGTCCTAGCATAGTTGTAATACAAGTCAGGTTTTGACTAAGATAATGCACGTATACATCATAGCAAACATGTATAGGTCATGGCAACACTTGACAATCAAGTAACGAAATCAAGAAGCCCAATTAATCATCACAGATCAATTACACCTACTCGGCTCAATTAAATGACATTGTGCGATTCTTACGAATTGTGCGAGTAGGATTTGGGCTTGAGGCCCAACCGTTAAACGGTTTCACTCTTTGTGCGACTGAACATGTTTTGTGCGTTCCATTTGGGTTGTGCGACCGTCTAGCCCAACCCAGCATACCCTCGGCCCAAATAGTAACACATAACAGTTAAGAAAATTCATAACACTTGTGCGATCCAGCTACTTACCCGGCCCAACAGTTCATCCGGCCCAAACTATCAAGTAACCCATTTAACACACACAGCCCAAATAACGAAACAATCACTTGTGCGATCTGTGTAAGCTTGTGCGATAGAAGTCTTGGGCTGTCCGGCCCAACATACAGCCTTGTGCGACCAGGCTGCACTTGTGCGACTGGTTCAGCTTGTGTGATCGGACCAGTTTGTGCGACCCGTGACCCTTGTGCGTTTGGGCCAGCTTGTGCGTGTGGTCCGTTTGTGCGATTTGGACTCCTTGGTCGGCCAAGGAGTCTTGTGCGATGGTTGAACTAATTCCCAATTCAAGCAATCGGTTACAGCCATACATTCTGTTAATCAATTACCATGTTTCCATATATGCACAAAATCAATTAACAACTAGTAATTTTCCATATTATAGATCAAACAAGGGTTTCCAACATTAATTCATATGAACCCTAACAAAGTATGAACAACAAACTCATGAACACGAATCCGTCTATCAACAACATAACCCATTCACAAACCAATTCATCAAGTTAACAATCCGAATAAATGATCATACACATATGGCCGATTACATACAAGCAGATTGGTTATGATAACCTATGACATCTAATCAGTTTAGCTCGATAACATAACTCATCCGATTACAATCATATGGTGAACAAACGATTTGCAAGAACACAAACTAAACCACATAAATCGTACAAGAACATAATCAATCATACTAACCGGTTACAAGTAAAGGAGTGTGATCCGAATGGGAAGTTGGTTCTTGTGCCGTCGGTTTCCAAGCAACGAGAGAGAGAGAGAGAGTTTGTGTGTGTGCTTCTTGGTTGCAAAGATTGAGAAAATTAAAAACCCTAATTGTGTGTGTGTGAGCATATACGTAGAGGGGGTGTGGGCCGAAACCCCACATGGGCTGTGTCATGGTCTCGAGTCCACTATGTTGACCGAGTGGGTTTTGTAAGTGATTTGCTAATCGGTTCAAGTAGTAACATACACATTCTCATGAAATCATATAGCACGTAACATTCGATCAATCAACGTAATCACATAGTTCACATTGTACGTAACATCATAACATTCGTTAACTCAAAGTGTCATATAAGCACACATAACGTTACATCTAAGCAAGTCTAAAGTTCGAGTTGTCACAGCATAAATGTTAATATCAATAGAGCATGCATTTTCCGCAGAACATAACGTTGATTTAAACCACGTTTTACTTCAACGACTTGTTTTGTGCATATGGTTTAAGTTGATACATTTCGCTTACCATACATGATACATTTTGGGATACACATTACATGATTTACATTGAACATAAACACGTCGACATTGACATACACATTTGGTGGTTTACATTTGAACATAAACATTTGACATGGTTTACAATAACACTTGACATTTGGTTTACACATGAACAATTTACATGGTGGATTGGTTTGGGTAAATGATTTAAGTAACGTGGCGTATGTAATATGATACAAACATGGTGGATACGCCGCTGGTACTTCCTATATATAAATGTTTGTATAATATTACATATCGTGGCGTTATCTAAGTCATTTCAGTTTAGACACATTACATTTTACATAAATAACATATTCTTCACAAGACATTATTTTCACAAACAACTTATCTTATTCAACTCATTTTACTTGGTTATTCGTTTAACCTTGCACTAATCTATACATATCGTTTGATGTTATCGTTTTTCAAATGGTTTACAAAGCAAAACAAATTACAAGGTTCATGACTGACTGTTATTAAACATTTCTTTAAGCTCAAGTCATGAATCCCATTTTCACAAAAACTATGTATCTCACAAGCATTTTTATGCTGACGTACCTACTTTCACATGTGTTTTCAGGAGCTATTCCATAGGATGATGATCATGACTCTAGGGCGGACCTGTGCCTTAGAGACTAAAAACGAAGCTAGACTAGTTTAATCATGTTATAAACTTTGTATTTCCCTGTTTTGAAACAATGGAACACTCTTGTCAATAAATAGAATGTAACTTTAATTTCCATGGTTGTATAACAATTAATTCTGTCCACAACACTCCCCGGCGTTTCCGCCACGGTTGCATGTTATACGCGGCCGAGGTGTGACAGAAGAGTTGGTATCAGAGCCATTGGTTATAGGGAATTAGGTTATTAGTAATGCTTTGACCTAGACTATAACTTTCTAGGACCCTAACACAAGTTATCTTGTGTTTAGAGTTTAAAACATGCACATCACCTATCCTTAGGTGATAACCACAACGGGAACTTCGGTTCCGAATCCGCTTTGAAAATTAATCATCTGTTCTAGGATGATTGATTACTAGGTTTTGAACCCTCTATTGTAAGGTTTTGAACCCTCTATTATAAGGTTTTGAACCCCTTTGGATTTTCAAAAATCCCGTCAAAGTGTTGGGTTAATAGTGTGAACACGTGCGAACTGGAAGGGTGAATGCCTGTACCCTGAGTTTTCTGTCTAAGGCTAGAGTGTTCGTACAAATCCACATAATCGGACCAGTCACTCTTACCTGGGAACTCTTGGGGTGAGTGTTCACTTATAGGCGAGCATGTCTTCGCGATACACTAATTCTGACCCATTACTTTGACTAGACATTTCATATCGCTTGTTTGCATTGCGATGCATAACCACCATCTTTGCTTTTATTGATTCTGTTTCATCTCATTCTCTACACCCAATCATCTCACTCGTTTCCTTTCATGTTTTCCTCTTCCAGAATGCCTCCTCGACGTGAACACCAAATAGCGACTGCTGAACTGGCAGAGATCATTGCGCAGCAGATGGTTGCTCAATTCCCGAATCTCTTTACTCAATGGAACCAGGCCAACAACAACAACAATGGTACATACAAATACAAAGATTTTAACTCGGCTAAGCCACTCAAGTTTAGTGGTTCTGAGGGAGAAACTGGGCTTCTTCAATGGTTCGAGAGCATCGAGAACACTTTCCGTCATGTTCAGTGTCCTGACAATCGCAAGGTCGAGTTTTCTTCGAGTGTGTTTCAGAAGAGGGCTCTTACGTGGTGGAACGGGGTAATGAGAGACCGTGGTGCGGAAGTTGCTCTAGCACATACGTGGGCTGAACTGAGAGCTCTTATGATGAGGGAGTTTTGTCCCCGTCATGAGCAACGAGCGTTAGAGAAAGAGTTTGATGATTTGAAACAGGATAGTGGTGAGCACAGGGCTTATACTGACAGGTTTGAGGAGTTAAGTCTGCTTTGCCCGACTATGGTTGCCCCACTCGACAAGGCTATCGAAAGGTACATCGACGGCCTGCCTGACTCAGTACAAGACATCCTTACTGGTAGCAACCCTACCACACTCCGTCAGGCAATCGAGTTATCGGCGACGTTGACTGAGTCGCAGATCCGAAAGAATAAACTACACAGGAAAGGTGACAAGGGCAAGAAGCAGTCGGCTGACAAGGAGGATAGTAAGAAAGGTCAGAACAAGAAGGGAAAGGACTCTGGTTCTTCAAGGGGGTCAAGGAAGCGTAAGGCTTCCCAAAATTTTGCTGTGACTGCCCAAGCTAACCAGGCAGCTCCCAACCAGCCTCCAGCAAAGAAACCCTACTCAGGAAGTGCATCTTTGTGCAATCAATGCAACAGTCACCATCAGCCGCAATATCAGTGCCGTTTCTGTACTAACTGTGGGAAATCAGGTCATCTTGCCAATGTTTGTCGGTTTGCTCAGAACCGCGCAGTACAGAACCCTGCTCCACAAGTTGCTCAACAACAGGGTCAGGTTGCACGACCAAACTACCCACCAGGTGCTTGTTATAACTGTGGGGATCTGACCCACTACAAAAATCGGTGTCCAAGACTAGTCAACCAGAACCAGAATGCAAAGTAGAATCCGGAACCGGCTCGAGGTCGAGTCTTCAACATGAATGCACAAGAAGCACAAGCAGACAACGAGGTGGTGAACGGTACGTTCTTTATTAATAATCAGCCAGCATCTGTTCTTTTTTATTCGGGTGCCGACAAGAGCTTTGTGTCATTGTCTTTTGAGACAATGCTTCGCGTGTCTAGAACGAAACTAGGTAAACCTTTGACAGTAGAGGTTGCCAGTGGTGAACCCATTGTTCTTAATTCTGTTCTACGCAACTGCCAGTTGAACCTTAACGACCATATTTTTCCTATTGATCTCACGCCAATGCAACTTGGAAGCTTCGACGTTATTGTGGGAATGGATTGGTTATCTAAGCATCGCGCAGAGATAGTTTGTTCTGAGAAGATTGTTCGTGTGCCGCTGTCTACAGGCGAGGTCCTACAGGTTCGTGGTGAGAAGCCTGTCGGTGGTCTCAAACTTATGTCTTGTTTTAAAGCACGGAAGTATCTACGGAAGCACTATGTGGCGTTCTTAGCACATGTTACAGCAGATAAAGGCATGGGTAAGTCAATTTCAGATATTCCTGTCGTTCGGGATTATTCCGAAGTATTCCCTGAAGACTTACCTGGTCTACCTCCAACACGCCAAGTCGAGTTCCGTATTGATCTCGTACCTGGTGCAAACCCCGTTGCCAGAGCTCCATATCGTCTTGCACCGTCTGAGATGCAAGAGTTGTCTAAACAGCTGCAGGAACTCTCCGACAAAGGTTTTATCCGTCCTAGCTTTTCACCTTGGGGTGCTCCTGTTCTTTTTGTAAAGAAGAAGGATGGATCTTTTAGGATGTGCATCGATTATCGTGAGCTTAACAAGCTTACCATCAAAAATCGATATCCCCTACCTCGCATTGATGATCTCTTTGATCAGTTGCAAGGCGCTTCTTACTTTTCAAAGATTGATCTGCGATCTGGATATCATCAACTCCGTGTGCATGAAGAAGATATTCCAAAGACAGCGTTCCGTACTCGTTATGGACATTATGAGTTCACAGTCATGCCATTCGGTTTGACTAATGCTCCTGCTGTTTTCATGGACTTGATGAATAGGGTCTGCAAACCTTACTTGGATAAGTTCATCATTGTTTTCATTGACGACATTTTGATATATTCTAAGACGCGAGCTGATCATGAGCAACATCTCCGTCTTACTTTGGAACTCCTAAAGAAAGAACAACTTTTCGCCAAATTCTCCAAGTGTGAATTCTGGCTTAAAGAGGTTCAATTCTTAGGACATATTGTCAACGAACAAGGTATTCATGTAGATCCCTCCAAGATCAGTGCGATTAAGGATTGGGATACACCTACTACCCCTACTGAAGTTCGTTCTTTTCTTGGTCTAGCGGGTTATTACCGCCGCTTCATAGAAAATTTCTCGAAGATTGCAGTTCCTCTAACTGCTCTAACTCAGAAGAACAAGCCATTTGATTGGGGAGTCAAACAAGAGGAAGCGTTTCAGACTTTGAAACAAAAGCTTTGCGACGCGCCTGTCCTAACATTGCCTGAGGGCAACGATGATTTCGTCGTTTATTGCGACGCATCTAAATTAGGACTTGGCTGCGTCCTGATGCAAAGAAACAAATTCATAGCATACGCATCAAGGCAGTTGAAGATACATGAGAAGAACTACACCACTCATGATCTTGAGTTGGGTGCAGTTGTCTTTGCTCTCAAAATCTGGAGACACTACTTGTATGGTACAAAATGTGTGGTTTTCATAGACCACAAAAGTCTTCAACATATCTTTAATCAAAAGGAACTCAACATGAGGCAAAGACGTTGGGTTGAACTTCTAAACGACTACGACTGCGAGATTCGCTACCATCCTGGTAAGGCTAATGTCGTAGCCGATGCATTAAGTCACAAGGAACGTACTAAGCTTCATTGTGTACGTGTCCAATCTGTTATTCAAACTGATATCCAAGCCCGTATTTCTCAGGCTCAACAAGCTTGTGTTTCACAAGGTTTGATGGATAAGGAATTTCCTTATCACATAACTCCTGCCCTAGAACTGAAGGACAATGGATCATATTATTTCATGGACCGCTTGTGGGTCCCAAGCCAAGATAATCTTCGTACTTTGCTTATGGATGAAGCCCATAAGTCTCGTTATTCTATTCATCCTGGCTCAGATAAGATGTATAAGGATCTTCGTATTCAGTATTGGTGGCCTGGTATGAAGAAAGACATTGCCTTATACGTATCCAAATGCCTTACTTGTCTTAAGGTTAAGGCTGAACATCAGCGTCCTTCCGGATTATTGGAGCAACCAGAGATCCCAGTTTGGAAATGGGAAAACATTACTATGGATCTCATTACCAAACTCCCGCGCACAAAGAAAGGTCACGATGCCATCTGGGTAATCGTTGATCGTCTTACCAAATCAGCGCATTTCTTGCCAATCCGTGAGGATTTTTCGGCTGACAAACTTGCTCAAATCTACGTGGATGAAATTGTAGCTAGACATGGTGTTCCTTTGAGCATCATTTCTGACAAAGATGCTCGTTTCACTTCTCACTTTTGGAGAACCATGCAATCTGCTATGGGGTCCCAACTTAATCTGAGCACAGCTTATCATCCGCAAACGGATGGTCAATCTGAAAGAACAATCCAGACACCGGAGGATATGCTTAGATCTTGTGTGATCGACTTTGGTGGTAGTTGGGATTCACATCTTCCGTTGATTGAATTCTCCTACAACAACAGTTATCACTCCAGCATCAACATGGCTCCTTTCAAGGCTCTCTATGGTCGAAAATGTCGTTCACCAGTCTGCTGGAATGAGATCGGTGAGGCTCAGCTTACTGGACCTGCCATCATTCTAGATACAACAGAAAAGGTAAAGAAAGTACGTGATAACCTTCAGACAGCTAGAAGCCGTCAGAAGAATTACGCGGACTTAAAACGCAAGCCCTTGGATTTTCAAGTCGGTGATCGTGTATTACTTAAGGTCTCACCTTGGAAAGGTGTGATCAGATTCGGAAAGAAAGGAAAACTTGCACCTAGATACGTTGGACCATTTAAGATCGTCGAAAGAATCGGCAAGGTAGCCTACAGACTTGAGTTACCTCCTGAACTTGGAAATGTTCATCCAACCTTTCACGTGTCCAATCTCAAGAGGTGTTTAGCTGATGAAAACCTCCACATACCGCTTGACGAAATTCGTGTTGATAAAACACTGAAGTTTGTTGAGAAACCGGTAGAAATCATGGAACGTGAAGTCAAGTGGCTTAAACGCAAGCGCATTCCTTTGGTCAAGGTTCGTTGGGAATCTAAGCGTGGACCCGAGTTTACTTGGGAACGTGAAGATCAAATGAAGGCAAAATATCCGCATCTTTTTCAATCAGTTTCCTCTAAATAAATTTCGGGACGAAATTTCCACAACTAGGGGAGACTGTAACATTTGTGCTTGTAATCATTGTGAACAGTTCAATTATCAATAAAATAATGTTATTTGATCCCAATGTTTGTTTGGTTGTGTTTTCCATTTTTCATGTTTTGACTTTTGTTCAAATTCAAACTCTACATCGCTTTCTAGAGAATTTTACGCAAACTGGTGCGTAAACGTACTTAGTTTAATGCGACAAATACTCCGGAACATCAACATATACTCAACATACCTTAAATAACCTTTACATAACTTAGAAATAAGTTTTGAAGGCTTTGGTATAGCAAAAACAAGTTAATTCGCTTACAGGGACTAAACTTGACAAACTGCGAAAGTATGCCAATTTGAACTGTAACGAACATTCCGGAACATGTCCATAAGTTAAACATACCATAAATATCCTTTACATAGCTTAGAAATAGGCTTTGAGGGGTTTGGTATGCTAAAATAAACTTTTGGATCATTCAGGGACTAAAAGTGTCAAAAAGTGCATAAGTTTGCACTTTCGCGCATAACTTACGTTCTGAATACATCCGGACATCCAAAAATTTATGTAAGCATCCTTTTATTATGCCTTAGTGTTTGGCATGAGAAAAATCCATTCGTCGCGTCATTTGGATCGTCTTTCGCGCTTATGCGCATTCCGTCGTAATTAAGCGAACATCACGATCGTACGGCCAAACGAACCAACATCCGGAATATTTTTGAGCATATTTCATGTCCCCTACACTTTAACTTCATCTTAGAGCCTTGAAATGAGGTTAACGGGGCTTAAACGTGCCAAAAATGGGCCAAAATACGTGTTTCTAAAGTGCAGGGACCAAAATTGTAAATTCTGATCTGGGAACCTTAGGCGGGGCGCGTAAGGATTTACCAAATCCTTACGCGGGGCGCGTGAGACTGTCAGACAGATTCAATGTATCTATTTAATGCAGTTGGCCTTTCGTTCGATCAAGAGGCAATGCCCTTTCACCTAATCAAGAGCCAAGGGGCAATTTCTGACTTACCACAAGAATTTGACAAGTGTACGCTCGAGATCGCGACACGATATTCGATAAACGATCCTAACGGTTCCACTTTTCCGATAAATACCCCCCCCCCTTTTGTGTAAAAACCCACAAGAATCAGATCTAGAGCTCTAAGTTGGAACCATTGTTTCATACCTGAGCTATTTGATCTAGATTAGCACTCGGGGACCCTCCGTAAGTCTTCCTTCGCTCTTTTATTCGCTTTTCGAGTCCGAAAGTCAACATTTTGTTGACTTTCTGCATTGACCAGCTTATGGTCGATGCGAAGTTCATGGAACTTCATAACGTGAGCGTGATCACGATGGTTATGGTCCGTAGTGACCATACCTACTGATTACCCCGTTATCTAGGCTCAGTGACGAGTCGTAGTTTCGGCCAAAACGCGCATTCTTGCGTATTTTGTAACCAAACTACTCGTGAGCATCAAAGCCGTTTGTTTTGATGCCAAACCTGTTTTCTAAACTTAGTTAAGCATGTTCTAACATGCTTAGCTCGTCACGTTTAGTATAGTGCTTATATAGGGTCGTAAGGTAAGCGATCTAAACCATCGCTTATACTTTCGAACCCGACCCATTTGGTCGATCTTTAGGATCCGACCAAACATATTAGGTGACCATAGCTATAACCTTCCGAGGTTATACCTTGTGGTCGCAATGTTAGGCGTTCCATACGCGTTCTACGCGAATGACGCGTTAGGGTGGCATAAGCTACCTCAACGGGTCGTGATGGACCGTAAGCACTTAGGTTAAGTTTCATTTTAGTATGTAGGCTTTGTTAAACCATATTACACGAGTCTCCATACTCGTTTGGTTTTCGAACCCGCGTACTGTCCGATCCTTCCGATTTGGTCCGGTATATTAACATAAGCTACCTATTAGGTGCCGTTGATATTCCGTGATCTTTAGCATTATCTGGTTATTATACAAGGAACTCAAAGCAATCTCAGGTGAGTACATTGAACCCCTCTTTTACTATTTTACAAACTGTTTTGGGGTGAAACACATGTGCCTATCTGTTACTTTCATGCTTTCCATGTTTTCACATCATATGCCTGCTATGTTGTTAGTACATTATAGTACACGATTTCATTACATTTCATGCTACGTATGCCCATTGTGTGCGTACTTAGTACATTGATTTACATAACATTTTTGCCGCATATGTTTACTCAGCATATGGGCACATCGATTTACATGAACATTTCTGTTGCATATGTTTACTCAGCATATGGACACATCGATTTACATGAACATTTCTGTTGCATATGTTTACTCAGCATATGGACACATCGATTTACATTACATTTCTGTTGCATATGTTTACTCAGCATATGGACACATTGATTTACATGAACATTTCTGCTTCGTATGTTTACTTAGCATACTTAGTACAATTGTTTGCATCACATGCCTTCATTTTGTTATGACATTTGGTTTGTTTAACATGGGACAATACATTCATTAACATTAGCTACGCCGTTCGTTAGTAGGTAGTGGTACCATAGGAATTGACAACTCCCATTCCTGAAGTCCTGGGTTTGATAGGACTGGAAGGAATGACCGAATTCGATATACATAACTTAGATAAACCTTTAATTTGTTTAAGGGTTTATCGCCGCAGTCTCAAGGCTTGGATGTATGCATAGTTTACAATACCGCATAAATGTTAATATCAATAGAGCATGCATTTTCCGCAGAACATAACGTTGATTTAAACCACGTTTTACTTCAACGACTTGTTTTGTGCATATGGTTTAAGTTGATACATTTCGCTTACCATACATGATACATTTTGGGATGCATATTACATGATTTACATTGAACATAAACACGTCGACATTGACATACACATTTGGTGGTTTACATTTGAACATAAACATTTGACATGGTTTACAATAACACTTGACATTTGGTTTACACATGAACAATTTACATGGTGGATTGGTTTGGGTAAATGATTTAAGTAACGTGGCGTATGTAATATGATACAAACATGGTGGATACGCCACTGGTACTTCCTATATATAAATGTTTGTATAATATTACATATCGTGGCGTTATCTAAGTCATTTCAGTTTAGACACATTACATTTTACATAAATAACATATTCTTCACAAGACATTATTTTCACAAACAACTTATCTTATTCAACTCATTTTACTTGGTTACTCGTTTAACCTTGCACTTATCTATACATATCGTTTGATGTTATCGTTTTTCAAATGGTTTACAAAGCAAAACAAATTACAAGGTTCATGACTGACTGTTATTAAACATTTCTTTAAGCTCAAGTCATGAATCCCATTTTCACAAAAACTATGTATCTCACAGGCATTTTTATGCTGACGTACCTACTTTCACATGTGTTTTCAGGAGCTATTCCATAGGATGATGATCATGACTCTAGGGCGGACCTGTGCCTTAGAGACTAAAAACGAAGCTAGACTAGTTTAATCATGTTATAAACTTTGTATTTCCCTGTTTTGAAACAATGGAACACTCTTGTCAATAAATAGAATGTAACTTTAATTTCCATGGTTGTATAACAATTAATTCTGTCCACAACACTCCCCGGCGTTTCCGCCGCGGTTGCATGTTATACGCGGCCGAGGTGTGACAGATCATTCGTTCGTTACCTCGAACAAACAAATGACACGCAGTGACAAATCAAAGTAAATAAGTCATAATAATGTATCACCGAAGACATGCTCGCCTATAAGTGAACACTCACCCCAAGAGTTCCCAGGTAAGAGTGACTGGTCTGATAATGCGGATTTGTACGAACACTCTAGCCTTAGACAGAAAACTCAGGGTACAGGCATTCACTCTTCCAGTTTGCACGTGTTCACATTATTTAGACCCAAACTTTGACGAGATTTAGAAAATTCAGAAGGCACTTAAGCCAAAATGGATCAAATCGGAAGGGTTCAAAACCATATAACAAAGGGTTCAAAACATCATAACAGAAGGTTCAAAACCTAGTAATCAATCATCCAAGGATAGATGATTAATTTTCGAAGCGGATTCGTTATTGTGTTCTCGTTGTGGTTATCACCTAAGGATAGGTGACGGTATTGTTTTAAAATCTAACACACAAGTAAACTTGTGTTGGGGTCCTAGAAAGTTATAGTCTAGGTCAAAGCAATGCTAATAACCTAATTCCCTATAACCATTGGCTCTGATACCAACTCTTCTGTCACACCCCGGCCGCGTTAAAACAACAAACCGCGGCGGAAACGCCGGGGAGTGAGGTGACAGAATTATTGTTCCACAACCATGGTAGTTAAAAGTTTTGTTTTATTGAAATATTATGCAATGTTCATTGTTGTTAAAACAAACAATCAAACTACATATTGTTTATAATTGTTTTTAAGTCACTAAGGCCTCGTCCAAATCCTAAGTGAACTCGCTTCCTAGTAATCAACATCAAGCAATACCACCTGAAACATATGTAAAAATAAAGTCAGCAAAGAAATGCTGGCGAGTACATAGGTTTTATGGGAGTATCGAATTCATGGCTAGTTTATATGTTGCAGTATCTCGTTAGACTACAAGAGTCAAAATACAAACCTTGTTTTGAAAAGTGTATTGCAACATAAATAACCAACACAAATCAAATTGGTTATAGTTTATAAAATCTCGTAGCCATGACTCTTAACTCAAAAATATTTGTTTTAGTATAACAACTTGTAAACATCTCGTGAAAACTCGTTAATAAAACTCGTATGGTTTATATCGTTTCGAAAACCTCGTTGTGTGACATCGTTTCAAAATCGTTTCCCCAGTGAACTAAATAATGACACGCAATGTAACATGATAGAAGCACTTATATATAAGATGTACCAACGGCATATCTACCATGATTCTATCATACTACACCCGTCCCATTATCTAATCACTACCCAAAACCAATCGTTTAATTCGTTTAACTTGTTTCAAATCGTGTATCTCGTTTCAAATCGTTTAACTCGTCCCAAAATCGTATTCGTTTTAATAGTGAAACTACTTTTTGGTCGTGTCGTTAACAACATTCAAACCTTCGTGACTCGTCAACTCGTTTCTCGTTTCGTATTAACAAACCACCAAATGGTAAGTTAACAATCATCAGGTTCGGTCGTTACCTACATAACCCCCACACATAACCATGGGTGTAGTCTGATAACGGGATTTGTCAGATCCTATGGTACCATAACCTAATACTGGTCGGCTCGGCCAAAGCTAATGAATGTCATTCGTTATGTAATCACAACCAACAAGTCTTGTTCACCTTATTGAAATCGTTATTAGTTTAGTATAAACCATCGTTTTTGAAATTATCGTTTAAACCTTGAAATTCGTTTTGTACATATGAATCACCCCAAAACAATTGAAAACAGTAAAATAGGGGAACTATGTACTCACTTGGGATTGCTAATTAGTCTTGAGAATAAGACCAATTTAAGCTCCAAGGGTCACGGAATCAACCGGCACCTAGTATAGTAACTATGTTAATAAATCGGCTCCTAAATCGGGAGATAGGATAGAATGAGGTTCTATAAATCAAATGAGTAATTGAACTCATATGGTATGATTTAATAGGCCCAACATTCTTATTAGAAAGCCTACCTAAGTGCTTTTGACCCGTTTCGACACATTATGGTAACATAAGCTACTATAAGACGTCGTTAGCGTAAAACTATGTTCGGATGGTTAACTATGTGCTATGCCAAGTCTTACATGCCCAATAATCCCTAAACATGTTACTAAATTAGGTTATATGTCAAAATTATGTTCACATAGTCAAAATACGGATTTATGCTTCAAAAGGGTATTTTGGTCATTTCCTATGGCATACAAGCTAACAAGCATATGACTAACCAATCCTATGTGATCATAAGGTATAACCTCAGTGGTTATTACCTATGTAACCATGATCACTAAGTGTGCTTGGTCGGATCCTAAAGATCGACCAAACGGGTCGGGTTCGAAAGTGTAAGCGATTATTTAGACCGCTTACCTTACGACCCTAAACAAGCACAAACTAATAGTGTCGAGTTAAACATGTCAAAACATGTCTAACCTACTGATTTGGTATCAAAACAAAGTGTTTTGATACCCTAAAGTAGTTCCGAGGCAAAATGCGTGCTAAAACGCATTTTGACCGAAACTTTGACTCGACACTACAACTAGCTAACGTGGTAATCAGCGGCTATAATCACGAAGGATTATAACTATCGTGATTACTATCACGTTTCAAAGTTCAATTGAACTTTGACTTGACCAATTGATGGTCAAAACTGAAAGTCAAACTATTGGCCAAACTGTTTGACTTTCTGCTTAAACATAAAGAACAAGCATGAAAGAAGACTTACAAAGGGTCCTAGCTATCTTTTCTACAAAGAATAAAGTTCCAAGCAGATTAGAAAGCTCCCAAATCAGATAAGAGATGAGAAATGAGAGGAATGAGCAAAGAATTGAGGAGTTTGGCCAACTATTTATACTTGTTGGTGATCAAGAAGATCATGACAAGTGGTTTGTTTAGCCATTAAGCAATGAATCACAACCATACAAGTGTTAGGAGCAGGTGCAAAGCCTTGGAGAGGTGGTAACTTGGCTACCACACAAAGAAATTGCAAGATTGGCCCCTGAATTTACAAACTGATGCTGAAAACAAACTTTCTGCCCAGATGTGATCGTCGCGTAGCGCGACCACAAGGCCTTATGGTCGTCGCGCAGCGCGACGGTGTAGGCTGAACTTTCAAAGTTTGGCAGAAATGGTCCCTGCACGTGTTTAAGCTTGTTTTTGACGTTTTTAACCTCCGTTAACCTCATTTCAAGGCTCTAAAATGAAGTTAAAGTATAGGGGACTCAAAACATGCTCGAAAACATCTCGGATGTCGGTTCGTTTGGTCGTACGATCGCGTTGTTCGGTTAATTACGACGGAAGTCGTAACGAACGCAAAAACGATCCAAATTAAGCGACGAATGGAATTTTTGCATGCCGATCACTAAAATAAAAAATATTTTAGTGTGTACAAAAATTTTGGATGTCCAGATGTGTCCAGAACGTAAGATATGCGCGAAAATGCAAACTTACGTCGTTTTTGACACTTTTAGTCCCTGTAAGATCATGTAAGCATGTTTTCGCACACCGAACCTATCAAAGCTTATTTCTAAGCGATGTTTAGGTTATATATGGTATGTTTAACTTATGATCAAGTTCTGGACTGTTCGTTACCTTACGAATCGGCAGACTTTTGCAAGTTGACGCAAATAGTCCCTGAGAGCGAATAAACTTGTTTTTGCCATACCAAAGCCTTTAAAACTTATTTCTAAGTTATATAAAGGTTATTTAAGGTATGTTAAGTCTATGATGATGTTCCGGAGTGTTTGTCGCGTTTAACAGATTGCGTTCACGCACCAGTTTGCGTATAACTTTCAAGAAAGCGATTTAAAGCTTGAAATCGAATCGGATCGAATTGTAAAGTCATCACACATAAAACACATATAATAACACCAAAACACATTGATTTATTGATAACTAACATTGTTTTTCATTGTTCATCGATTAAAGAGCACAGTTGTCACACCCGAGCTTCAATCTCAACCATCCATGTGTGCCCACTGATTTGAATACCATGTGCACCCCTAAACAAGCCCATAGAATGCTTAAAACCATTTGCAAACCCAGGGAACAGCTGGAACAAGCTGTGAACAACATTCTGCTGATCTGGGGGGTTTTACGCGACCCGCGTAAGACTTAGAGAAGTCTTACGCTCCCCGTGTAACCATCTTTGGCAGAATGTCAAAACAGGTCCCTGCAAGTCTGAAACTTGCTATTCGATGCATATTTGACAAGTTTAAGCCCCGTTAACCCCATTTCAAGGCTCTAAAATGAAGTTAAAGTATAGGGAACTTAAAATATGCTCAAAAACATCTCGGATGTTGCTTCGTTTGGTCGTACGGTCGCGTTGTTCGGTGAATTACGTCGAAACACGAACGGATGCGAAAAACGATCCAAATTACGCGACGAATGGAATTTTACCATGCCAATCACTAAAATAAAATATTTTAATGATTGCATACAGTTTTGGATGTCCGGATATATTCAGAACGTAAGATATGTGCGAAAATGCAAACATATGCACTTTTTTACGCTTTTACACCATATTGATCAAGAAAGTTTATTTTTGCGCACCAAATACCTCAAAGCCAATTTCTAAGCTATTTAAAGGATATTTAGGGCATGATTAACTTATGATCAAGTTCCGGAATGTTCGTCACAGTAGGAATCGGCATACTTTCGCAATTTGTCGAAATTAGTCCCTGTGATCGAATAAACTTGATTTCAGCATACCAAACCTTCCAAAACTTATTTCTAAGTTATGTAAAGGTTATTTAAGGTATGTTAAGCCTATGTCACTGTTCCGGAGTGTTTGTTGCATTAAACTGGTTATATTTACGCATCAGATCGCGAATAACTTTCCTGAAAGTGATTTAAGACTCGAACTCGAACATGAATTGATATGTGCACATGATACACATATTTACACAAATCCCAAGTATGAAACACAATATTTCATTGATTTGGTATTTGTTTGATGGTCGAAGAGGCAAAGGTTTCATAGTCTGCCCTACTTTAGGAAATTTCGTCCCGAAATTTATTCGTAGGAGCCTGTCTGTGACTTTGTGTTAAATAACCACCGAAGATATGCAAGGCATAATCCTATCATTTCCTCAACGGACATTCTTCATAAACGAAAATAAATGGACGGAGCCATTTTTAACGGGTGCTTCCTCAGAAATGGAAATGAAGGAATAATCAAAAGGATATTCATCTTCCTCAACGGACATTCTTCAGAAACGAAAATGAACGGACAGAGTCATTTTCAACAGGTGCTTCATCAGAAATGGAAATGAATAGAATAATCAAAAGGATATTCATTTTCCTCAACGGACATTCTTCAGAAACGAAAATGAATGGACAGAGTCATTTTCGACGGGTACTTCATCAGAAATGGAAATGAACAGAATAACCAAAAGGATATTCATTTCCCTCAACGGACATTCTTCAGAAACGAAAATGAACGGACGGAGTCATTTTCGACGGGTGCATCATCAGAAATGGAAATGAATAGAGTTAACTCAAAAGGATATTCATTTCCCTCAACGGACTTTCTTCAGAAACGAAAATGAACGGACGGAGTCATTTTCAACAGGTGCTTCATCAGAAATGGAAATGAATAGTGCATTTCTTGCTGTGGTTTCTGTTCACTAAATTCCATAATTATGTATGCATCCATAATTACGTAATTCCTTGCACAATCCGCACAGTGCATTTCATACTGTGTAGGGGAAGAAAATCAAACCTGTCATGAGTGTGACTAGACTACCATAGGGTCCGTTTAATTAGATCGACAAACGATCTCATTAAATTGACCACCAAGGAGTCTTTTTAGCTATATCATCACATGATATTCCTAACCAGATTTTTGGATCAATCTGTTTAACTAGACCACCCAAGGGGTCTAATTATTGAATAGTACTTTATAATCCAAGGGTCTTAACTATTACGTAGAAGCCCATTAAGGATTTAAGGTAGTACCTTTGGATATCCTACTACGAATCCCTTATACGAAGATATGGAAGATTCTACGAGGATTTGGATAACGAAAATTCGGATCACACAAAAACATAAAGAAAACACATAAGCACATAATCAAGTAATCACATAATTATTTATGTTGACCTTTAATTTGTTATCTTTGGACACGGGTATTTATAGCACACCAGGAATCCAATTCGTGGATTTCATTTGGCACTTTAAACATCTTCAAGAATCTAACCATGAAGATACGAAGATCTTAATAGGAATTCTGCTTTGTCCTTATTGAATCGTAATGTATGTATTGAAGCATACAAAGAATTCAATTAAGGGCTCCGATGAATGATAATCATCCACAAGGATTTAATTATGAGGATAGAAAGATCCTATATGGATTTTGGAATTTGTGTAACGAAAGGTGTTTCGAAACCTTGCACTAGGCGTGCTTAAGTCGATACACAAGGTAGAAAGTCCATGAAGTTGAGGTGCTAGATATGCCAAGCCAACATATGAAGCAGAATTTAGAGGTTGAGCAGCGGCAGGATTTGCAACAGCTTTGCTTTGGACAGCAAAGCGGCACATGTTAACCAAATGTCCCCATCGTCCACAGTGGGTACATTTGAAACAGGGTATTTGATTCGGATGATGACGATTACATTGACTGTACCAAAAAGCGGTTCCCTTGTACGGCTTCATCCCTGAGATGAGTCATGGTGATAGCTAAATCAACGGTCCTCTGGAGTACGACGCCTATTCGCTGGGTAATTGCAGCACCTGGGTCGGACATTTGAGTGTTGTTGCGATGAAGAGGCATCTTGAAGATAATGGAAGGCATGGGAGGAAGCAAGCGAGAGATAATCAAAAGAGAATGACAACGCATGAAAATTGTGACCATTTGTTTGTTACCTAAGGCAAACAAATGAGACGATGACTAATCAAAGTAAGCGGGTTATATTAATGTATCGCGAAGACATGCTTTAGCCTATAAGTGGACACTCACCCCAAGAGTTCCCAGGTAAGAGTGACTGGTCCGATTAAGTGGATTTGTACGAACACTTTAGCTTTAGACAGAAAGCTCTGAGTACAGGCATCCACCCTTCCAGATTGCACGTGTTCACATTATAAGACCCAACCTTGACGAGATTTTGAAAACTTTGAAGGTTCAAAACCTTATAATAAATCATCGTAGAACAGATGATTAGTTTTCAATGCAGATTCGAAATTTTGTGTTCTTGTTGTGGTTGTCACCTAAGGATAAGTGACGGTATTGCTTTATGAATAAACGCAAGTGAATTCGCGTTAGGGTCCTAGGAAGGTTATAGACTGGGTCAAAGCATTACTAATAACCTAATTCCTGATAACCATGAGCTCTGATACCAACTTTTCTGTCACACCCCGACCACGATAAAACAACAAATCGTGGCGGAAACATCAGGGAGTGTTGTAACAGAATCATTGTTTCATAACACATGGATTGAAGTTCTGTTTTATTGAACTAAATGTATTACATTACATTGAAAATCAGAAACAAAACATGAACAAATAGACTTTCATTGTTATTAAGTCATTAAGGCCTCGTCCATTCCTATGTGAGCATGCATCTATATCATCATCAACTATGGCACCTGAAACACATGTGAAAATACGTCAGCATAAAAATGCCGGTGAGTTCATAGGTTTTATGTGAGTGTCAGATTCATGGTTCGTTTATATTTGAAAATCACTTGAACACCTTTGTAAATTGATAATTAGAAAACCAAGTTTTGTAAAATGCTTGTAATATAAATTAAATTAATCATGTCAAAACATATTTGTTTTATAAAACCTCGATACCATGAATCTTAACTCCAAAACATTTGTTTAAGTAAACCCAAATTGTAAATCGTTTTTGAAATAAAAATCGAATGTTTTATATTGTTAGAAAAACCTTGTAATATAACTTTGTTTTGATAACCTTGCCCAAGTGATCTAGATAATGCAACAATATATAATGTGTTAAAAGCACTTATATATAGGAAATACCAGCGGCGTATCCACCATGGTTTTAACACATTACACTCACCCCTTTACCTAATCACTTCCCTAACCCAACGGTTCAAACAGATTCAAATGGTTCACATAAATCAAACAGTTACAAACGGTTCACATAAATGAAACAGTTACAAACGGTTCACATAAATCAAACAGTTACAAACGGTTCACATAAATCAAACGGCTCAAAATGAAAAACAATGTGTCCATATACTGGATGACCATATGCAACAAAATGTAATATATGAAAATCAATGTGCTAGCATGCTAAGTGAACATACATAGCAAAACATAATGAAATCATGTACTATCTACGTACTAATGAACATAGCAAGTATATGATATAAAAGCATGAAAAACATGAAAGCAATTTGACCTTCCAGTGAAAAGCTTCAGGAATGACAATGGCACAGAATTTAAAAATAAGGAGTTGGATGCTTTCTGTGTGAAGAAAGGGATTGTAAGGCAGTACAGCATCCCTAGAACACCAGAGCAAAATGGGGTTGTTGAAAGAAAGAACAGAACTTTGATTGAGGCTGCCAGAACTATGCTTGCATATTCAGGTTTGCCATTAACTTTCTGGGCAGAGGCAGTAAACACTGCTTGCTGTGTCCAGAACAGAATTTTAATAAACCCCAGGCACAAAAAGACTGCTTATGAAATTCTGTATAAAATTAAACCACTGATCTCATATTTCAAGGTGTTTGGCTGCCCATGCTTTATTTTGAACTTAAAAGATTCCATTTCAAAATTTGCAGCCAAAATTGATTGTGGTTATCATCTGGGATACTCAACCACTGCCAAGGCATATAAAGTGTTCAATACACGGACCAAGGCAGTGGAGGAGACTTTGAATGTAAAGTTCAATGAACTTTCATCAATGAAAATCCCAGCAAATCCTGCAGATCTGTTTGATCTTGAAAAAATTTACTTTTGAAAATACTGCTGTCAAGACTAACAGTGCAGGTCCATCAGAGGATACAACACCAGACTATGGGTATGAAATCATCGTCCCTCAAAGGTCTGCCACAAAGGGAAAAGCACCAGCTGTTCAAAACAGTTGTCAAAGCTCAACCACTGCTACCTCAACAGTTGTTGACCAAAGTAGCCCATCCACCACTGCTTCCACATCCTCAAACACTGCTGACAAAAGTCCTCAAACAGTGGATAAAAGTCAGCAGTTGTCCACTTCATTACCTCCTATTCCACCACCTTTTGAAGCCACTGCTAGGTCATCAAAGTCACCAGCAGTGGTTAGCTCAGATGATACACATTTGCAGCCTTCACCAACAAATGCCATCATACCATACCAAGGGGATTTAATCTTCTTGAGATCTCATCCACCTGATCAAATCATTGGCAACATCAATGAAGGGGTGCTCACAAGAAGCCAAACCCAAAACATTTGTCTTTTTGCTGGCTTTCTATCACTCCATCAGCTAGTCAAGTACCAAGAGGCACTGAAAGACAACAGCTGGGTAGAGGCCATGCAAGAGGAGCTCCAACAGTTTAAAGACAACAAGTATGGGAGCTTGTACCACTGCCAGAAGAGGTTAGTCCCATTGGCACAAAGTGGGTCTTCAAGAACAAAACTGATGAAAGGGGCATTGTTGTCAAGAATAAAGCCAGGCTTGTGGTTCAAGGTTACAGACAGGAAGAGGGGATTGATTATGATGAAACATTCGCCCCTGTTGCAAGATTGGAAGCCATTAGACTGTTCCTGGCCTTTGCTGTCAACCACAACATGAAGGTGTTTCAAATGGATATCAAAAGTGCTTTCCTCTATGGTACAATTCAAGAAGAGGTGTATGTATGTCGACCTCCAGGTTTTGAGGATCCATTTTATCATGATAATGTCTACAGGCTAAACAAAGCCTTATATGGCCTGAAACAAGCACCAAGGGCCTGGTATGAAACTCTTTCCAACTTCCTACTCTCAAATGGTTTCAAAAGAGGTACCATTGATAAAACACTGTTTCTTAAATGGAGAGGGAAGGATTTAATGATTGTCTAAATTTATGTGGATGACATTATTTTTAGAAGCACATGTAACAAAATGTGTGAAGAGTTTAGAGAACTCATGACAGCTGAGTTTGAAATGAGTGCAATGGGTGAGCTGCAACGCTTTCTTGGTCTCCAAGTACAGCAAATGCAAAATGGAACTTTCATTCATCAAAGCAAATATGCTAAAGAACTTTTGACCAAATTTGATATGAATGATTGTAAACCATGCAGCACACCCATGGCAACAAATAAGCTGGTCATGTCTGATGACAAGGATGAGCTGATTGACCAAACACTTTATAGAAGCATGGTTGGGTCTTTATTGTACCTAACTGCATCTAGACGAGATATCATGTTTGCAACATGTGTTTGTGCAAGAAGTCAATCAGCTCCCAGAAAATCAAATCTCATTGCTGTAAAAAGGATCTTCAGATACATAAAAGGTGCTCCCACACTTGGTATCTTGTATCCAGCTAATGGGAATATCAAGCTTTCAGGTTTTTCAGACAGTGACTTTGCTGGATGTCACACCACAAGGAAGTCCACTTTAGGAGGGTGCCAGTTTCTAGGTGATTGCTTAGTTTCTTGGCAAAGCAAAAAGCAAGCAGCAGTTTCAACATCCACTACTGAGGCTGAATACATTGCTACTGCAAGCTGTACAGCCCAACTCTTGTGGCTTCAAAATCAGTTGCTGGATTTTGGTATCACTGCCTTAAAAACACCACTCATGTTGGACAGCCAGGCAGCAGAAAATATCTTCAAAAATCCAGTTTCCCACTCTACCACCAAACACACCGACATCAGACATCACTTTGTGAGGGATTGCTATGAAAAAGGTTTGATTTCTCTGCATCATGTCCCAACTAAAGACCAGTTGGCAGATGTGCTCACAAAAGCACTTGATACAGCCACTTTTGAAAGCTTGGTCTCTAGGATTGGGATGCTGAACATGGAATAACAAGCAACATCTTGTTTTTCTTTGAATAAAAGCAACAAAATGTTTTCGGAAAATCAAAAATCCATCCTTAAAAAAAGCTAACAATGAAATTTTCATTAAAATCCTTAAAAGTCTGCCATTACCACTGATTGTTCAAAAGTCTGCTCTACTTCAAAAGTCTGTCCACTGCTGAAAGTCAACCCCTGTTCTCTCATTCCTTTGATAATCTCTGTTGTTCAAAAGCAGTGTCTTATCCTCTGATATGCTATCCACTGATAGTGAAAATCATCCACTGCTTCCTTACCACTGCCTTCATCACTCACTTTCATCAAAGTACTGTCCTTCACTTTCACCAGGGTTTGTCACGTGGGCAGTACATAGTGGTCAGACCTTTTGTAATGGCTGCCACGTCAGCATTCACTTTCTTCCCTATAAAAATCCCCCACTCACCACCAAAACAGGGTTTTACTGTCGAATTGAATTCTTAAAAAATTCTCATCTCAAAGCATTTTTTCATCTCATCTTTCACAAATTTCTTCGATCATTCTATTCAAAAATGACAAAATCGAAGCCATCCGCAAAACCCACATCCAAATCATCATCGAAAACAGCCTCTCAAAAGGCAATCTCCACTGAAATCCCATATAAATCATCTCATAATCTCCTGGGTCTCTCAAAAAATCAGGAACCACCAATGTTTTCGATTCCATCATTAACACCATGGCAAAATCAAAGTACAAAACTGTGTTCACCGCCGATGCATCAATCTATTTGGAGACCCAAAGGGAGTTCTGGAAGAATGCAACCCTTGAAAAACAAGGAGACACTGCAATCACCATACACTCTTCTACAAAGGGTAAAGCTATCCAAATCACGCCACAATCCATTTCAGAGGTCTTTCAACTCGATGATCAGGAAGGTAAAACTTCTTTCACTAAAAACGAGTTACAAACTGACTTCTTTGAAAGAGGGTATGAAGCCACAATGATGAAGAAACTTACCTTACAAAAAGGTTATTTTCCTTCTGCAACCAGATTTTTATATCATACCCTCCTACTATGTGTTTCAAACAAGACCACTTCTTTCAATGAAATCCCTTTAAAGATTTAAAATCTGGGATATGCAATTCTTCAAGAAGAAAATTTTAACTACTCTCGGGAAATCTTTAAAGATTTGGTTAATAATGTTGAAACAAAGTCATTCTTACTGTTTCCAAGGTTTTTAAGTTACTATTTTGAAAAGAAATTCAGTAAGAATGATTTAGCTGCAATAAATCAAGGTGAGTCTACTCAAATAAACAGCTTAACAACTGAAACTTTTTCAAGAATGTTAGCACCTTGCAAAACACAAGCAGAGGTGCCTGAGCAGAATTTAGCAGCTACCGCTGCTCCTCAGGTATCTGCTGCTGAGCCCACTGCTCAAGGTGATCAAAGCAGCAGACCAACTGTTTTGAAACCCACACCTCCAAATCCCAAAAAGCCAAACAAAAACAAAAATCAAAAACCCCCCAAACCAATCAAAACGACAACTCTGGAGGATGAGATACCAGAGCTACTGCCTGTGACAACACAAATGTCACATGAAACCACTGCTGCTACTTCCTCACAGCAGTTGGTACAAATATCTCAACCCATGACCAAAACTCCTCCTGCTTCTTCACAAAAAGAACAGGTTGTACACATAGGGCCACCACATTATGATGCTCTGGAAACTCTCGTTTCCATCATCCACAGCCTAATGCCCGGGGCAAATTCTCTTTCTACACCCCACCTCACATCCACAATTCCACCAAAAACACAACTTTTGTTGGATGCAATAGATTTGAACCAGGCATTACTCAGTCCTTCTCAATCACCTGTTAATGAGAATATGCCTCAACAACTGACTAAGCCTGATGTATCATTCCTTGCTAACCCACCAACACAACCTGAGGAGGTTACACCCCTTGAGTTACAAGTAACTCTTGGTGGTCATCCAAGTGAAGCAGCCACTACAACTGTTGAACCCACTGGTTTACAGTTGGACAGTGGTTACATCAATAAGACTTCCTTGGAGGCAATTCCTTTTATAGCACCTCTGCCAACCACCAGTGGATTTATTTATCCTACTAGCAACATCAAAAGGTTGTCAAGTGTTGAAGGGAGAAGACCCCAGTACCAAGAAAAAGGGGCATCAGTGGTTAATGATTTAAAATATCAGGATTTGACGGAACGAATTGAAAAGTTGGATACATCTGTTGCAGATCTTAAAAACATGCTACAGCAGGTGTTGAAAACTCAAAAGATGCAATCCACTACTGTTCCATCTCAAGCACCTGCTACAAATGAGCTCTGGAATCTATTTCAACCTTTTCTCCATCATCAAGCACAAATAGCAGATCAGCAACGTGAAAAACATGTTCAACAGCTGAGAAATGCAATGGAGTCAAGGTTCAAGAACACACAGGCTGATCTAAAGGCTCTCAAAACTCAGATCCTGCACACCACTGGCACTGCTCCTCCAACAGTTCTCTTCATTGATCAACTTCCCCCAGATAACTCCAAAAAGGGGGAGAAAATTCAGGAGTGGAAAAAGAAGGGAATAGAGGATGGTCTCTACATTGAACCAGAAAATGCAAACATGACCAAACAGATCCCTTTGCCAGATGGAAGCAAGAAAATTGATGTGACCACAAATGCACTGGCAGAAGCAGTTGCAAGTGTAAAAAGGGATAGAGATGCCAAAAGGAAAGCCAGGGTGAATTATCCGGATCAGGGTACTTCAGGGCCAAAATATGATGAAAATCTTGTTGATGAAAAGAAGAAGCCTACAAGAAGAGTAAGGCTACCCAAATCCATTCCAACCAGACGTTCAAAGTCTGTTCCAAAACCACCACCTAAAACAGCTGTTGTAACTCCTGTTGTATCCACTACTGTTGGTACTTCAGTGGTTTCAACATCTGCTCCCATTTCAACACACACCACTTCAACACACACTACATCCACTGCCTCATCACCATCACCACCGAAAACAAAATCACCTCCTGCCAAAATGCAGAATACAGCAGTTGTTACAACATCTGCTGTAAAGACAACAGTGGTTGGAACACCAGTTGTTTCAACAACTGTTAGTCAATCACAAATCACTGCCACTACATCCACCACCACTGTTCCATCCAAAAAATCATTAGCCCCTCCTCAAACAAAGAGGAGAAGGCAAATTCTCAAAGATGATGACACTTCACCATCTCAAACATCTTCAAAATCTTTAGCTCTTGTCACAATACCAAAACCAGTTCCTCTCTCTTCAGTTCGAATGCACAAGCCCTTACCTCCTGCAGGTGTTCAGTTTCCTCTTGAACTAGCAGCTGTTAGAGAAGAAATAAAATCTTTTTACTATGAGGATGACCCTGCCAAAAGGAGTTTGCCATCAATAAAAGGATATCCCTGGCCTAAAAATGTTGATGAATATTTGAAGATCAAGGCCAAGCAAGCAGAAGATATCTCAAAAAGAAACACACAAGGGAAATCTGACAAAGAAATTTCTAGAAACTATCAATATCTGCTCACACAAGTCAGTTCCCTAGAACAATTTGCAAAAAATGTCAGTCAACAAATTTCAGAAAGAGCAGCTGAAACTTTGAAGAAAGACTACATTGAAAGCATCATGGCTCACAAGAAGTACAAAGGAGAGAGATACATGTACAAAGAGTGGACTGTTCCTGAGCTTGAAAATGAAGTAGCAAGAATTCAAGACATGATAAAAAGGAAAGTCACTCACACTCCTCCTGACTGGGCAAAGTTTAGAAAGAATGTACCTGACAAATAGGTAGAACGAATAGAATGAAAGAAGAACTGGTTGTTGCTGAATATGGAAACAAAAGACAAATTGCTAGATGGAAAGAAGATGTGGTCAGGATCACCTACAAAAGGTTGGAGGAATTAAGAAAGAAAGATCCAAAAGTTCCTCAAAAGCCTGACTATCCTGAAGCTGAGGTTTCAAAAAGACCATCAAAGCTGCAAATCAGGAGAGCCACTGCTCCAACTGGTGCTGCCATCTATAAAAGAAGGACACACAAACAGTTGGGAGCTGAAACCATCCAAGAGATGATAAAAGGAGATGACCTTGTAAAAGAAGGCATAAAGAAAATGATCATAGAAACTCTTGGTTTGGATCAAACTGCAAATACTGGTAGCCAGTTATGAATAGGCCAGCCTCACCAAATACCTCTGCAAATAAACATCACCCAAGAAACCCACCAGGCTCAAAAATACAAAAGTGGGAAACTGACAAACAGACCTGCGTATTGACTTTGCTCAGGTCTGGTGGAGAAGTGGAGAAAATATCAAGGGAACAAGCTCTTGGCCTGAGTCTTGAAGATTTGCAGGATCTCCTTGATCTTCCACTTAGCAGGGATGATGAAGACACAGATGCCCTTGACTTTGAACTACAATTTAAAGGACAGATAAGGGAACTGTTGATGAGGCAATAAATGTCCACAATAATGAATATTTTTGGCATTATCTGTTCCAGGGGGAGATTGTTGGGATTGAACCCTATCAGGGGAACAGATAATTAAAGCCAAAACTAGATCAGAGCAGTGGATCCAGAATAAGCAGATGATTACATACAAATCTCTCCCCTTGAAAGTGATTTCAACATCTGCTGACCTCCTATCTGCTGATCTTGCAAAATGCTGACCTACAACTGCTGCTCAAGTAAAGACCTGATGAAAGACTAAAGCCCTGCTGATTCAATCTACTGCTTTTAGTCAAGCACTGCTGATCCGGACAAGTACTGCTGGGTTCACAGCAGTGGAAGGTTGCAGCAGCTGTTCAATAGTCTGTTTTGTAATGTAATGTAATAGCAGTAGTTAACACAGCAATGTTTGTATAGATCAGAGGTTAGAGTTTGTTAGGAGGTTAGATGTCACTTTCATGGTGACGTCAGCTAAGATGCTCAGTGGTTTGCAAGTGCCTATAAATAGATCAGTACTTTGTACTGTTCTATTAGCTCTTTTACATCATCGTCTTCTTTGCACGAACAAACAACTGAGCTCTGGCTGAGGGGGAGTTTGCATTCATTCATCAATCATTGTAATCGTTATTGAAATAAATTCAATCTTCTGATTCATTGTGAAAAGATGTTTGATCAAAGTATTACTCTCGTTTGATTGTATTCAAAGTTTGTTTTCATCATAATTCCGCTGCACACTCATCCATTTTCATTTTAATTGCAAACACAAAATACAATCAGAATCAAACTCAGATCCAACAAAGCCCATTAAGGATTTAAGGTGCGGCAGCTGTGACAGCGCAATTCTTGCTACTGTTGTTGTTGTTGTTGTTGTTGTTTCTCTTGCGGCGGGATGACTTTGAAGACTGCGGAGCGGTGGCGGTTTCAGCGGTGGGAGCAGCGGTAACTTGGTGGAGATTCTTGGAGGCTTTATCGAAGTAACCAACCTTGACTCGCTTGTCGTTGATCTCAGCATCGAGTAAGAAGGTTTCCTCAATAGTTGTCGTCTTCGCAGCTTGAACGAAATCAGCCACACAATCCGGTAGTGCACGGATATACTTCTTGATGGTGATTTCGGGGGTAGTAACTTGGCCTGGACAGATTATGCTCAGCTGCTAAAAGCAAGCAGTTAAAGTAGCGTTGTCGCCATCCTTTTTTGATGTGCCAAAACTCATCCTCCAACTTTTGAAGCTCGTGGGGAGGGCAGAACTCTTTCATCATGATGTCCTTCAACTCGTCCCACTTAAGCCCGTAAGCTGCATCATTTCCACGCTTGTTTCTTTCGGTAGTTCAACAGTCTAGAGCCCTGGACTGGAAAACGCCGGTGGCGTTGACAGTGTGGAGATTATCAGGACAGTTGCTTTGGCTCAGGGTGAGTTCGATAGAATAAAACCATTGGAACATGGCAGTAGGTCCATCTTCTCTGGTGAATTCTTTGGGTCTGCAGGCTTTGAACTGCTTGAAGTTAAAAGTAGCTTAGGAGCATCAATCCTGGACTCTTCAGAGGACTTGCTAGCGTTTTTATTCAGCTCACTAACAATTTGCGGTATGACTTTCACCATCTGCTTTGAGATGAGAGCAGCGACGCGTTTGTCTTCATGATTACGTCGAGCAGTGCGAGAGTGAAACGATCCAAATGTCGACATTGTCTGCAACAGACATCGCTATAGGACTCAAACACTATATAGTCGAATCTCACCTCACAACACACTTCATACTACTAAAGCTCAGGAACACATTCACATAACACATAGGCACATAATCACAGAAGCACATAAGCACTTAAAGCACAGAAACACATAAACCACAGAAACCACACTATATTTAGCACGTATTCACCTACATTTATTGCACGCATTCACCTATCATTCAAAGTCCGCGAGTTCGAGAATAGCGATTGCGATTAGCGAGTAGCATAGCATAAGCGAGCGATGTGATAGCATGGTGTCGTGAGTGTTGTGTGTTCAGCGGAAACAAAAGCGTTAGATCGAAACCAATAGTACCTCAAAACGCTAACAAATAAGCATATAAAACCACATAAACATATAAATCTCACATAAAAACAACGAATATCTGAGTCAGCAGTTGTGGGCTCAGAATCGAAACACATAAATCAGCGATTGCGAGCTTGAAACCGAAGGTAGATTGTCTTAGGCTGATAGACATCGACTACCCAAAGTGGTTCGACTATTCTCAAAGACTACAAGTATACGTTTTAGCCTAATAGACTGTGCTCTATCACAAGCATGCGGTAAATGGCACGCATCCGTTCGGTTATTTACGCAACTCGAGTCGTTGGAATCCATCGAGACTTTGGTGAGAGTTTGTAAACAAAATAAAGAGCAGAACGAGTTATCAAGATTCGGGTTTCACCCCTAACTTAACTACTCTATTCCTGTTTGTGTGATAGAACCACGAGATTGAGAGAGAGACTTGCGTCGAAGTACGGATTTCACTCCTAATTCAACGCAAATTCTCTTGTTTGATGTAAAAATGCTGGTCGAACAAGCGATTTAATCGAGAGTTTACGGTTTTCACACCTAATCTTGATCTAATCACTCAATTCATTTTTCGAAAATAGTACAGTGCGACTGCCTTAGGAAAGGCAGTGTGATAGTATAGCGTGACTGCGAGTCGATCGAATAACAGAAATAGGCTCGTGCGGAACCCCTAACAGGTTCGCACAAGGGGGTCTGTTGGTACTTAGACTATAGACTAGGTCGTTTCTAAGACGTCGACCCGAACTAGGTCGAGTCTTGCTTAATTCCCTATAGTTATGGCTCTGATACCAATCTGTCACACTTCAAACTGATGGCGGAAACATCGAGGCATGGCACTGAGCGAAACAGATTGTCCAGGAGTTTCCATAACAACTACGATTACCAATTATTTAAACATCACGTCCCATACCATGACATAATAAGTAGCATAGTTATTACAGACAATTCAAAGACAAATAGTTCTATTTTGACAACTCAAATATAAATTGTTTTTGTTTGTTTCTAGACTTCATCCAAGCTCAATTCCAGCAAGTAACAAACAAGCATCATAAGCACCTGTCACATACGTTAAAATAGAGGTCAATACACATAGTGTAAAGGTGAGCATACAAGTTTAATAGTAATAATAGAGTTCGAAATCATTTACGTATAACCAGCATGTAACATGTAGCAAAGTGAAAGCTAGTAGGTTATCGACAATGAAATATGCACAGATGTGACTGCGAGTTGTAGAATGCGCAACACAGATCCCCACTGGGACACGTGAAGTAAAGCCCTTAGCAACCCATGTCCAAGACAGGTGTTGAGTCCAAACTATAGTACTATCGTTCCTAAGGTGTCAGGCAACAAGCACTGTGTTAACATAACATACAAGCCTTCATCGAATAACACGTAGCACACAATAAGGGTCAGCGTACAAATGGTGTTTGCATTGTGTGCCGATTGTGATTTGAATAAGTAACGTATGTAACACCCAAAAGTGCATAAAGCAAAAAGGGTTTGAGTATACTCACAGATTGTGTTTAAGTAAATAAACACTCTCTAGGATTGAAGGGAGCGCTGAGAGATTAGCCTGAACAGTTAACGATAGCATAAGCGAAGAACGGCGCGTAAATCGATGAAAAGAACCAAGTGACGAATGGTAATCGATCGGATGGTCATTCGATCGGATGTCAATCCGTTCAGATGGTCATCCGTTTGGATGGCCATTCGTTCGGATTGACATTCGTTTGGATGGATGTGTTTGTGTATGATGGCTTTGAAGTTTTCGTTGTAGCATTTTGAAAACAGAGAAGTATCTCTACCCTTCAGGTCAATCGATCGAACTGTCATTCGATCGGATAGCGATCCGATTGGCGACACATTTCTAGTGAGAACAAGTTCACAGCAGGATGGTCACTCGATCGGATGGTCTTCCGATCGAATGGCAATCCGTTAGAACTGATGATCTTTGAAAATTATGAAAATGATTTAGTGTTGAAGTCCAAATGTCACCCGATCGGATTGTCGTTCGATCAGATGGCAATCCAATCGGACGGAAATCCGTTCGACATTCAGATTGTTTAAATTTTGAAAATGTTTAAGTGTCGGACCTCAAGTGCAATCCGATCGGATTGTTGTTCGATCGGATGGCAATCCGATCGGATGGCATTCCAATCGGACGGCAATCCATCCCAACGACCTGATCGTCTTGAAACTTGATTATTTTGAAAAGTTTTATGGTTTGCTCGAGACCGTATGTCAACGTGTTAAACAACGGGGACTCCATCAGACCCAGGTTACCCGATCGAACGGGAATCACCCCAATCCGATCAGTTAACTGTTTGTGACGGTTGTTCCTGTTTAACCCAAAATCGGTTGTCTCTTTAATAGAAATCACATCTCAGACCAACACTTCACTAGAAATGAGTAGACGACATGAACGAGCCCTGATTCTATCAGTTTTGAGTGCATTGAGTGTAAAAGAGTTGAAAGAAAGTTGGAAAAGCATCTTTCAATCCCTTTTACCTTGAAAATGTTTAGATCTAAGCGAAATCGTTGTGAAATCATGTGGAAATCTTTCAGATCTGAGTTATTCTTGGTTGAATGAGGTCAAAACTTGATGTTCATAAGAAATCCATGATGACATCACCCAAGAACACCTCAAGTCCATTGATTTCACGGTTAAAAGTCAAGATTCAAATGTGAAAATGATGAAAAAGTGTGTGTAGATGATAGATGTACAAGATTTGGGTTGAAAACTTACAAGAATCACGAGAAATCGAAGGAAAAGTGGGCGTGAGCGTGCTGGTCGAACGAGAGAGCTGTCACATCACTGTTGGTGATGTGACAGGGGTATTTATAGGTTGCAAGAAAAGGGAAGTGTGCAAGGGTGTCGGATCGGATGGCACTTGGATCGGATTGCCATCGGATCGGATGGTCATCCGATCGGATGACCATTCGATCGAATGGTCATTCGATCGAAGTTGCTTTACGAGTTGGATTTTGACGTTTCGTTTTGCGTTTCGAGCGTTGCGATGCGTTTAAGCGGGTGTCGATTAAGCGATGCGATAATTTAATAATAATCACACAAAAACTATATCTAACATACAATCATCCTAAATAACTTGCGTTTAACGTTTGCGATTAAGTTGCGATAGGGTTGCGATTGAGTATCGATTAATCACCACCAAACAATAAGTAAACATGCACAAGTAACACATAAATAGCATACACACGTAAAACAATATACAGAACCTATCGATTCAAGGCTGCGAATGCGATTGCGATGCGGTTAGCGATAAAGTGATAAACATCGATTAAAAACTCGGTTATTAATAGATACTCCACATAATACAACTAAAGCAAAAGAAATACGGGATTTGATTACAAGTCAAGGAAGTAAAGTCAGTAGTTAAGCAAGGAGTGACAGATCGCAATTAGCAATCTTTTTTTCCTTTGACTTTGACTTTGACTTTTGAAACACGGGGTGTTACATTAGGAACTTAACTTATTCGCGTGTCCCACCTCAGAATATACCCCCGTATCAAGATTCCCTAGATTCGGTCTTACATGTGAGTATACTATATCGGTATATATACTTTGGGTTAGTGCGAGGCCTTGAGAGCATAGATATAAACTACCGTTCAGTCAAAGAGATGAAGGCTCGACTTTAAGGTGTGTCCCACTTAGGGATCTTCTTTGCAACTGCACTTGATTTATATCTTTCGATATTTTCTCAATTTTTATGCAGATGGAAAGCTTTTAAAGCACACAAAGTATTATACGAGGTCTAGGCCATTGCTGACGCAAAATCAGAAGACCAGGTATAATACCCCAGATATCAAACACTATAAAGACCTAGTATCTCAGAATCAGGCAACCTATCAAACAAAATTTCGGAGGTTATCCATATATCCGAGAGATGTTCCCCATGAAATAAGCAAGATAATGTTTTTATGTTTATATCTCGAAATCAATCTACTAAATGTGCAAAAACCTACTGGCACATCATCAGTGAGACCATTTATCACATTTTAACTTTACATTTCTTTAGCGTACTGTGACTGTCTAACTGATGTACTATTATTTCCTCTTTTTACACAAAAACTCATTTTTCATTTTTCATGCTTTTGGCTTTTTCAAATTTTCAAACGTTTTTGTATTTTCAAAAATTTTTCCTCCCCCTAAAATCTAAAACATTTAACGAAAATTTGACAAACCAATGTAGACAGCTTCATCTTGCCATCCATTTCCTGCTTCACATTCTCTGTTTTTCTCATATAGACCCCCATGATTTACAACCCACTTGATTATGACCTTTTAAAACCATTTTTCAATCTTCTTTTGTCATGTGTTTGTTCAGCCATGAGGGTTTCGACGCATTCCTTTTTAATTTTCAAAAATAACTTTTTCAATGAAAATCAATCACTTCCTGTTTACAAACACAGAATTTCTCCTCGTGTGCCAGGCAATTCTGTTATTCATGTTGAACTTGAATTGTTCCCTGGAACACCTGCACATGCAAATGAACTTAATTTGTTTTGAATTGGAAACCAATCCATATTGGATTTGGGTTGACCAGATTCATCATCATAAGGAGCATTTTCAATGAAAATCAATCACTTCCTGTTTACAAACACATAATTTTTCCTCGTGTAGCTCCTTTATCCCTGAAAATATTAAAGGGAATGAAAACACAAGCTTTTTCCAACATTAATACTAAAAAAAGGTTGCTTTTACGCCGTATTTGACACAATTTATATGTTGTATTTTAGTCACATCAAATACCCCCACACTTGAATCTTTGCTTGTCCTCAAGCAAAACTCTATTACGTGGCTTACACACCCAAACGGAATAGGTAGAAGAGAAGGTTTTTGGGTCTTTAGAGTGTCGGGTATCCAAGTTTTAAATATATTTTGTTTTTATTTTATTTACAATCCTATTTGTCATGATTTATTTAAAACTCTATTTATGAAAAATTATTTACTTTGGGCATAATATGCCTTTATAAAATTCCGTTTAGTTATATACAAATTTACACACCTCACAAGTATTCACTCAACACTCGGCTAATATTAGTCAAGCGCTCATGCCCGATTTGGAACTTACTCCTACCATAGGCTTGACAATCGATCAAACCTCCTCCTTTTAACATTAAATCCTTATAAGTATCAAGATGTGACAACTCGAATTTCCAAGATTTCTAGTTTCTATATTAATTGCACGTTAATTGCTTAAGTCGTTTGTTCACATGACTTGTTCGTTTCACAACGTTACACATTTGTAATATGTTAAATCGTATTGTGGTTGTTATGATATATACGGTGTGCCTTATAAGTTTGTTTTATATATTGATGTACATTATAAGCATGCATGGTTATATTAATGTGTTGTATTACTGTTGTGTTTGGGAATATTAAAAACAAGCAAGGAACCCACGAAATCACCCCCCTAGCCGAAAACACCCTCACTCACAAAAACACTTCCTGATGAAATCACATAGGTGTTTTCGTCCACCATGTTCCCAACGAAAACCAAATGGGCTTTGGGCCTAGTCGTGACTAGATAAACATTTGTCCTTAATTCCTTACGTAAACTGTTATTTGGCAAAACCCTAATCACATCGTCTCTCTCTCTCTCTTTCGCTTCCTTTGAACCGGACGACTGCCTTCGTCTTGCTCGAAATCAGAATCCCTTGTTTAATCTCTCTGTGTTCGGTTAGTAGACTACTTGTTTAAGTTGTTTTTATTCTTAATGTATGCTTATACGTTAAACGTGTTCTTGACTGAAATACATATGATATAAGGAGTGATTTCATGACTCTATGCATTGTTATGAAGTTGTATTGGATAATCCTGTTTCTGTTTGATCTGAATGTATGATCTCGAAGGTTATTAATGGATTAGGATCTGAAAACGTGTCAACATATTAATAGTGATTGAATATGTGTTATGATATGAGAATTGAATGGATGAATACACAAAATAGGGTTCATGCTAGGTACAGAATACTGTGATGCTTTGGTATGATGATTGAGTGATAATCTGATTGTATAGTGGTTAACTAATCCACTTGGTTTCATGAATAGATCTGTTGAATGCAAACGTGGTTATAGTCGATGTATCAATTAGGAAATCATTAGGGTTCTGGGTGTGAAACTGTTAATGATGACACCCTAGCTCACGAAATCACAAGACCCAACGAAAACACTATCACAACGAAAACACCTTGGGGATTTCGGCCCAAAGCGATTTCGTCACTCAAAAGGGATTTCACCCCCCAAGTGTTTTCGGCCCAAGTGTTTTCGGCCAAGGGATTTCGGGCCCAAGTGTTTTCGCCAACAAAGAATTTCGGCCCCAATGTTTTCGGCCCAAATGGATTTCGTAATATATGTGATTTCTTCTTGTGGTCTCTGTTAAGTCTGTAACTCGGTTAAGCAAGTAACCTTGTTAACTGTGTAACCTTGTTGGTATATGTTAACCCAGTTAAACTTCTTAACCCTGTTAAAGTGTGTTATTGGTGACTACCTTAAACTGTGTGAATTGCATAATACTGACTTACGGCTTACGTGATACATAAGATTAACTGCCAAGCACTTTGTGACATAGATTGTATGTGAAACTTATCCAACATGAACTAACTGCGTGTAAATGCATACTCTAGGCTTTGATTGATTTCTTGTGAGCACATAACTTAGCATACCGAGCAAACCAAGGTGAGTTCACACTCTTACTAAGGCATGGGATTCCCAGGGCATGGGAATTGGGATTGAAGGTTTGAGACTGAATAGATTCGTATATACACTATTACTAGACTACCATACCATCGTCCTCGGTTGTGCAGGACACATACGTAAAACCTACATATACTTGTATTGCTCACTGTCCTCAGGTTGCGAAGGACACTCACGTAAAACCTATGTGAACTTATACTCACTACTGCCTCGGTTGTGTCAGGCACTTACGTAAAACCTACGTAAACCCCCGTGTACCCCTATCCTCGGTTGTGAAGGATTACTTACGTAAAACCTACGTAAACTTGTACGTGTTACTTTTCTCGGGATATGTAGAACACTTATGGTTACGAATAGTCTAGTGGTTATACAACATGGGAAGCCCCCACCTATAGAACGTACTATCGGCCCAGTAGAGCCACATGTTACCAACGAGCTTACTATTACGCACTTACTTTCTGTGAACTCGCTCAACTAGTTGTTGATCCTCTGTTACATGCCTTGCAGGTCGTTAGATACATGGAGCTTGCACAGGGAGGAGCTGGTCGTTGTGGGCTTGGATCGTGATTGTTTTGTTAAACACTTATGACATTTGATACTTTATTATGATGGGTTTTAATTATACGCTTCCGCTAATCAGTGATAACTTACTTGTGTTTTGAAACACTTTTCATACGGATTTGGTTTGGTTTAATGGCAATTACTTTTACTTATTGATTACATGTTCTATATGATTGGTGGCTTGATCCTGGTCAGTCACGCTCCCAAGCGGTGATACTCCACAGGTGGATTTTGGGGGTGTGACAGATTGGTATCAGAGCCATTGGTTATAGAGAACTTGGTTTTAAAACGGGGAAAAAACGTTTTTATTAAAACCAGACTATAACCAGAACAGTGCTCTCAACGATCCACAAGGACGCTTCGCTCCACGTGCAAGACTCAACATACTAGGTAATAAGGTTTATGTTTATTGCCTACTTGCTAGAAATACATTGAACTTTGCCCATGATATGCTTAGATTACACTGCTCATTACATGTTATTGCTTGAGAACACCTATGTGCTTATACTCTTCCGTCATCGCACTATTCGCGAACCTTTCTCACTTATGTTGCCTTTGATGTGAAGATCAATGGCCGGACGAATTAACATGACACAAGCCCAGTTGACGGCTTTCGTTAATGAACAAGTTGCTGCGGCACTTGCAGCTGCTCAAGCAGGTAGTATACCCTGCAGTTTAGACTCACACTAGGATCTTTAGATCCTACATTAACTCTTGTGTTTAACCTTGTCCTATTTGTACACAATAGGTCAACACGCCCCACAACCTGTCTGTACTTTCAAGAACTTTATGGATTGTCGTCCCAGCACATTTAGTGGCACTGAAGGAGCGGTTGGACTCCTCCACTGGTTTGAAAAGCTCGAGTCTGTGTTCGAGATGTGTGAATGCCCTGAGGCTCGCAGGGTCAAGTATGCCACTGGTACTTTAGAGGGGATTGCTCTAACTTGGTGGAACGCACAAGTGCAGATCTTAGGGTTGGCAGCTGCTAACGCCACCCCTTGGAATGATTTTAAGGAACTGATCAAAAGGGATTACTGCACTCGGGAAGACATTCATAAGCTGGAAGATGAACTTTATCATTTGAAAATGGTTGGGTAAGAGATTGAAGCTTATACCAAAAGGTCAAACGAGCTGGCCGTGCTGTGCCCAACTATGGTGGACCCTCCAGTTAAGCGTATTGAGCTGTATCTCAAGGGTTTGGCGCCAGAAATTCAGAGCCATGTGACATCGGCTAATCTTGACAACATCCAGGCTATTCAACTCCTCGCTCATCGCATCACAGATCAGGCAGTGGATCAGAACAAACTGCCTAAATGTATCAGCGCTACTGCTACCGCTACTACTTCTGCTACACTTGCTACTCCCAGTGACAACAAGAGAAAATGGGATGGGGATTCTAGCAAGGGGTCAGCTTCAGTTCAGTCACAGGTTCAGCAGCGAAAGACTGACAGTTACCAGAGTCCCAGCCAGCATTCTCCAGGCAGTCACAGGCAGGGTGGATATCGAGGGAACCTCCCAAAGTGTAACAACTGCAACAGACACCACAGTGGCCAGTGTAACAAAGGTCGCTGTCAAAGATGCCTCAAGATGGGTTATGAGGCCAAAGATTGTAGAAGCCCTCGGCCTGCGAACCAGAATCAGCAGCAGCCTCAAGCACAGCAGAATCAGCAACAGGGCAACAAAGGATGTTTTCATTGCGGCGCAGAAGGGCACTTCAAAAGGCACTGCCCTCAGCTAAACAGGAACCAGAACAACAACAACAATAACAACAATCAGGGAAATGGCAACAACAACAACAACAACGGTGGGAACAACAATGGCAATGAAGCAAGGGGTCGTGCATTTGTGTTGGGGCAGGGTGATGCCAGAAATGATCCCAACGTAGTTATGGGTAAGTTTCTTCTCGACGATATTTATGTTACTGTTTTGTTTGATTCGGGTGCGGATACGAGTTATATGTCTTTGAAAATGAGTAAATTGTTAAAACGTGCACCCACACCCCTAAACACCAAATATGTTGTAGAGTTAGCAAACGGTAAAAGTGTAGAGGCCACACAGATAGTTAAGGGTTGTAGCATTGTCTTAGCTGGTCAGACTTTCTCCATCGACCTTATTCCTATAGTTCTGGGTAGTTTCAACATCGTCATCGGCATGGGTTGGTTATCTAAGCAGCAGGCAGAGATTCTATGTAAGGAGAAGATCATTCGTATTCCTCGTTCGGGTAAGGAACCTCTCGAAGTTCAAGGCGACAAGAGTGGTGCAGTGGTTGGCATCATCTCTTTCCTGAAGGCTCAGAAATGGTTACGAAAGGGTCATACGGCTATCTTGGCACTAGTTACTGATGCAGCTTCGAAAGAGAAAAGAATAGAGGATATTCCAGTTGTACGCGAATTTCCTCAGGTGTTTCCTGAAGATTTACCTGGTCTACCGCCTCATCGCCAGGTCAAGTTTCAAGTTGAACTAGCTCCAGGAGCAGCACCAATAGCTCGCGCACCATATCGTTTAGCTCCAACTGAACTGGAAGAATTGTCTAAGCAACTACAAGAGCTCTTGGATAAGGGCTTCATTCGTCCAAGCTCTTCGCCTTGGGGAGCTCCAGTACTTTTTGTGAAAAAGAAGGATGGCACTTTCAGGATGTGCATCGATTACCGCGAACTGAACAAGGTCACAGTGAAGAACCGTTATCCTCTTCCTCGTATTGACGACTTATTCGACCAGTTGCAAGGGTCGAGTTACTACTCCAAGATAGACTTGAGGTCAGGGTACCATCAGCTGAGAGTCCGGGATGAGGACGTCTCTAAAACCGCTTTCAGAACTCGCTACGGTCACTACAAGTTTCTTGTCATGCCATTTGGGTTAACGAACGCGCCTGCAGTTTTCATGGATCTTATGAACAGGGTGTGCAAACCCTATCTAGACAAGTTCGTCATTGTTTTCATCGACGACATCCTGATCTACTCCAAGAGTCAGGAGGAACACGAGCAGCACTTACGACTTATCTTGGAACTTCTTCGAAAGGAGCAATTGTACGCCAAGTTTTCAAAATGCGACTTCTGGCTTCATGAAGTCCACTTCCTAGGCCATGTGGTGAACAGGGATGGGATTCATGTCGATCCATCCAAGGTAGATTCGATCAGGAACTGGCCTGCACCGCGTACACCGACAGAAATACGCCAATTCTTGGGTTTGGCGGGGTACTACAGACGATTCATCAAAGACTTTTACAAGATTGCACAGCCGCTTACTATGTTGACACAGAAAAGTGTTACCTATCGTTGGGGTAATACACAAGAGACTGCTTTTCAGTACCTGAAGGATAGACTATGCAGCGCACCTATTCTCTCATTGCCAGAGGGCACGGATGATTTTGTGGTCTATTGTGACGCATCGATACAGGGGCTTGGTTGTGTATTGATGCAGCGGGATAAAGTTATTGCCTACGCTTCTCGTCAACTCAAGGTTCATGAACGGAACTACACGACGCACGATTTAGAGCTGGAAGATGTTGTTTTCGCGCTCAAGATATGGCGACACTACCTGTACGGTACCAAGTGCACAATTTACACCGATCACAGGAGTCTCGAGCATATCGTCAAGCAGAAGGAATTGAACATGCGTCAACGACGATGGGTCGAGTTACTTAACGATTACGAATGCGCTATTAAGTATCATCCAGGCAGAGCCAATGTTGTGGCTGACGCTCTCAGTCGGAAAGACACTCTACCTAGGCGTGTACGAGCTTTGCGGCTCACTATTCAGTTCAGTCTTCCTGCACAGATACGAACTGCTCAGATCGAAGCATTGAAACCCGACAACGTCAAAGCTGAAGCCTTACGCGGCTCAAGGCAACGAATAGAACAAAAGGAAGACGGCGCCTACTATGTAACGGGGCGTATTTGGGTCCCACTTTTTGGCGGTTTACGCGAGCTGGTAATGGACGAAGCTCACAAGTCCCGCTACTCGGTACATCCAGGGTCGGATAAAATGTACCACGACATCAGAACTACATACTGGTGGCCTAGCATGAAAGCCCACATCGCTACCTACGTCGGCAAGTGTTTGACATGTGCAAAAGTCAAAGTGGAGTATCAGAAACCAGCGGGCCTACTTCAACAACCCAGGATACCACAGTGGAAATGGGAAGAAATATCCATGGATTTTGTTACTGGCCTGCCTAGATCTCAGCGTGGGAATGATACCATATGGGTGATCGTGGATCGACTCACCAAGTCTGCACACTTCCTGGCTATAAAGGAAACGAATAAGTTCTCCACTCTCGCCGACATCTATCTTAAAGAAGTTGTTTCGAGGCACGGAGTGCCCACCTCCATCATTTCGGATCGGGATGCACGATTCACGTCAGAGCTATGGCAAGCGATGCATAAATCTTTCGGCTCACGGTTAGACATGAGCACAGCATATCATCCTCAGACGGATGGGCAGTCTGAGCGAACGATCCAAACTCTTGAAGACATGCTTCGGGCATGTGTTATTGATTTCAGCAACGGCTGGGAAAAGCACCTCCCTTTGGTGGAGTTCTCATACAATAACAACTATCACACCATCATACAAGCCGCTCCATTCGAGGCATTGTACGGGCGCAAATGCCGGTCACCTCTCTGTTGGGCAGAGGTGGGGGATAGTCAGATCACGGGTCCGGAGATTGTAGTGGACGCCACAGAAAAGATTGCACAAATACGACAACGCATGGCGGCAGCACGCGACCGTCAGAAAGCATACGTGGATAAGCGTAGGAAACCGTTGGAATTTCAGGTCGGGGACCGGGTTTTACTAAAAGTCTCACCCTGGAAGGGTGTGGTTCGTTTTGGCAAAAGGGGCAAACTAAATCCGCGATATGTCGGAACGTTCGAGATCATTGAGAAAATAGGCAAGGTGGCCTACAAGCTAAACCTACCAGCTGAACTCGGTGCAGTTCACAATGTATTTCACGTGTCGAATCTGAAGAAGTGCCTGTCAGACGAGACCCTCATAGTTCCTTTTAAGGAACTCACCATCGACGAGCGGTTGCAGTTCGTCGAGGAGCCAGTTGAAATCACGGACCGGGATGTTAAGGTCCTCAAAAGCAAGAGAATCCCTCTTGTTCGAGTTCGTTGGAACTCCCGTCATGGCCCAGAGTACACCTGGGAATGCGAAGACCAGATGACAGAAAAGTATCCCCAGTTATTCGAACCCAATGCAACCACTACTGAGGCTGAAGCTACTACTGCGGAATTTCGGGACGAAATTCCAGATCAACGAGGGGAGGATGTGACACCCCAGGAAAACCAGTGAATGATACATCTTACCTAGCTTCCTCAGTGAGTGCGTACCAAATTTCGGGACGAAATTTCTTTCAAGTTGGGGATAATGTGACAACTCGAATTTCCAAGATTTCTAGTTTCTATATTAATTGCACGTTAATTGCTTAAGTCGTTTGTTCACATGACTTGTTCGTTTCACAACGTTACACATTTGTAATATGTTAAATCGTATTGTGGTTGTTATGATATATACGGTGTGCCTTATAAGTGTGTTTTATATATTGATGTACATTATAAGCATGCATGGTTATATTAATGTGTTGTATTACTGTTGTGTTTGGGAATATTAAAAACAAGCAAGGAACCCACGAAATCACCCCCCCTAGCCGAAAACACCCTCACTCACAGAAACACTTCCTGATGAAATCACATAGGTGTTTTCGTCCACCATGTTCCCAACGAAAACCAAATGGGCTTTGGGCCCAGTCGTGACTAGATAAACATTTGTCCTTAATTCCTTACGTAACTGTTATTTGGCAAAACCCTAATCACATCGTCTCTCTCTCTCTTTCGCTTCCTTTGAACCGGACGACTGCCTTCGTCTTGCTCGAAATCAGATCCCCTTGTTTAATCTCTCTGTGTTCGGTTAGTAGACTACTTGTTTAAGTTGTTTTTATTCTTAATGTATGCTTATACTGTAAACGTGTTCTTGACTGAAATACATATGATATAAGGAGTGATTTCATGACTCTATGCATTGTTATGAAGTTGTATTGGATAATCCTGTTTCTGTTTGATCTGAATGTATGATCTCGAAGGTTATTAATGGATTAGGATCTGAAAACGTGTCAACATATTAATAGTGATTGAATATGTGTTATGATATGAGAATTGAATGGATGAATACACAAAATAGGGTTCATGCTAGGTACAGAATACTGTGATGCTTTGGTATGATGATTGAGTGATAATCTGATTGTATAGTGGTTAACTAATCCACTTGGTTTCATGAATAGATCTGTTGAATGCAAACGTGGTTATAGTCGATGTATCAATTAGGAAATCATTAGGGTTCTGGGTGTGAAACTGTTAATGATGACACCCTAGCTCACGAAATCACAAGACCCAACGAAAACACTATCACAACGAAAACACCTTGGGGATTTCGGCCCAAAGTGATTTCGTCACTCAAAAGGGATTTCGCCCCCCAAGTGTTTTCGGCCCAAGTGTTTTTGGTCAAGGGATTTCGGGCCCAAGTGTCTTCGCCAACAAAGGATTTCGGCCCCAATGTTTTCGGCCCAAAGGATTTCTTCTTGTGGTCTCTGTTAAGTCTGTAACTCGGTTAATTAATAACTCAGTTAGGTTATTAATCTGATACATGTAACTTTGTTAAGTTAAGCAAGTAACCTTGTTAACTGTGTAACCTTGTTGGTATATGTTAACCTAGTTAAACTTGTTAACCCTGTTAAAGTGTGTTGTTGGTGACTTCCTTAAACTGTGTGAATTGCATAATATTGACTTACGGCTTACGTGATACATAAGATTAACTGCCAAGCACTTTGTGACATAGATTGTATGTGAAACTTATCCAACATGAACTAACTGCGTGTAAATGCATACTCTAGGCTTTGATTGATTTCTTGTGAGCACATAACTTAGCATACCGAGCAAACCAAGGTGAGTTCACACTCTTACTAAGGCATGGGATTTCCAGGGCACGGGAATTGGGATTGAAGGTTTGAGACTGAATAGATTCGTATATACACTATTACTAGACTACCATACCATCGTCCTCGGTTGTGCAGGACACATACGTAAAACCTACGTATACTTGTATTGCTCACTGTCCTCAGGTTGCGAAGGACACTCACGTAAAACCTACGTGAACTTATACTCACTACTGCCTCGGTTGTGTCAGGCACTTACGTAAAACCTACGTAAACCCCCGCGTACCCCTATCCTCGGTTGTGAAGGATTACTTACGTAAAACCTACGTAAACTTGTACGTGTTACTGTTCTCGGGATATATAGAACACTTATGGTTACGAATAGTCTAGTGGTTATACAACATGGGAAGCCCCCACCTATAGAACGTACTATCGGCCCAGTAGAGCCACATGTTACTAACGAACTTACTATTACACACTTACTTTCTGTGAACTCGCTCAACTAGTTGTTGATCCTTTGTTACATGCCTTGCAGGTCGTTAGATACATGGAGCTTGCACAGGGAGGAGCTGGTCGTTGTGGGCTTGGATCGTGATTGTTTTGTTAAACACTTATGACATTTGATACTTTATTATGATGGGTTTTAATTACACGCTTCCGCTAATCAGTGATAACTTACTTGTGTTTTGAAACACTTTTCATACGGATTTGGTTTGGTTTAATGGCAATTACTTTTACTTATTGATTACATGTTCTATATGATTGGTGGCTTGATCCTGGTCAGTCACGCTCCCAAGCGGTGATACTCCGCAGGTGGATTTTGGGGGTGTGACACAAGAGGACTTTGAAGGGTAGGTGGTGGTTCGGGTTTGGTAAGTTTTATTCGAGAAAGGGGTAAAAACGTAAACTATCGGTTTTTTCTATTTATTTTTGGCTTAGCAAAAAAAAAATACTTTGGCATATTTTTCAAATTTTTCTGATTTTTTTTTTGTTGCCAAGATTGAAACTGAGCCATATTCGTAATTTCATAACCGATAAGTTTACAAAAGTAAAGATGAAAAATGAAAAGGGTAGTTTTTTTGGGTTTAAAACGAAAAAGGTTTTAATGGTTCAAAGGGTTTAACTAGGGGGTGTTTTTTTAAAGCAAAGAAAATTAAGGTTTTTGTTTTGAAAACGGGTTTGTCCTAATGCCTCTATCATTTACTTACTTGGATTTTTGTCGGTAAGGACTTGGAACACATCGAGTTGTCAAGTTCTAGATTCATAAGAACCAAACGGGCTATTCACACAAGAAACGAAAATTGAGCAATTAGTAAAGATGTATATTTTATGCTCGGTAATGGCTCAAAACTCACTTTTGTGGGAAAGGGGTAATTGGTTCTTTTTATCATGACGCTATCGGTTGTAAATTTGTAAAAACATAATTTTTAGAACTTGTTTACCCAACTAAACTTTAAACCAGTAAAAAATGAAAAGAAAAAACTTTTTGGAAAAAAGTTTGGGGTGTTTAGCGGTTCCAAGGTGGGTTTTTGTGTACGGCTTGATTTAGGACAAACGATTCAAGGTTTTTATTATCCTCCCCCCCCCCCACTTAAATTACATATTGTCCTCAATGTGTCCCAAAAAGGATTTATTTTGGAAAAATGTGTAAAAAGTATGAAAATAACAAAAAAATTTGGTTACTGGAGCTTGCAGCGCGGCCCCGTGTTCAAAGTGCCAGTAACAAATGAAATTAGAAGTCTTACAGTGGGGTGGCCATAGGGGCATGCTGGGTGAGCACGGCCCGTGCCACCTTCTGGATGGTAAATTTTTTACAACAGTAAGACTGGCACGGGGGCGTGCTAGGTGAGCACGGCTCCGTGCTGCAGCCACTGATATGCAGAAAATGAGTCGGGAGGCTTCTGTTTTACGTGCATGGGTTCCATTTTATCATCCATTTTCCTCTGTTGAGTGCCTCTTATTCCTACATAGCTAAATACTCAAAAGAAAACGTTAAACTAGATATTAAACTAAAATTAAACTAATTTTAAACTAAGATTAAACTACTAAACTAATGGATAGTCCATGGAATGCCTCCATGGTGCGCCACGTTTATAAGGGTCCCTGGCTAGACCAAAGTCGGTCAAATTTTACCCGTGCGGGATGACTCACATCCTGAGTTGTAGCGTTGCAATGCATCGTTTAAGCTTGAGTTAATCGCATTGAGGTACTTGGCCGGATCATCCTCCGCTCATTGCCCAACTTCAAACTTGATCTCTTTCACCGACCCTCAATGTAAGTTGTCCTTCGCTCATATCTACCATAGCTCGTGCGGTGGCAAGGAAAGGTCGTCCTAATATGAGCGGAATTTCGGTGTCTTCTTCCATGTCTAGAATAACAAAGTCGGCAGGAAAAACAAATTCTCTTACCTTTATCAATAAGTTTTCTATGACACCTTGAGGGTATTTTAAGGCCGGCCCACAAGTTGAATGCTCATTTTCATAGGATTTGGTTTTCGCAATCCTAGTCGGTTGAACATAGAGGCTGACATTAAATTAATGGTAGTCTCTAAGTCGGCTAATGCATTGCTTATTGGCGATCCACCAATAGATCAAGGAATGGTGTGTCACACCCTGACTTTTGCAGAAGCGTGATTACGTGTGACTTGCTTAATATCATTGCATTCAACCATAACAAACATCTATATGATAAGCTAAAGATAATGATCCATTAAATAAGTTTAAAATGTCACAAATAACAATGTTTTGGAAATCCATCACAGACCTTGAATCCATATTACAAACCATGCAAATAGTTTAGAGTTCCATAAGGACTCAACAAAAGACATTAATGAAAGCCAGGTTTTGAACTATGCGTCTTATCTAGGATAAGATGCACAATCCAAACCCTTAAACTACGGATGACATCTTTTATTCTCAACATAACTTGAAACTTCCAAACGCCTGCCAGATCCACATCTAATTCCCTGAAATACATGTAGTTTGAAAACATTAACAAAAGTTGAGCGAGTTCATGTGTTTTGTGTGTGAGCTCGAATAAACTTTGTAATCATCATAAGTATGTATGTATTTATAAAACCCTGGTACGAAAGTAACAAGGAACAGATCGATTAATGATTTGCATGGTCATTAATATGTTTGCAATGGTGTAGGAAGGCTCAATCCTTTGCGTATTTCGTACCGGGCCTCCCGGCTGGAACGACATAGTCACCACATGCGGTCAACTCGCGGACCCATGGGTGTGGCTCGCAACACCCAAATAGATCTATCACTCATGCCCCTCGGTCCTTAACAAGGATTAATGGTCTCCAGATAACGCCTACCCATTCACATGATCTAACAGTATTTTCCTTAACTAACCATACCATTTGTAATCATTGTATCATTTGTAACATGTATTTCACCCCCGAAATTATAAAACTGAAAACAGTTAAAAGAAAAGGGGGACATGAACTCACAGTCTTTCGTTCTTCGTAATCACAGTAACTCAAAGCTCCTTCGGTTGTACACGACTACCTACAACGTACTAAGGTCTATTAGACGAGCGGTTCGTGCCTTGACTTAGTAATATTTAGTGTCATTGAGTTACGTTTCTTTGCGTCTTCCATATTATTCCAAATTATATAACTATTTGTTAAAATAATAAATATTTTAACTTAAATTATTTTTATTAATGTTGATGCATATGTCTGTTGACTTCGTCTTAAGTCATGTCGGTAGCTTGTATAGGGGTCTAAATGTAAATTTATGTTATTTTGATGAATTCCGCTTGAAATGAAACATGGTCATTTCAAGGGAAATCAGAATTTGATGTAATTCCGCTTGAAATAACACATGGTCATTTCAAGCGAAATCACATGCCTATATATAGGTGATGTGTGTTTCTCATTTGGCACGGAATCACAAGTTGTATAGCGAACTGCTGCCGGATTTTCAAGTGAAATATTAATGAGAAACGTGTGTTAAAGTGATATACTCAGTTTTTCTACTCCATTCTCTCTGATTTAACACTGTTTGTTTGTTTCCGCCACTCAAACTGTGGTGTATTGATTTTAATTGACTCACTTGATCGTCAAATCGATCCTACAATTAAATTTTGGAATAATTGTTAGAATAATTTTTAACTTGTTACTTTTCATGTGTTCATACATGTATACCCTTCCCAAGGATGAGTATATTCGTATTCATATACCTGTATATTTTTGCCATGTATTGGTGTCGTATTCCGGTGTGTATTTATACGTACGAAAATACGTATTTCTTGTAAATATTAAGTATCCTTATGCTTAATTTTGTATAAATTTTTCCGGAATAATATCTTTAATAGAAATACATCACTATATATTTCCAAAATATATATTTTAAGAAATATTACTTAGAAAAATTATTTAAAATTTTCCTTTGGCAAAAATATTTGTATTTTCATATAGGTTTCAAAAATAATATATTTTCGAGTCTAACTTGGAAAATATATATAAACTTATTTTTCTCCAAAAATAATATATTTCATGTTTATTTGAGAAAATATATATTTCTTCCAAAAATAATATATCTTCTAATTATTCCAAGAAAATATATATATTTTTATTTGCGCAAAAATAATACATTTTCTCTTTGTCAAAAATATGATAAATTATTGTAATAATTGTAAAAATCATATTTTTGTTCTCTTGGTGTCCAAAATATTATTTACCAAAAATTTACTTGTGAATAAATTTTCCAGAATATTTTGTAAGTTATATTCCTTTGTTAGGTTCCTCTCATATTTTGGGTGTTCTTTGTATATTTATTCCTTGGAATTTTGTTAATATTTTGGATTGTAATTTTTGGTATTTGTGACAACCGGTGGTTTACGACTCCTAATTACGTGATTAACAGATGATTAACGCAATAATAAATAGTGTTTATGGCGCGAATTAACTTCATTAGGCTTTTGGAGTGCCCAGGAACGTTTATTCGACTATACAGTGCGCGTGCGGTGGTTTGCGGAAAAGTCTGTTGAATGATAAGCGACAACGGATTGAAACCAAACAGAATACTACCGACGCCGACAAGTACGAATCTTATACGAGTAATTTTGTGTTTATAGATTTAGTTTTACAAATTTATCGTGCTCCCGAACGACATAGATCTCAGACGCGAATAAAGAACGCGGAAACAGTAATGCACCGACAAACTACGACGAAACGGAAGCACCCGACTCGAATTTTGTCTCGATATTAAATATTTTGATATATTTTAGCTTCGTTTTTAAATTTTATTATCCTTCATTGAAAACGGATTGAGGAACGGATAAAAAACGACGAAACTACACAGTTTACGCAATTTTAACAAGATCGACAAACGTACGCGCTAACGACATCAACCGGCACAATCTTACACATTTTTGAATCTAAAATTGCGGTTTACGATGTTACGGTGGAATCGGGTCTCGAAAATGGGTTCGTAGAAACGAGCGGGGCACTTTACACACAACCTGGGGCTTGTGGGCCTTGGGCCCAAGCCCAAAGCCCACTTCTCATGACATCAGTATATAAGGGGGTGTAACCCCTTAATTCTTGTTCATTTCAAACAAAAAGACAACAATAACAACACACACACACCCGGTCTCTCTCGTTCACCCCTGACCGGCGACTGACCGGCGGCGGCGGACGGCGACGATGTTTTCCGGCGACCCCCCCCCCCCTTCAACTCCCCTGCATCACCTACACACCCCTGTCCTCTGGTTCCCCTTTCAAACGACAACCACACTCACAACACCCCCTTTCCGGCTCAGAAACAAACCACCACCACCACTGTTCGGTGGTAGTGCGGCGGCGACGGAACAGAAGAAGAAGAGAGAGAGAGAGAGAGAGAGAGAGAGAGAGGCGAGGCGGAGAGAGAGAGCTGAGAAGAATGAGAGAACCGGCGGTCGGTGCCTTTGACCGCCGGACATTTTCTTTATCCGGCGAAGTACACCGGTCGGTTCTGTTTTTCCGGTGGTCGGTTCATATTCCCGGCGGACCTTGCCTTTAACCGACGGGTTTCACCGTTTTTCCGGTGGACCTCGTCTTTAACCGACGGGTTTTAAACCCCGAGGAGGATGATGATCATTAACGACAAAAGCAGGCGACAGGGAGGTGGTCCGATGGTGACGGTGGCGGAGGAATGTGATGGCACGGCTTTGTTCAAGACAGGTTCGGAACAGATGATGTTCGGGTGCTTGGTTCACCTTGTTTCAAGTTTGGTTCGGGTTCTGTATCGACAGATTCGGTTCGGGTCTCGGAATATTGGTTCAGTCGACAGACCGGTTCACTCGGGTCACACCCGGTTAACTCGGTTAACTTAGTTAACTTAGTTAACTCAGTTAACTCCGTTAACCTGGTTGACCCGGTCAACTCACCGAATCAACTCAGTCAATGGTTCGAGTCAGATTTTGGAGCTTCGGGTCTTTGGTCAACAGAAGTCAACGGCTTGGTTCGGATCAGATTTTGAAGCGGTTCAGTTGACTCGGTCGGTCAACACAGTCATACCGAGTCAACTCAGTTGACTCGGGTCAACTAAGTTAGCTTTTTCGTCATAAGGATGGTAAAAATTTAGAAAGATTACTATTTATGTTCGTTAGTTTTATATACGCGAAAACGAGCTTGAACCGAATAAAATCGACGAAATCATTAGTTAAAAATACTCGAATTATTATTTAGCTTGTTTATTAAATTGATTACATACATATGGGGACATCCAAAAACAGGGGAAACTCTGTCCGTTTTTCGTTAAAAACCCGATATACGAAACGTATTTATACTTTATAAATGACATTTATCGAAAGTCAAACAATTTTCTGAGCTAAATATATGCATATATTTATTTTCGACAACTCTTTTGTAACTCGCCAAAAACAAGTTTACGACGTTTCAACGAACACGATTTTATAAGTTTACGAGATCCGATACTTATATAAAATAAATATAATTATTTATATCTATTCCAAAACAGTTAGAACTCGGAAACCGTTATGAGATAAATATTATTTGTATTCATTTTTAACGATATTATCTACTTTCAAACGTTAAAAGATCGACGATTCTTTTACTAAAATAAATATAGTTTATATATTTATTCGAAATATTCAACGACACAGATTCGTTTTTATAAAAATAAATATAGTTTGTATATTTATTTCAAACATCGAATAACACAAAGCCGTTTCATGAAAAAATATAGTTTATATTTATTTCAAATATCAAACGACATGATTTCGTCTTATAACATAAATATAGTTGATGTATTTACTTCAAACGACAAACAACACGACCCTTTTCATAAAAATAAATATATTGTATATTTATTTTAACAATCGAACAACACGACTTCTTTTATGAGGATGAATAGAAATTATTTCCTTAATTTCAATGTTCAAACGACTCTTATTCGTCGTACAAAGTAAATATAGTTTACATATTTACTTCAAATATCAAACGCGATATATAATACGAGTTTGTTATATACTATTTTTCGTATAAATATTCTTTTATACACATACGACTTCTCGAGACGGCTAACGCAATTACAACGACATATTTATATTTTTATATAAATATGTATTTGTTTTTAAATCTCTCGAGAATCAAGTCTTTTTGAGACTTATTGATTACTTACGACATTAAGCGAAACTAAACAAAGTTCAACTTAGTCATTTTCATTAACTAACAACTTACCGTCGAATCGTTCGATTAACGATTCGGTAGAGCTCGATGACACGTAGTTTAGACACTACGTTTATTTAGAAACTTATTAGGTATTCCGTGTTAGGAATTTTGTAGAATGCACGCTAGCAAGTCAAGTCTTGGAAACGACATCATCGAAGTCGTAATTAGCTAGCTTTGCACAAGGAATATTCAGGTGAGTTCATAACCCCACTTTTTACGGTTTTACGCTTTTGTAAATGTTTTCGGGGTGGAATGACATGCATGTTTTTCAGAAACATACAAAGTTTTCGACAAACAAAGACTGTATATTTTTAGACAAAGCACGTTTTGCAAGAACATACAAAGTTTTGAAAAAACGCAAAACTCGTATTTCTAAATCATATTACGAATGGATTTCGAGGAACTCAAATGATTTACGAAAGGTTTATACTAAACATATCGGTTTTTACAAAACAAATGCATGTTTTCGAAACATGAATGATTTTATAACTAGGGATGGATCGTCTAAGAGACTGGGGAGGTTCAGCCTTAGTGGCTGGGGAGGTTCAGCTTGAAAGGCTGGGGAGGTTCAGCCTTAGTGGCTGGGGAGGTTCAGCCTTAGTGGCTGGGGTGCAATACATGTTACAATTATATAGACATTTTTATACATGGTATGGTTAGCGTAGGGAGGGTTTTTACTACTTAGATCATGTGAGTGGGTAGGCGGAAACTAGAGGCCATTAATCCTCATTGTAGGACCGAGGGTCATTAGCGGTAGATCTATCTGGGTGTAGCGAGCCCAACTCCAGGCCCAACTGAACGGACCTGGGGGTGACTTTGAGCCCGACACAAAAATCTGCTAGGTTTGAGTCTTCCTACAGCACTTCACACATACAAGTGGCTTTGCAACCCAGTGGTGATCTCTTTCTCCTTATTGCTACATACCAGGGATTTTTATCATACACACTTACAAAACGCTTGATTTATACAAAATAAAAACCATGTTTTATACAAATTCAAAGTATAGGATTATACGGGCATAGAGTCAAAGTCAGGGTGGGCATTGACGGTTATATATACTTTACAAATACATGGTTTTACGATCATAGATCGTTACAAATACAAAGTCTTCATATAACTGGGCAAGAAAATGATTTTTGATTCGTTTTCTCAATGTTATTTCATAAACCGGTTATTCCAAAGATTTATTTAAATCTTTTACAAACAAACTATGAACTCGCTCAACTTTATGTTGATTTTTCGCATGTTTCTTTCTCAGGTTGCATTTCAAGTGAAGGCACGGTTGGAATAGGAGAACCATGAAGAATCGAGTACTTAGTGGGCGTTCAATTTCTAGAAGTCTTAGCTTTATTTGCTTCAGCTGTGCAATGAAGATACCAGTCCAGTCACGCCAGCTCTGATAAATTCGGGGTGTGACAGATTGGTATCAGAGCTATAGGTTACAGCGAATTAGGTTTCAGTAGCGATACCTAGGCTCTAACCTCACCTTTCTCTGGGACTTAGACTATTAAGACGTTGAATACATACAGAACGTCTGGTACTCGAATATGGTCTCCAACCGATGCCGAAAAACAAACAGTCAAAACTTTGTTTTCAAACATACGCTATAGTGGTGTTTCATAAACGGTGCATAAAACAATTACATGCAGTACACAAAACTCTGAGAGTTTTGGAAACATACATTTAAGACCTTCGGAAACTTATGTTAAAGTTCATTAAAGGTCATCATGTAGGTACCAAGAATATTAACTCGGGCACACACTGTTATCCATATTGTCTATGATATTTGACTTCCTGAGCAGGCAGCCTACGCATAACGAAACGCTAGTGCACGAGAATACATGGAACTCAAATTTTACGTCAACGGATGTTGGAATACATCATGTTCTACGCGGAACGAAAAGCTAGTGCACATGTATACGTGAAACTTAAGCTATACATCAACGGAGGTTGAAGTACGTCACATACGACTTTCGAGGTGAAGTCACCAGAAGACACTGTGGAGCATTCGGCGATGATACTAATCCTGTGAGCACGAAAACTATCGTTTAGGAAGCGGCGGTCTGGCGCGCGGTCCTGCAAACGACACGAGTCATGCTAAGGAGAAGACGCATGTCATCATACCCCCCTTCTCATTAACGACGAATACGCTATGTTCGACATTCCATGGTAATGTGACCTAATAACTAGTCGTCACATGAAAACCCCAGGTAAAGTCCTCACATTTCTTTATTGAAATTTCGACTTTCACATTTACTGAGTAGATTTTCGTATCTCTACTCCTCCAAATGGTCATTGTGTCACGATCATTTCTTTCAGTATAGCGAAATATTCATTTGCTTCATTTCTTGAAAATTCATATGTTACGCATGCATCGTTTGTTAAGCATGTGGCTTCGTTTCGAATAAGCGTTTCATCAAAATTTAAAATTGTTTCGCTAAACCTAATTATTGATTTGTGAATCGAATGACCCGCATTATTGTAACTGTTGGCTTCTTTGTTATCTAGTCAACACATTTTCTTGAAACTTCTTCCCTTTTCAAGTTACATACATGGTTTTTTGTTGTGACCATGCTGAAAGTTTTCTTGTCGATACGTGTATTTATTGTCGGCTTGCGCCAAAACCCAGTTCAATTGTTTGAACTTCTTCATTACGCTTATTCAATTCAAGACACCATATGATGTATTGAAGGCATCATATTCAAATTCGTTCTAACAGGCGTTTTATTTGTTCTGAGTAGTAGTAAACTAGTTTGGTCTACGACTCCATTAAGTCGTTTGTTGATTTCAACACCATGTGATGGTGATTTTCATTTATTTGAAGCTTGCGCTAAAGAACGAACGGAGTCATTTCCCTCAACTGACATTCTTCAGAAACGAAAATGAACGAATGGAGTCATTTTTTACGGGTGCTTCATCAGAAATGGAAATGAATAGAATTAACTCAAAAGGATATTCATTTCCCTCAATGGACATTCTTTAGAAACGAAAATGAACGGATGGAGTCATTTTCAACAGGTGCTTCATCAGAAATGGAAATGAATAGAGTTAACTCTAGACACATGACAAAACTTTCTATGGTTTCTGTGCACTAAATTCCATAATTATGTACGTAATTCCTTGCACAATCCGCACACTGCATTTCATAATGTGTAGGGGAAGAAAATCAAACCTGTGATGAGTGTGACTAGACTACCATAGGGTCCATTTAATTAGATCGACAAATGATCTCTTTAAATACACCACCAAGGAGTCTTTTCAGCTATATCATCACATGATATTCCTAACCAGATTTTTGGATCAATCTGTTTAACTAGACCACTCAAGGGGTCTAATTATGGAATAGTACTTGATAATCCAAGGGTCTCAACTATTACGTAGAAGCCTGTTGGGATTGAACCCTATCAGAGGAACAGATAATTAAAGCCAAAACTGGATCAGAGAGCAGTGGATCCCGAATAAGCAGATGATTACATATAAATCTCTCCCCTTGAAAGTGATTTCAACATCTGCTGACCTCCTATCTGCTGATCTTGCAAAATGCTGACCTACAACTGCTGCTCAAGTAAAGACCTGATGAAAGACTAAAGCCCTGCTGATTCAATCTACTGCTTTGAGTCAAGCACTGCTGATCCGGACAAGTACTGCTGGGTTCACAGTAGTGGAAGGTTGCAGCAGCTGTTCAATAGTCTGTTTTGTAATGTAATGTAATAGCAGTAGTTAACATAGCAGTGTTTGTATAGATCAGAGGTTAGAGTTTGTTAGGAGGTTAGATGTCACTTTCATGGTGACATCAGCTAAGATGCTCAGTGGTTTGCAAGTGCCTATAAATAGATCAGTACTTTGTACTGTTCTATTAGCTCTTTTGCATCATCGTCTTCTTTGCACGAACAAACAACTGAGCTCTGGCTGAGGGGGAGTTTGCATTCATTCATCAATCATTGTAATCGTTATTGAAATAAATTCAATCTTTCGATTCATTGTGAAAAGATGTTTGATCAAAGTATTACTCTCGTTTGATTGTATGCAAAGTTTTTTTTCATCATAATTCCGTTGCACACTCATCCATTTTCATTTTAATTGTAAACACAAAATACAATCAGAATCAAACTCAGATCCAACAATTGGTATCAGAGCCTGGACAGTCAAATTTGATTTAACAATCATTTTGACGTAAATAGTTCAGCTCATAACAGTTGATACTGATCGTTTGTTCATTTGTTGAAAAATAGAGCAAGGATTAATCACCATTAAAGTTGATTTCTCAGTGTCTGTAAAACAACAAGAATGACGTCACAATCTCAGGATGATAAAAACAACATCGACTCGCTTTTTAAACCACCTATGCTAAAAAGAAATGAGTACAACATCTGGTAGAGGAGGATGGGTCACATCCTCGCTTAACAAAGCACAGGTTGTTGGAGGTCTGTCGTCATTGGTCCCCATGTTCCCACAGTGCCAAGCGCTGAAGATGCTAAAAATTTCGTTCCAAAACCAGTTGAAAATTATATCAAAACCGACTATCAAAAGCTCGAACTAAATGCTAAAGCGTTTAGCATCATAGCATCAGCGCTGCCCAATGAAATATATGCTGGACTGTTACACTGTAACAGTGCCAAAGAGTTATGGGACGCGCTGAAGGAACAGTTTGGGGGAACCGAAGAAGTCATAGAAAACAATAGGGAAATCCTGAACCAACAGTATGAAACATTTTGTCATATTAGAGGTGAATCACTGACGCAACAATTTGAGCGTTTCAGTTGTCTCATCAGTGAACTGAGGCTTGTTAATACCACTTTTACAAAATCAACTCAAAATAGCAGGTTCCTCAGGTCACTGCCAGAAAAATGGGACACCATAGCTTTTGTCACCCGAAATTCACCTGAGTTCAAGGATCTGACCTTGACCCAACTCCACAGTCGACTCCTGACCTACGAAAGGGAGTTGAACCAGAAAAGGAAGTTACAAGAGTCAGGAAAAGCCGTTGATGATTATACATTCGGTAACACTGCTCTTCTAGGTCAAGAAGAATCTGGGAGTAGTGCAAAGGATCAGGGTTATGATCACTTCATTGACATAACTGCTGGTGCAAATTTTAACAACCCTGATCCTCACACTGCAAGTTTTGCATTCACTACAAACGAAAACCAGATGTCAGACAATCTAAGCTTTGAACTCAATGATCTACAGCATTTTGATCCCACTGACTTAGAGGAAATGGACATTCTGCACCAACTGGCCTAGCTAAGTGTTAGAACTAGCAAATTTTACAAAAGAACAGGGCGAAAATTCCCAGGTTTGCATGGGAATCTAAGGGTTGGGTTGGATAAATCGAAAATCAAGTGCTACAAGTGTAATAGGTTGGGACACTTCGCTAGGGAGTGTAGGAGTCAAACTACTGGTCCCATAATCACTCATCCTAGCTCAAATCCTAGACCTCAAAATCAAGGCACTGTGCACTATACCCAATATGCCCCGGCAGCTCAAGTGAACACTACTCACTATGCTTCTGCCCCTGTGCCAGTACACTATGTCCAAACTACTGTTCCACAGATCCAATATGTTCAAACCCCTGACCCTCAGGCACAAGTGCAGCCTGTACCTCAAACCATTGCTCCAGCAGCAGTACAACCAGATCAACAAAGTTTTTTCACTCAAGGGTTTGTTGACTGAAGCAGTATGCCTGAAGACCTTAGTGATGAAAATTTTGCACTCTATGCTTCCAATGATTCTTCTCATAATGCATTTTGTTTGATGACATTAGAGTAAATACAGGAGGGGGTTGAAACTGAAGAGGAACAGCTGAGTATTGAAACAGTGGATGAGGTGACTGAAGCAGTGGTTACTACTGTGGCTGGTGAACTATTGTTGGGAGAAAGTTCAGGTACCCTGATTGAACCACTGACAGACCCATGGTCCAAAGAGAACAAGGAAGATAAGAAAGAAGAAAAAGTAGGTGAGAAAGAAGAAAGAGCTGAAGATGAAGAAAATCCTCAATGTGATTGTGCAATGATGGCTGCTGCCAAGGTATCACCACAAGTTCTTGAAAAACTGTGTTATGACAATTTCATTATTGCTTTTGCTAACATCAAAGAGGTGAACGAAAACCTTCGGGATAAAATCTTAACTGATGAAGTCAAATTTGAAAGATCTCTAAAAGAAGTTAAAAAATAATTGGCTGAAAAAGAGAAAGAGATTAGCAGCATGAAAGAGGAGCAGAGCATAACCAAAACCCAACTCCAAACTTTGGTAGAAAAATACCAAGTTTGCAAAAAGGAGTTAGAGTCCACCCAGATCACATGTGAGAGATGGGTGGAATCATGCAAAGGGTATGAGGTTATGCTTGAAAAACATATAGAAAGCAATGTGAAATTTGGGGTTGGTTATAGAAAACATGATGATGAAAACACTGCTTTTGGAAAATCTGTTCCAACCACTGATGTACTTACTGAGTTCATCCCCACAAACAAGAATGGCCAAGAAGTAAAAATCACTGACAAACTTGGTAACAAAATCACACTTGACAGACCAATGGGATCCTCTACTTTTGAGGAGCTTGAAGATCATCAGTTTAAACCAAAATGGTCTGATGATTGTGATATTCTTGAAAATTTCAAGCCAATGGACTTTACATCAACTGATGGTGTTAAAGCTCCAAAAGCTAAAGTCATACCTTTCAAGGACATCCCAACAGTGGTTAAAACCTCTGCTGCAAAGGAGTCTGAAAAGAGAAAGAAGAAAGAAAAAATTGAGAACTTGTTTTGTGAATTCTGTGAGAAAAGGAATCATCTAACAAAAGACTGTTTCCACTTAAAAGCTTATGATTTAAACAGAACAAGTGTCACTGTTTCAGCTGAAAGTTGCATTGTTTGTGGTAAAACAAACCACAAAACTCAAGCATGTGTGTATCTCAAAAACTTTGATGTGAAAAAGAATGAGTACATTGCTAAAACATCCTTGAGTCCATCATCATCATCACCATCTGTCAAATTCACCAAGAAACAACCACTGTTTGTACCAGTTCAAACAGCCGTCACAAAACAGCCGAACCAAACATCTGTCAAAAGAGATGTTCAGGTTACTGATGCACCCCCTGCCAATTAGTTCAGAAAAGGCAAGGAAAAACAGTCCTACCAAAGGATTCCACACGTTTATGAGGCCTACAAAAGGCCCTCTAAACCTAGAGTGAATAGGCATCCTTTTGGTTATCAGCAGGTGATTGGTCAAGACCCCCGACAGTGGTTAGCAAGAAACAGTACTAAAACTGTCCAAACCCCTGACCTAACCACTGTTCATCACTCTGCATCCATACCAGACACTGTTGAAACCTCATCCAAAGCCCTGTTGGCTTTGGAGCCCTTAATGAACTAATCCTTTTACTTCATGTGCAGGGAGCTTCTGCATGCTTTGATAGTCTTCGGTATGTAGATAGTGGAGGCTCCAGGCACATGACAGGATGTAAAGCCCTCCTCAAAGACTTTAAAATCCATGGAGGGGGTAATATATCCTTTGTGAATAATAGTAAAGGGAAAGTTCTAGGGTCTGGTACAGTGCAATTTGGAAATGTAAAATTTGAAAATGTCAATCTGATAGACCATCTAAAATTCAACCTTCTGAGTGTATCACAAATGAGTGACAAAGGGTTTGGGTCATTCTTCACAAAAGATTGTTGTAGGATTGTTGGACCAGAAATGGTCAAAAAGATTGAAGCAATAATCAAAACTGGTCAAACTAAACTTGTTGCTCAAAAAAGTTGCAATGTTTATGTTGTTGATATGTCAAAAGAGTGTCCCAGAGCTGATGCCTGTCTGTTCTCAGCTACCTCTAACAAAGAGACAGAACTTTAGCACAGAAGGCTGGGGCACACAAATCTTAAGACAATCACTGAAATTTCAAAAAATGGTTTGGTGAGAGGCCTACCACAAAAATTGTTTTCATGTCCTAAACATTGCGTTTCCTGTTTAAAAGGAAAACAGCATAAAAGTTCTTACAAGTCCATTGAAGAGTCCAAAACAACCCAGTGTTTGCAAATGCTACACATGGATTTGTTTGGCCCAATTCAAGTCATGAGCCTCAAGAAGAAAAGATATTGTTTGGTTATTATTGATGACTTTTTTAGGTTTACATGGACTTTCTTTTTACACTCAAAAGATGAGACTGCAGGCATTTTGCAAGACTTTGTGACACAGGTTGAAAAGCAATTTGACCTTCCAGTGAAAAGCTTCAGGAGTGACAATGGCACAGAATTTAAAAATAAGGAGTTGGATGCTGTCTGTGTGAAGAAAGGGATTGTAAGGCAGTACAGCATCCCTAGAACACCAGAGCAAAATGGGGTTGTTGAAAGAAAGAACAGAACTTTGATTGAGGCTGCCAGAACTATGCTTGCATATTCAGGTTTGCCATTAACTTTCTGGCAGAGGCCGTAAACACTGCTTGCTATGTCCAAAACAGAATTTTAATAAACCCCAGGCACAAAAAGACTGCTTATGAAATTCTGTATAAAATCAAACCACTGATCTCATATTTCAAGGTGTTTGGCTGCCCATGCTTTATTTTGAACTTAAAAGATTCCATTTCAAAATTTGCAGCCAAAATTGATTGTGGTTATCATCTGGGATACTCAACCACTGCCAAGGCATACAAAGTGTTCAATACATGGACCAAGGCAGTGGAGGAGACTTTGAATATAAAGTTCAATGAACTTTCATCAATGAAAATCCCAGCAAATCCTGCAGATCCTGCAGATCTGTTTGATCTTGAAAAAATTTACTTTTGAAAATACTGCTGTCAAGACTAACAGTGCAGGTCCATCAGAGGATACAACACTAGACTATGGGTATGAAATCATCCTCCCTCAAAGGTCTGCCACAAAGGGAAAAGCACCAGCTGTTCAAAACAGTTGTCAAAGCTCAACCACTGCTACCTCAACAGTTGTTGACCAAAGTAGCCCATCCACCACTGCTTCCACATCCTCAAACACTGCTGACAAAAGTCCTCAAACAGTGGATAAAAGTCAGCAGTTGTCCACTTCATTACCTCCTATTCCACCACCTTTTGAAGCCACTGCTAGGTCATCAAAGTCACCAGCAGTGGTTAGCTCAGATGATACACATTTGCAGCCTTCACCAACAAATGCCATCATACCATACCAAGGAGATTTAATCTTCTTGAGATCTCATCCACCTGATCAAATCATTGGAAACATCAATGAAGGGGTGCTCACAAGAAGCCAAACCCAAAACATTTGTCTTTTTACTGGCTTTCTATCACTCCATCAGCTAGTCAAGTACCAAGAGGCACTGAAAGACAACAGCTGGGTAGAAGCCATGCAAGAGGAGCTCCAACAGTTTAAAAGACAACAAGTATGGGAGCTTGTACCACTGCCAGAAGAGGTTAGTCCCATTGGCACTAAGTGGGTCTTCAAGAACAAAACTGATGAAAGGGGCATTGTTGTCAAGAATAAAGCCAGGCTTGTGGTTCAAGGTTACAGACAGGAAGAGGGGATTGATTATGATGAAACATCCGCCCCTGTTGCAAGATTGGAAGCCATTAGACTGTTCCTGGCCTTTGCTGTCAACCACAACATGAAGGTGTTTCAAATGGATATCAAAAGTGCTTTCCTCTATGGTACAATTCAAGAAGAGGTGTATGTATGTCAACCTCCAGGTTTTGAGGATCCATTTTATCCTGATCATGTCTACAGGCTAAACAAAGCCTTGTATGGCCTGAAACAAGCACCAAGGGCCTGGTATGAAACTCTTTCCAACTTCCTACTCTCAAATGGTTTCAAAAGAGGTACCATTGATAAAACACTGTTTCTTAAATGGAGAGGGAAGGATTTAATGATTGTCTAAATTTATGTGGATGACATTATTTTTGGAAGCACATGTAACAAAATGTGTGAAGAGTTTAGAGAACTCATGACAGCTGAGTTTGAAATGAGTGCAATGGGTGAGCTGCAATGCTTTCTTGGTCTCCAAGTACAGCAAATGCAAAATGGAACTTTCATTCATCAAAGAAAATATGCTAAAGAACTTTTTGACCAAATTTGATACGAATGATTGTAAACCATGCAGCACACCCATGGCAACAAATAAGCTGGTCATGTCTGATGACAAGGATGAGTTGATTGACCAAACACTTTATAGAAGCATGATTGGGTCTTTATTGTACCTAACTGCATCTAGACCAGACATCATGTTTGCAACATGTGTTTGTGCAAGAAGTCAATCAGCTCCCAGAAAATCAAATCTCATTGCTGTAAAAAGGATCTTCAGATACATAAAAGGTGCTCCCACACTTGGTATCTGGTATCCAGCTAATGGGAATATCAAGCTTTAAGGTTTTTCAGACAGTGACGTTGCTGGATGTCACACCACAAGGAAGTCCACTTCAGGAGGGTGCCAGTTTCTAGGTGATTGCTTAGTTTCTTGGCAAAGCAAAAAGCAAGCAGTAGTTTCAACATCCACTACTGAGGCTGAATACATTGCTGCTGCAAGCTGTACAGCCCAACTCTTGTGGCTTCAAAATCAGTTGCTGGATTTTGGTATCACTGCCTTAAAAACACCACTCATGTTGGACAGCCAGGCAGCAGAAAATATCATCAAAAATCCAGTTTCCCACTCTACCACCAAACACATCGACATCAGACATCACTTTGTGAGGGATTGCTATGAAAAAGGTTTGATTTCTCTGCATCATGTCCCAACTAAAGACCAGCTGGCAGATGTGCTCACAAAAGCACTTGATACAGCCACTTTTGAAAGCTTGGTCTCTAGGATTGGGATGCTGAACATGGAATAACAAGCAACATCTTGTTTTTCTTTGAATAAAAGCAACAAAATGTTTTCAGAAAATCAAAAATCCATCCTTAAAAATAGCTAACAATGAAATTTTCATTAAAATCCTTAAAAGTCTGCCATTACCACTGATTGTTCAAAAGTCTGCTCTACTTCAAAAGTCTGTCCACTGCTGAAAGTCAACCCCTGTTCTCTCATTCCTTTGATAATCTCTGTTGTTCAAAAGCAGTGTCTTATCCTCTGATATGCTATCCACTGATAGTGAAAAACATCCACTGCTTCCTTACCACTGCCTTCATCACTCACTTTCATCAAAGTACTGTCCTTCACTTTCACCAGGTTTGTCACATGGGCAGTACATAGTGGTCAGACCTTTTGTAACGGCTGCCACGTCAGCATTCACTTTCTTCCCTATAAAAATCCCCCACTCACCACCAAAACAGGGTTTTACTGTTGAATTGAATTCTTAAAAAATTCTCTTCTCAAAGCATTTTTTCATCTCATCTTTCACAAATTTCTTCGATCATTCTATTCAAAAATGACAAAATCGAAGCCATCAGCAAAACCCACATCCAAATCATCATCGAAAACAGCCTCTCAAAAGGCAATCTCCACTGAAATCCCATATAAATCATCTCACAATCTCCTGGGTCTTCTCACAAAACCAGGAACCACCAATGTTTTCGATTCCATCATTAACACCATGGCAAAATCAAAGTACAAAACTTTGTTCACCGCCGATGCATCAATCTATTTGGAGACCCAAAGGGAGTTCTGGAAGAATGCAACCCTTGAAAAACAAGGAGACACTGCAATCACCATACACTCTTCTATAAAGGGTAAAGCTATCCAAATCATGCCACAATCCATTTCAGAGGTCTTTCAACTCGATGATCAGGAAGGTAAAACTTCTTTCACTAAAAACGAGTTACAAACTGACTTCATTGAAAGAGGGTATGAAGCCACAATGATGAAGAAACTTACCTTACAAAAAGGTTATTTTCCTTCTGCAACCAAATTTTTATTTCATACCCTCCTACTATGTGTTTCAAACAAGACCACTTCTTTCAATGAAATCCCTTTAAATATTCAAAATCTGGGATATGCAATTCTTCAAGAAGAAAATTTTCACTACTCTCGGGAAATCTTTAAAGATTTGGTTAATAATGTTGAAACAAAGTCATTCTTACTGTTTCCAAGGTTTTTAAGTTACTATTTTGAAAAGAAATTCAGTAAGAATGATTTAGCTGCAATAAATCAAGGTGAGTCTACTCAAATAAACAGCTTAACAACTGAAACTTTTTCAAGAATGTTAGCACCTTGCAAAACACAAGCAGAGGTGCCTGAGCAGAATTTAGCAGCTACCGCTGCTCCTCAGGTATCTGCTGCTGAGCCCACTGCTCAAGGTGATCAAAGCAGCAGACCAACTGTTTTGAAACCCACACCTCCAAATCCCAAAAAGCCAAACAAAAAGAAAAATCAAAAACCCCTAAACTAATCAAAACGACAACTCTGGAGGATGAGATACCAGAGCTACTGCCTGTGACAACACAAATGTCACAAAAAACCACTGCTGCTACTTCCTCACAGCAGTTGGTACAAATATCTCAACCCATGACCAAAACTCCTCCTGCTTCTTCACAAAAAGAACAGGTTGTACACATAGGGCCACCATATTATGATGCTCTGGAAACACTCTTTTCATCATCCACAGCCCAATGCCCGGGGCAAATTCTCTTTCTACACCCCACCCCACCTCACATCCACAATTCCACCAAAAACACAACTTTTGTTGGATGCAATAGATTTGAACCAGACATTACTCAGTCCTTCTCAATCACCTGTTAATGAGAATATGCCTCAACAACTGACTGAGCCTAATGTATTATTCCTTGCTAACCCACCAACACAACCTGAGGAGGTTACACCCCTTGAGTTACAAGTAACTCTTGGTGGTCATCCAAGTGAAGCAGCCACTACAACTGTTGAACCCACTGGTTTACAGTTGGACAGTGGTTACATCAATAAGACTTCCTTGGAGGCAATTCCTTTTATAGCACCTCTGCCAACCACCAGTGGATTTATTTATCCTACTGGCAACATCAAAAGGTTGTCAAGTGTTGAAGGGAGAAGACCCCAGTACCAAGAAAAAGGGCATCAGTGGTTAATATTTGGAGTATACTCCCTACCTCTACAACTGATAAAACCACTGTTAGTGGGAAATCAGATGATCCCATTAAATTGGGTGATGATTTAAAATATCAGGATTTGACGGAACGAATTGAAAAGTTGGATACATCTGTTGCAGATCTTAAAAACATGCTACAGCAGGTGTTGAAAACTCAAAAGATGCAATCCACTACTGTTCCATCTCAAGCACCTGCTCCACAACAGGCACCTGCTACAAATGAGCTCTGGAATCTATTTCAACCTTTTCTCCATCATCAAGCACAAATAGCAGATCAGCTACATGAAAAACATGTTCAACAGCTGAGAAATGCAATGGAGTCAAGGTTCAAGAACACTCAGGCTGATCTAAAGGCTCTCAAAACTCAGATCCTGCACACCACTGGCACTGCTCCTCCAACAGTTCTCTTCATTGATCAACTTCCCCGAGATAATGCCAAAAAGGGGGAGAAAATTCAGGATTGGAAAAAGAAGGGAATAGAGGATGGTCTCTACATTGAACCAGAAAATGCAAACATGACCAAACAGATCCCTTTGCCAGATGGAAGCAAGAAAATTGATGTGACCACAAATGCACTGGCAGAAGCAGTTGCAAGTGTAAAAAGGGATAGAGAGGCCAAAAGGAAAGCCAGGGTGAATTATCGGGATCAGGGTACTTCAGGGTCAAAAGATGATGAAAATCTTGTTGATGAAAAGAAGAAGCCTACAAGAAGAGTAAGGCTACCCAAATCCATTCCAACCAGACGTTCAAAGTCTATTCCAAAACCACCACCTAAAACAGCTGTTGTAACTCCTGTTGTATCCACTACTGTTGGTACTTCAGTGGTTTCAACATCTGCTCCCACTTCAACACACACTACATCCACTGCCTCATCACCATCACCACCGAAAACAAAATCACATCCTGCCAAAAGGCAGAATACAGCAGTTGTTACAACATCTGCTGTAAAGACAACAGTGGTTGGAACACCAGTTGTTTCAACAACTGTTAGTCAATTACAAATCACTGCCACTACATCCACCACCACTGTTCCATCCAAAACATCATCAGCCCCCCCTCAAATAAAGAGGAGGAGGCTAATTCTCAAAGATGATGACACTTCACCATCTCAAACATCTTCAAAATCTTTAGCTCTTGTCACAATACCAAAACCAGTTCCTCTCTCTTCAGTTCGAATGCACAAGCCCTTCCTGCAGGTGTTCAGTTTCCTCTTGAACTAGCAGCTGTTAGAGAAGAAATAAAATCTTTTTTACTATGAGGATGACCCTGCCAAAAGGAGTTTGCCATCAATAAAAGGATATCCCTGGCCTAAAAATGTTGATGAATATTTGAAGATCAAGGCCAAGCAAGCAGAAGATATCTCAAAAAGAAACACACAAGGGAAATCTGACAAAGAAATTTCTAGAAACTATCAATATCTGCTCACACAAGTCAGTTCCCTAGAACAATTTGCAAAAAATGTCAGTCAACAAATTTCAGAAAGAGCAGCTGAAACTTTGAAGAAAGACTACATTGAAAGCATCATGGCTCACAAGAAGTACAAAGGAGAGAGATACATGTACAAATATTGGACTGTTCCTGAGCTTGAAAATGAAGCAGCAAGAATTCAAGACATGATAAAAAGGAAAGTCACTCACACTCCTCCTGACTGGGCAAAGTTTAGAAAGAATGTACCTGACAAATAGGTAGAACGAAAAGAACGAAAGAAGAACTGGTTGCTGCTGAATATGGAAACAAAAGACAAATTGCTAGATGGAAAGAAGATGTGGTCAGGATCACCTACAAAAGGTTGGAGGAATTAAGAAAGAAAGATCCAAAAGTTCCTCAAAAGCCTGACTATCCTGAAGCTGAGGTTTCAAAAAGACCATCAAAGCTGCAAATCAGGAGAGCCACTGCTCCAACTGGTGCTGCCATCTATAAAAGAAGGACACACAAACAGTTGGGAGCTGAAACCATCCAAGAGATGATAAAAGGAGATGACCTTGTAAAAGAAGGCATAAAGAAAATGATCATAGAAACTCTTGGTTTGGATCAAACTGCAAATACTGGTCAGCCAGTTATGAATAGGCCAGCCTCACCAAATACCTCTGCAAATAAACATCTCCCAAGAAACCCACCAGGCTCAAAAATACAAAAGTGGGAAACTGACAAACAGACCTGCGTATTCACTTTGCTCAGGTCTAGTGGAGAAGTGGAGAAAATATCAAGGGAACAAGCTCTTGGCCTGAGTCTTGAAGATTTGCAGGATCTCCTTGATCTTCCACTTAGCAGGGATGATGAAGACACGGATGCCCTTGACTTTGAACTACAATTTAAAGGACAGATAAGGGAACTGTTGATGAGGCAATAAATGTCCACAATAATGAAGATTTTTGGCATTATCTGTTCCAGGGGGAGATTGTTGGGATTAAACCCTATCAGAGGAACAGATAATTAAAGCCAAAACTGGATCAGAGCAGTGGATCCAGAATAAGCAGATGATTACATACAAATCTCTCCCCTTGAAAGTGATTTCAACATCTGCTGACCTCCTATCTGCTGATCTTGCAAAATGCTGACCTATAACTGCTGCTCAAGTAAAGACCTGATGAAAGACTAAAGCCATGCTGATTTAATCTACTGCTTTGAGTCAAGCACTGCTGATCCGGACAAGTACTGCTGGGTTCACAGTAGTGGAAGGTTGCAGCAGCTGTTCAATAGTCTGTTTTGTAATGTAATGTAATAGCAGTAGTTAACACAGCAGTGTTTGTATAGATCAGAGGTTAGAGTTTGTTAGGAGGTTAGATGTCACTTTCATGGTAACGTCAGCTAAGATGCTCAGTGGTTTGCAAGTGCCTATAAATAGATCAGTACTTTGTACTGTTCTATTAGCTCTTTTGCATCATTGTCTTCTTTGCACGAACAAACAACTGAGCTCTAGCTGAGGGGGAGTTTGCATTCATTCATCAATCACTGTAATCGTTATTGAAATAAATTCAATCTTCCGATTCATTGTGAAAAGATGTTTGATCAAAGTATTACTCTCGTTTGATTGTATGCAAAGTTTGTTTTCATCATAATTCCGCTGCGCACTCATCCATTTTCATTTTAATTGCAAACACAAAATACAATCAGAATCAAACTCAGATCCAACAAAGCCCATTAGGGATTTAAGGTGCGGCAGCTGTGACAGCGCAATTCTTGCTACTGTTGTTGTTGTTGTTATTTCTCTTGCGGCAGGATGACTTTGAAGACTGCGGAGCGGTGGCGGTTTCAGCGGTGGGAGCAGTGGTAACTTGGTGGAGATTCTTGGAGGCTTTATCGAAGTAACCAGCCTTGACTCGCTTGTCGTTGATCTCAGCATCGAGTAAGAAGGTTTCCTCAATAGTTGCCGTCTTCGCAGCTTGAACGAAATCAGCCACACAATCCGGTAGTGCACGGATATACTTCTTGATGGTGATTTCGGGGGTAGTAACTTGGCCTGGACAGATTATGCTTAGCTGCTAAAAGCGAGTAGTTAAACTAGCGTTGTCGCCATCCTTTTGTTTTGATGTGCCAAAACTCATCCTCCAACTTTTGAAGCTTGTGGGGAGGGCATAACTCTTTCATCATGATGTCCTTCAACTCGTCCCACTTAAGCCCGTAAGCTGCATCATTTCCACGCTTGTTTCTTTCGGCAGTTCAACAGTCTAGAGCCCTGGATTGGAAAACGCCGGTGGCGTTGACAGTGTGGAAATTATCAGGACAGTTGCTTTGGCGCAGGGTGAGTTCGATAGAATAAAACCATTGGAACATGGCAGTAGGTCCATCTTCTCCGGTGAATTCTTTGGGTCTGCAGGCGTTGAACTGCTTGAAGCTAAAAGTAGCTTAGGAGCATCAATCCTGGACTCTTCAGAGGACTTGCTAGCATTTTCATTCAGCTCACTAACAATTTGCGGTATGACTTTCACCATCTGCTTTGAGACGAGAGCAGTGACGCGTTTGTCTTCATGATTACGTCGAGCAGTGCGGGAGTGAAACGATCCAAATGACGACATTGTCTGCAACAGACATCGCTATAGGACTCAAACACTATATAGTCGAATCTCACCTCACAACACACTTCATACTACTAAAGTTCAGGAACACATTCACATAACACATAGGCACATAATCACAGAAGCACATAAGCACTTAAAGCACAGAAACACGTAAACCACAGAAACCACATTATATTTAGCACGTATTCACCTAAATTTATTGCACGCATTCACCTATCATTCAAAGTCCGCGAGTTCGAGAATAGCGATTGCGATTAGTGAGTAGCATAGCATAAGCGAGCGATGTGATAGCATGGTGTCGTGAGTGTTATGTGTTCAGCGGAAACAAAAGCGTTAGATCGAAACCAATAGTACCTCAAAACGCTAACAAATAAGCATATAAAACCACATAAACATATAAATCTCACATAAAAATAACGAATATCTGAGTCAGCAGTTGCGGGCTCAGAATCGAAACACATAAAATCAGCGATTGCGAGCTTGAAACCGAAGGTAGATTGTCTTAGGCTGATAGACATCGACTACCCAAAGTGGTTCGACTATTCTCAAAGACTACAAGTATACGTTTTAGCCTAATAGACTGTGCTCTATCACAAGCATGCGGTAAATGGCACGCATCCGTTCGGTTATTTACGCAACTCGAGTCGTTGGAATCCATCGAGACTTTGGTGAGAGTTTGTAAACAAAATAAAGAGCAGAACGAGTTATCAAGATTCGGGTTTCACCCCTAACTTAACTACTCTATTCCTGTTTGTGTGATAGAACCACGAGATTGAGAGAGAGACTTGCGTCGAAGTACGGATTTCACTCCTAATTCAACGCAAATTCTCTTGTTTGATGTAAAAATGCTGGTCGAACAAGCGATTTAATCGAGAGTTTGCGGTTTTCACACCTAATCTTGATCTAATCACACAATTCATTTTTCGAAAATAGTACAGTGCGACTGCCTTAGGAAAGGCAGTGTGATAGTATAGCATGATTGCGAGTCGATCGAATAACAGAAATAGGCTCATGCGGAACCCCTAACGGGTTCCCACAAGGGGGTCTGTTGGTACTTAGACTATAGACTAAGTCGTTTCTAAGACGTCGACCCGAACTAGGTCGAGTCTTGCCTAATTCCCTATAGTTATGGCTCTGATACCAATCTGTCACACCCCAACTGATGGCGGAAACATCGAGGCATGGCACTGAGCGAGACAGATTGTCCAGGAGTTTCCATAACAACTACGATAACCAATTATTTAAACATCACGTCCCATACCATGACATAATAAGTAGCATAGTTATTACAGACAATTCAAAGACAAATAGTTCAATTTTGAGAACTCAAATATAAATTGTTTTTGTTTGTTTCAAGACTTCATCCAAGCTCAATTCCAGCAAGTAACAAACAAGCATCATAAGCACCTGTCACATACGTTAAAATAGAGGTCAATACACATAGTGTAAAGGTGAGCATACAAGCTTAATAGTAATAATAGAGTTCGAAATCATTTACGTATAACCAGCATGTAACATGTAGCAAAGTGAAAGCTAGTAGGTTATCGACAATGAAATATGCACAGAAGTGACTGCGAGTTGTAGAATGCGCAACACAGATCCCCACTGGGACACGTGAAGTAAAGCCCTTAACAACCCCTTTCCAAGACAGGTGTTGAGTCCAAACTATAGTACTATCGTTCCTAAGGTGTCAGGCAACAATCACTGTGTTAACATAACATACAAGCCTTCATCGAATAACACGTAGCACGCAATAAGGGTCTGCGTACAAATAGTGTTTGCATTGTGTGCCGATTGTGATTTGAATAAGTAACGTATGTAACACCCAAAAGTGCATAACGCAAAAAGGGTTCGAGTATACTCACAGATTGTGTTTAAGTAAATAAACACTCTCTAAGATTGAAGGGAGCGCTGAGAGATTAGCCTGAACAGTTAACGATAGCATAAGCGAAGAACGACGTGTAAATCGATGAAAAGAACCAAGTGACGAATGGTAATCGATCGGGTGGTCATTCGATCGGATGTCAATCCGTTCGGATGGTCATCCGTTCGGATGGCCATTCGTTCAGATTGACATTCGTTTGGATGGATGTGTTTGTGTATGATGGCTTTGAAGTTTTCGTTGTAGCATTTTGAAAACAGAGAAGTATCTCTACCCTTCAGGTCAATCGATCGAACTGTCGTTCGATCGGATAGCTATCCGATTGGAGACACATTTCTAGTGAGAACAAGTTCACAGCAGGATGGTCACTCGATCGGATGGTCTTCCAATCGAATGGCAATCCGTTAGAACTGATGATCTTTGAAAATTATGAAAATGATTTAGTGTTGAAGTCCAAATGTCACCCGATCGGATTGTCGTTCGATCAGATGGCAATCCAATCGGACGGAAATCCGTTCGACATTCAGATTGTTTAAATTTTGAAAATGTTTAAGTGTCGGACCTCAAGTGCAATCCGATCGGATTGTTGTTCGATCGGATGGCAATCCGATCGGATGACATTCCAATCGGACGGCAATCCATCCCAACGACCTGATCGTCTTGAAACTTGATTACTTTGAAAAGTTTTGCGGTTTGCTCGAGACCGTATGTCAACATGTTAAACAACGGGGACTCCATCAGACCCAGGTTCGCCGATCGAATGGGAATCACCCCAATCCGATCAGTTAACTGTTTGTGACGGTTGTTCCTGTTTAACCCGAAATCAGTTGTCTCTTTAATAGAAATCAGATCTCAGACCAACACTTCACTAGAAATGAGTAGACGACCTGAACGAGCCCTGATTCTATCGGTTTTGAGTGCATTGAGTGTAAAAGAGTTGAAAGAAAGTTGGAAAAGCATCTTTCAATCCCTTTTACCTTGAAAATGTTTAGATCTAAGTGAAATCGTTGTGAAATCATGTGGAAATCTTTCAGATCTGAGTTATTCTTGGTTGAATGAGGTCAAAACTTGAGGTTCATAAGAAATCCATGATGACATCACCCTAGAACACCTCAAGTCCATTGATTTCATGGTTAAAAGTCAAGATTCAAAGGTGAAAATGATGAAAAAGTGTGTGTAGATGATAGATGTACAAGATTTGGGTTGAAAACTTACAAGAATCACGAGAAATCGAAGGAAAAGTGGGCTTGAGTGTGCTGGTCGAACGAGAGAGCTGTCACATCACTGTTGGTGATGTGACAGGGGTATTTATAGGTTGCCAGAAAAGGAAAGTGTGCAAGGGTGTCGGATCGGATGGCACTTGGATCGGATTGCCATCCGATCGGATGGTCATCCGATCAGATGACCATTTGATCGAATGGTCATTCGATCGAAGTGGCTTTGCGAGTTGGATTTTGACGTTTCGTTTTGCGTTTCGAGCGTTGCGATGCGTTTAACCGGGTGTCGATTAAGCGATGCGATAGTTTAATAATAATCACACAAAAACTATATCTAACATACAATCATCCTAAATAACTTGCGTTTAACGTTTGTGATTAAGTTGCGATAGGGTTGCGATTGAGTATCGATTAATCACCACCAAACAATAAGTAAACATGCACAAGTAACACATAAATAGCACACACACGTAAAACAATATACAGAACCTGTCGATTCAAGGCTGCGAATGCGATTGCGATGCGGTTAGCGATAAAGTGATAAACATTGATTAAAAACTCGGTTATTAATAGATACTCCACATAATACAACTAAAGCAAAAGAAATACGGGATTCGATTACAAGTCAAGGAAGTAAAGTCAGTAGTTAAGCAAGGAGTGACAGATTGCAATTAGCATTCTTTTTTTTCCTTTGACTTTGACTTTGACTTTGACTTTTGAAACACGGGGTGTTACATTAGGAACTTAACTTATTCGCGTGTCCCACCTGAAAATATACCCCCGTATCAAGATCCTAGATTTTGTCTTACAGGTGAGTATACTATATCGATATCTATACTCTGGGTTAGTGCGAGGCCTTGAGAGCATAGATATGAACTACCGTTCAGTCAAAGAGATGAAGGCTCGACTTTAAGGTGTGTCCCACTTAGGGATCTTCTTTGCAACTGCACTTGATTTATATCTTTCGATATTTTCTCAATTTTTATGCATATGGAAAGCTTTTAAAGCACGCAAAGTATTATACGAGGTCTAGGCCATTGCTGACGCAAAATCAGAAGACCAGGTATAATACCCCAGATATCAAACACTATAAAGACCTAGTATCTCAGAATCAGGCAACCTATCAAACAAAATTTTGGAGGTTATCCATATATCCGAGAGATATTCCCCACGAAATAAGCAAGATAATGTTTTTATGTTTATCTCTCAAAATCAATCTACTAAATGTGCAAAAACCTACTGGCACATCATCAGTGAGACCATTTATCACATTTTAACTTTACATTTCTTTAGCGTACTGTGACTGTCTAACTGATGTACTATTATTTCCTCTTTTTACACAAAAACTCATTTTTCATTTTTCATGCTTTTGGCTTTTTCAAATTTTCAAACGTTTTCGTATTTTCAAAAATTTTTCCTCCCCCTAAAATCTAAAACATTTAACAAAAATTTGACAAACCAATGTAGACAGCTTCATCTTGCCATCCATTTCCTGCTTCACATTCTCTGTTTTTCTCATATAGACCCCCATGATTTACAATCCACTTGATTATGACCTTTAAAACCATTTTTCAATCTTCTTTTGTCATGTGTTTGTTCAGCCGTGAGGGTTTCGACGCATTCCTTTTTAATTTTCAAAAATAACTTTTTCAATGAAAATCAATCACTTCCTGATTACAAACACAGAATTTCTCCTCGTGTGCCAGGCAATTCTGTTATTCATGCTGAACTTGAATTGTTCTCTGGAACACCTGCACATGCAAATGAACTTAATTTGTTTTGAATTGGAAACCAATCCATATTGGATTTGGGTTGACCAGATTCATCATCAAAAGGAGCATTTTCAATGAAAATCAATCACTTCCTGTTTACAAACACATAATTTTTCCTCGTGTAGCTCCTTTATCCCTAAAAATATTAAGGGGAATGAAAACACAAGCTTTTTCCAACATTAATACTAAAAAAGGTTGCTTTTACGCCGTATTTGACACAATTTATATGTTGTATTTTAGTCACATCAAATACCCCCACACTTGAATCTTTGCTTGTCCTCAAGCAAAACTCTATTACGTGGCTTACACACCCAAACGGAATAGGTAGAAGAGAAGGTTTTTGGGTCTTTAGAGTGTCGGGTATCCAAGTTTTAAATATATTTTGTTTTTATTTTATTTACAATCCTATTTGTCATGATTTATTTAAAACTCTATTTATGAAAAATTATTTACTTTGGGCATAATATGCCTTTATAAAATTCCGTTTAGTTATATACAAATTTACACACCTCACAAGTATTCACTCAACACTCGGCCAATATTAAGTCAAGCGCTCATGCCTGATTTGGAACTTACTCCTACCATAGGCTTGACAATCAATCAAACCTCCTCCTTTTAACGTTAAATCCTTATAAGTATCAAGAGGACTTTGAAGGGTAGGTGGTGGTTCGGGTTTGGTAAGTTTTATTCGAGAAAGGGGTAAAAATGTAAACTATTGGTTTTTGTTATTTATTTTTGGCTTAGCAAAAAAGAAATACTTTGGCATATTTTTCAAATTTTTCTGATTTTTTTTTGTTGCCAAGATTGAAACTGAGCCATATTCGTAATTTCATAACCGATAAGTTTACAAAAGTAAAGATGAAAAATGAAAAGGGTAGTTTTTTGGGTTTAAAACGAAAAAGGTTTTAATGGTTCAAAGGGTTTAACTAGGGGGTGTTTTTGGTTAAAGCAAAGAAAATTAAGGTTTTTGTTTTGAAAACGGGTTTGTCCTAATGCCTCTATCATTTACTTACTTGGATTTTTGTCGGTAAGTACTTGGAACACATCGAGTTGTCAAGTTCTAGATTCATAAGAACCAAACGGGCTATTCACACAAGAAACGAAAATTGAGCAAATAGTAAAGATGTATATTTTATGCTCGGTAATGGCTCAAAACTCACTTTTGTGGGAAAGGGGTTATAGTGTATATATAATCAAATTTTACAAATATTTATCATGCCTGTTTTCATAATTTTTCTAAATTGGTTCTTTTTATCATGACGCTATCGGTTGTAAATTTGTAAAAACATAATTTTTAGAACTTGTTTACCCAACTAAACTTTAAACCAGTAAAAAATGAAAAGAAAAAAGTTTTTGGAAAAAAGTTTGGGGTGTTTAGCGGTTCCAAGGTGGGTTTTTGTGTAAGGCATGATTTAGGACAAACGATTTAAGGTTTTTATTATCCTCCCCCCCCCCACTTAAATTACACATTGTCCTCAATGTGTCCCAAAAAGGATTTATTTTGGAAAAATGTGTAAAAAGTATGAAAATAACAAAAAAATTTGGTTACTGGAGCTTGCAGCGCGGCCCCGTGTTCAAAGTGCCAGTACCAAATGAAATTAGAAGTCTTACAGTGGGGTGGCCATAGGGGCGTGCTGGGTGAGCACGGCCCGTGCCACCTTCTGGATGGTTAATTTTTGACAACAGTAAGACTGGCACGGGGGCGTGCTAGGTGAGCACGGCCCCGTGCTGCAGCCACTGATATGCAGAAAATGAGTCGGGAGGCTTCTGTTTTACGTGCATGGGTTCCATTTTATCATCCATTTTCCTCTGTTGAGTGTCTCTTATTCCTACATAGCTAAATACTCAAAAGAAAACGTTAAACTAGATATTAAACTAAAATTAAACTAATTTTAAACTAAGATTAAACTACTAAACTAATGGATAGTCCATGGAATGCCTCCATGGTGCGCCACGTTTATAAGGGTCCCTGGCTAGACCAAAGTCGGTCAAATGTTACCCGTACGGGATGACTCACATCCTGAGTTATAGCGTTGCAATGCATCGTTTAAGCTTGAGTTAATCGCGTTGAGGTACTTGGCCGGATCATCCTCCGCTCATTGCCCAACTTCAAACTTGATCTCTTTCACCGACCCTCAATGTTAGTTGTCCTTCGCTCATATCTACCATAGCTCGTGCGGTGGCAAGGAAAGGTCTTCCTAATATGAGCGGAATTTCGGTGTCTTCTTCCATGTCTAGAATAACAAAGTCGGCAGGAAAAACAAATTCTCTTACCTTTATCAATAAGTTTTCTATGACACCTTGAGGGTATTTTAAGGCCGGTCCACAAGTTGAATGCTCATTTTCATAGGATTTGGTTTTCGCAATCCTAGTCGGTTGAACATAGAGGCTGACATTAAATTAATGGTAGTCTCTAAGTCGGCTAATGCATTGCTTATTGGCGATCCACCAATAGATCAAGGAATGGTGTGTCACACCCTGACTTTTGCAGAAGCGTGATTACGTGTGACTTGCTTAATATCATTGCATTCAACCATAACAAACATCTATATGATAAAGCTAAAGATAATGATCCATTAAATAAGTTTAAAATGTCACAAATAACAATGTTTTGGAAATCCATCACAGACCTTGAATCCATATTACAAACCATGCAAATAGTTTAGAGTTCCATAAGGACTCAACAAAAGACATTAATGAAAACCAGGTTTTGAACTATGTGTCTTATCTAGGATAAGATGCACAATCCAAACCCTTAAACTACGGATGACATCTTTTATTCTCAACATAACTTGAAACTTCCAAACGCCCGCCAGATCCACATCTAATTCCCTGAAATACATGTAGTTTGAAAACATTAACAAAAGTTGAGCGAGTTCATGTGTTTTGTGTGTGAGCTCGAATAAACTTTGTAATCATCATAAGTATGTATGTATTTATAAAACCCTGGTACGAAAGTAACAAGGAACAGACCGATTAATGATTTGCATGGTCATTAATATGTTCGCAACGGTGTAGGAAGGCTCAATCCTTTGCGTATTTCGTACCGGGCCTCCCGGCTGGAACGACATAGTCACCACATGCGGTCAACTCGCGGACCCATGGGTGGGGCTCGCAACACCCAAATAGATCTATCACTCATGCCCCTCGGTCCTTAACAAGGATTAATGGTCTCCAGATAACGCCTACCCATTCACATGATCTAACAGTATTTTCCTTAACTAACCATACCATTTGTAATCATCGTATCATTTGTAACATGTACTTCACCCCCGAAATTATAAAACTGAAAACAGTTAAAAGAAAAGCGGGACATGAACTCACAGTCTTTCGTTCTTCGTAATCACAGTAACTCAAAGCTCCTTCGGTTGTACACGACTACCTACAACGTACTAAGGTCTATTAGACGAGCGGTTCGTGCCTTGACTTAGTAATATTTAGTGTCACTGAGTTACGTTTCTTTGCGTCTTCCATATTATTCCAAATTATATAACTATTTGTTAAAATAATAAATATTTTAACTTAAATTGTTTTTATTAATGTTGATGCATATGTCTGTTAACTTCGTCTTAGGTCATGTCGGTAGCTTGTATAGGGGTCTAAATGTAAATTTATGTTATTTTGATGTAATTCCGCTTGAAATGAAACATGGTCATTTCAAGGGAAATCAGAATTTGATGTAATTCCGCTTGAAATAACACATAGTCATTTCAAGCGAAATCACATGCCTATATATAGGTGATGTGTGTTTCTCATTTGGCACGGAATCACAAGTTGTATACCAAAGTGCTGCTGGATTTTCAAGTGAAATATTAATGAGAAACGTGTGTTAAAGTGGTATACTCTGTTTTTCTACTCCATTCTCTCTGATTCAACACTGTTTGTTTGTTTCCGCCACTCAAACAGTGGTGTATTGATTTTAATTGACTCACTTAATCGTCAAATCGATCCTACAATTAAATTTTGGAATAATTGTTAGAATAATTTTTAACTTGTTACTTTTCATGTGTTCATACATGTATACGCTTCCCAAGGATGGGTATATTCATATTCATATACTTGTATATTTTTTCCATGTATTGGTGTCGTATTCCGGTGTGTATTTATACGTACGAAAATACGTATTTGTTGTAAATATTAAGTATCCTTATGCTTAATTTTGTATAAATTTTTCCGGAATAATATCTTTAATAGAAATTCATCAATATATATTTCCAAAATATATATTTTAAGAAATATTACTTAGAAAAATTATTTAAAATTTTCCTTTGGCAAAAATATTTGTATTTTCATATAGGTTTCAAAAATAATATATTTTCGAGTCTAACATGGAAAATATACATAAACTTATTTTTCTCCAAAAATAATATATTTCATGTTTATTTGAGAAAATATATATTTCTTCCAAAAATAACATATCTTCTAATTATTCCAAGAAAATATATATATTTTTATTTGCGCAAAAATAATACATTTTCTCTTTGTCAAAAATATGATAAATTATTGTAATAATTGTAAAAATCATATTTTTGTTCTCTTGGTGTCCAAAATATTATTTACCAAAAATTTACTTGTGAATAAATTTTCCAGAATATTTTGTAAGTTATATTCCTTTGTTACGTTCCTCTCATATTTTGGGTGTTCTTTGTATATTTATTCCTTGGAATTTTGTTAATATTTTGGATTGTAATTTTTGGTATTTGTGACAACCGGTGGTTTACGACTCCTAATTACGTGATTAACAGATGATTAACGCAATAATAAATAGTGTTTATGGCGCGAATTAACTTCATTAGGCTTTTGGAGTGCCCAGGAACGTTTATTCGACTATACAGTGCGCGTGCGGTGGTTTGCGGAAAAGTCTGCTGAATGATAAGCGACAACGGATTGAAACCGAACAGAATACTACCGACGCCGACAAGTACGAATCTTGTACGAGTAATTTTGTGTTTATAGATTTAGTTTACAAATTTATCGTGCTCCCGAACGACATAGATCTCAGAAGCGAATGAAGAACGCGGAAACAGTAACGCACTGACAAACTACGACGAAACGGAAGCACCCGACTCGAATTTTGACTCGATATTAAATATTTTGATATATTTTAGCTTTGTTTTTAAATTTTATTATCCTTCATTGAAAACGGACTGAGGAACGGATTAAAAACTACGAAACTATACAATTTACGCAATTTTAACAAGATCGACAAACGTACGCGCTAACGACATCAACCGGCACAATCTTACACATTTTTGAATCTAAAATTGCGGTTTACGATGTTACGGTGGATTCGGGTCTCGAAAACGGGTTCGTAGAAACGAGCGGGGCACTTTACACACAACTTGGGGCTTGTGGGCCTTGGGCCCAAGCCCAAAGCCGACTTCTCATGACATCAGTATATAAGGGGGTGTAACCCCTTAATTCTTGTTCATTTCAAACAAAAAGACAACAATAACAACACACACACACCCGGTCTCTCTCGTTCACCCCTGACCGGTGACCGACCGGCGGCGGCGTCGCCGTCCGTGGTGGCGACGATGTTTTCCGGCGACCCCCCCCCCTTCGACTCCCCTGCATCACCTACACACCCCTGTCCTCCGGTTCCCCTTTCAAACGACAACCACACTCACAACACCCCCTTTCCGGCTCAGAAACAAACCACCACCACCACTGTTCGGTGGTGGTGTGGCGGCGACGGAACAGAAGAAGAAGAGAGAGAGAGAGAGAGGCGAGGCAGAGAGAGAGAGCTGAGAAGAATGAGAGAACCGGCGGTCACCGGCGGTCAGTGCCTTTGACCGCCGGACATTTTCTTTATCCGGCGAAGTACACCGGTCAGTTCTGTTTTTCCGGTGGTCGGTTCATATTCCCGGCGGACCTTGCCTTTAACCGACGGATTTCACCGTTTTTCCGGTGGACCTCATCTTTAACCGACGTGTTTTAAACCCCGAGGAGGATGATGATCATTAACGACAAAAGCAGGCGACAGGGAGGTGGTCCGATGGCGACGGTGGCGGAATGTGATGGCACGGCTTTGTTCAAGACAGGTTCGGAACAGATGATGTTCGGGTGCTTGGTTCACCTTGTTTCAAGTTTGGTTCGGGTTCTGTGTCGACAGATTCGGTTCGGGTCTCGGAAGTCGACAGACCGGTTCACTCGGGTCACACCCGGTTAACTCGGTTAACTTAGTTAAATTAGTTAACTCTGTTAACTCCGTTAACCTAGTTGACTCGGTCAACTCACCGAGTCAACTCAGTCAATCGTTCGAGTCAGATTTTGGAGCTTCGGGTCTTTGGTCAACTGGTTCGGATCGGATTTTGAAGCGGTTCAGTTGACTCGGTCGGTCAACACAGTCATACCGAGTCAACTCAGTTGACTCGGGTCAACTCAGTTGACTCGGGTCAATTCAGTTGACTCGGGTCAACTCAGTTAGCTTTTTCGTCATAAGGATGGTAAAAATTTTAGAAAGATTACTATTTACGTTCGTTAGTTTTATATACGCGAAAACGAGCTTGAACCGAATAAAATCGACGAAATCATTAGTTAAAAATACTCCAATTATTATTTAGCTTGTTTATTAAATTGATTACATACATAAATATTGTTGATCTTGTTGAATTTTGTTAAAATAACGACAACTTGTGTTGTCGGGGACATCCAAAAACAGGGGAAACTCTGTCCGTTTTTCGTTAAAAACCCGATATACGAAACGTATTTATACTTTATAAATGACATTTATCGAAAGTCAAACAATTTTCGGAGCTAAATATATGCATATATTTATTTTCGACAACTCTTTTGTAACTCGCCAAAAACAAGTTTACGACGTTTCAACGAACACGATTTTATAAGTTAACGAGATCCGATACTTATATAAAATAAATATAATTATTTATATCTATTCCAAAAGAGTTAGAACTCGGAAACCGTTATGAGATAAATATTATTTGTATTCATTTTTAACGATATTATCTACTTTCAAACGTTAAAAGATCGACGGTTCTTTTACTAAAATAAATATAGTTTATATATTTATTCGAAATATTCAACGACACAGATTCGTTTTTATAAAAATAAATATAGTTTGTATATTTATTTCAAACATCGAATAACACAAAGCCGTTTCATGAAAATAAATATAGTTTATATTTATTTCAAATATCAAACGACATGATTTCGTCTTATAACATAAATATAGTTGATGTATTTACTTCAAACGACAAACAACACGACCCTTTTCATAAAAATAAATATATTGTATATTTATTTTAACAATCGAACAACACGACTTCTTTTATGAGGATGAATATAAATTATTTCATTAATTTCAATGTTTAAACGACTCTTATTCGTCGTACAAAGTAAATATAGTTTACATATTTACTTCAAATATCAAACGCGATATATAATACGAGTTTGTCATATACTATTTTCGTATAAATATTCTTTTATACACATACGACTTCTCGAGACGGCTAACTCAATTACAACTACATATTTATATTTTTATATAAATATGTATTTGTTTTTAAATCTCTCGAGAATCAAGTCTTTTCGAGACTTATTGATTACTTACGACATTAAGCGAAACTAAACAAAGTTCAACTTAGTCATTTTCATTAAGTAACAACTTACCGTCGAATCGTTCGATTAACGATTCGGTAGAGCTCGATGACACGTAGTTTAGACACTGCGTTTATTTAGAAACTTATTAGGTATTCCGTGTTAGGAGTGTTGTAGAATGCACGCTAGCAAGTCAAGTCTTGGAAACGACATCATCGAAGTCGTAATTAGCTAGCTTTGCACAAGGAATATTCAGGTGAGTTCATAACCCCACTTTTTACGGTTTTACACTTTTGTAAATGTTTTCGGGGTGGAAAGACATGCATGTTTTTCAGAAACATACAAAGTTTTCGACAAACAAAGACTGTATATTTTTAGACAAAGCACGTTTTGCAAGAACATACAAAGTTTTGAACAAACGCAAAACTCGTATTTCTAAATCATATTACGAATGGATTTCGAGGAACTCAAATGATTTACGAAAGGTTTATACTAAACATACCGGTTTTTACAAAACAAATGCGTGTTTTCGAAACTTGAATGATTTTATAACTAGGGATGGATCGTCTGAGAGACTGGGGAGGTTCAGCCTTAGTGGCTGGGGAGGTTCAGCTTAAAAGGCTGGGGAGGTTCAGCCTTAGTGGCTGGGGAGGTTCAGCCTTAGTGGCTGGGGTGCAATACATGTTACAATTATATAGACATTTTTATACATGGTATGGTTAGCGTAGGGAGGGTTTTTACTACTTAGGGAGGATTTTATAACTAGGGATGGATCGTCTGAGAGACTGGGGAGGTTCAGCCTTAGTGGCTGGGGAGGTTCAGCTTAAAAGGCTGGGGAGGTTCAGCCTTAGTGGCTGGGGTGCAATACATGTTACAATTATACAGACATTTTTATACATGGTATGGTTAGCGAAGGGTGGGTTTTTTACTACTTAGATCATGTGAGTGGGTAGGCGGAAACTAGAGGCCATTAATCCTCATTGTAGGACTGAGGGTCATTAGCGGTAGATCTATCTGGGTGTAGCGAGCCCAACTCCAGGCCCAACTGAACGGACCTCGGGGTGACTTTGAGCCCGACACAAAAATCTGCTAGGTTTGAGTCTTCCTACATCACTTCACACATACCAGTGGCTTTGCAACCCAGTGGTGATCTCTTTCTCCTTATTGCTACATACCAGCGATTTTTATCATACACACTTACAAAACGCTTGATTTATACAAAATAAAAACCATGTTTTATACAAATTCAAAGTATAGGATTATACGGGCATAGAGTCAAAGGCAGGGTGGGCATTGACGGTTATATATACTTTACAAATACATGGTTTTACGATCATAGATCGTTACAAATACAAAGTCTTCATATAACTGGGCAAGAAAATGATTTTTGATTCGTTTTCTCAATGTTATTTCATAAACCGGTTATTCCAAAGATTTATTTCAAATCTTTTACAAACAAACTATGAACTCGCTCAACTTTATGTTGATTTTTCGCATGTTTCTTTCTCAGGTTGCATTTCAAGTGAAGGCACGGTTGGAATAGGAGAACCATGAAGAATCGAGTACTTAGTGGGCGTTCAATTTCTAGAAGTCTTAGCTTTATTTGCTTCCGCTGTGCAATGAAGATACCAGTCCAGTCACGCCAGCTCTGATAAATTCGGGTTGTGACAGTGTCACACCCCCAAAATCCACACGCGGAGTACCACCGCTTGGAGGCGTGACATGACCAGGATCAAGCCATCAATCATATCAAACATAGCATTTAATAATAATAGTAGATACGACTGATGTTCAAAACCAAACGTTGTATATGTAGCGGAAGCATTAAATGTAAAACCCAAAACAGAAGTATCAATGTGTGAATGTAAAAATGTTTAATAAGCATTCACATGTTCTTGTCCACAACGACCCGCTTCTCCTCTGGTGCAAGCTCCATAATGTACCTAAGGTCCTGCAAGGCATGCAGCAAATAATCAACAACTAGTTGAGCGAGTTCACAGAAAGTAAGTTCATAACATAGTGCATAAGTATAACTAGTGGGGGCTTCCCATACTAGTGTGTACTAAAGGTGGGGGCTTCCTAAACCTTGTGTTTATATTACCGGTGGGGGCTTCCCACGTTTATCCTTACTAATGAGGGCTTCTCATCAGTGGTACTTACTAGACTAACTTCCAACCATGTGTTCTTCTTTACCGAGAACAGGAATACGTACTGGGTCACGTAGGCTTTACGTGACGTGCCCTTCCCCGAGGACAGTGGTACGCGTGGGGGCTACGTAGGCTTTACGCAGCGTGTCCTTCCGACCCGGAAGACAGTAGAAGGTATTGGGTTACGTAGGCTTTACGTAACGTGTCCTCCCGACCCGGGAGACAAATGGCAAATACTGGGTTACGTAGGCTTTACGTAACGTGTCCTGACTATCCTGAGGACGATGGTCTATAGTCTAGTGAATGCGTAAGTACGAGTAACTCTTTCAATATCAACATATCCAACCCAATTCCCAACCCGGGAATCCCATGCCTTGGCTGTGTGAACTCACCTTGGTTTGCTCGGCAGATACACAAAGAGAAAGGGTTCTTGAACTAACAGTGGTCAACCACGTCCTAACAGGGTTACCACACGAGTCAGGTTTTGGCTAAGGTAATACACGTATGCATCACATAAGTTAACACGTTACTGTCACGTATAATTCATGGCAACATTTGATAGTTGAGCAATACATACAACTTGTACGGTTTAAACAGGTAAGCCCAATGTGTTCGGCCCAAACAATTAGACATCACCCGGCTTGTGCGATTCAGATCTGTTTGTGCGACTGGCCTTGGGCTTGCACGGCCCAAACAATTTAACAGCTTAACATGTGCGACTAGCCTAATATCCAGCCCAATTCACTCATTCGGCCCAATAGTTAATGAGCATAAAGCTTTGTGCGATCCAGTTCGTGTTGTGCGACAGTTGGATTGTGCGATCAGGGACATGGGCCTTGTGGCCCAACAGTCAACAATAGTTCGGTATAAGTGTATGGCCCAACATCTTGTGCGATCCGCACCAGCTTGTGCGATCCACAGATGTTGTGCGATCAGGCAATGATTAAAGTATTGTGCGTTTGGGGCCTTATGCGACTAGATCAGTTGTGCGATTGGCTTGTTTGTACGTGTGGAACCTTGGGCGGTCCAGCCCAACACAACACAGCGTAACAGGCCCAAATAATCGGACCTTGTGCGATCCAGGAACCTTGTACGGGTGGGCTCCCTTGTGCGATCGGTCGGTCTTGTGTGATTGATTAACAACTTTCCATGAATTAAGCAATCAGTTACAAATCTTATAACAGTTACTAATTTATCTCAATCAATCAACAAAATTTCCAACATATGTTTAACCTAGTCTCGATCAAACAGGTCTTTTCATCACAAATTCGTTTGAACATTAATAATCCAAAAATCAAGAACATTTATCCAAACACATAAACACATCCGACTTTAACACGCATGGGGTCGATCAATGAACATCAATAAAGACAAAATCATAACAACGGATTAACATCAACACACAATCATATCCGATTACAGCCATCCGAATCATGCCACAGCCGAACATAACAAGAACATTAATATTTACCATCATTAACAACCATGCATTCTACTATCGTCGATTTTACTAACATGAACCCTAATCGGATTTACTTAATCATATAACATCAAACATCATTCAACAAGATATCAACATCAAAACACTAACCGATTACGAGTAAAGAGATGTGATCCGAACGAGTGGTTGATCTTGTGCCGTCGGTTTTCCAAGCAAAACGAGAGAGGAAGAGGGTCTAGGGTTGTGTGTGTGTTCTTGTGTTGGTAACAAAAAATGAGAATCAAAACCCCTTACAGTTTGTTTGTTCACGTGAAAGGGGAGTGGGCCGAGCCCAACTCGGTTGCCTATGAGTCCCGAAAACAAGCTAAACGGCCCAAGGGCTTGTGCGAGTGTGAATGTTGTGCGTTCGGGTTACCTAGTGTTGTGCGATCCGAGTTATTAACATACGTACATACACAAAGCACACAACAATAATAAAACATTTATTAAATCCAAACATTTAGTTCACATATGCACATAGCGTTACACAAAGCGAGTCTAAAGTTCGAGTTGTCACATTATCCCCAACTAATTGGAACTTTCGTCCCGAAATTTGGTATGCACTCACTGAGGATGCTAGGTAAGTTGTACTGTTCACTGGTTTTCCTGGGGTGTCACATCCTCCCCCCGTTGATCTGGAATTTCGTCCCGAAATTCCGAAGTAGTAGCTTCAGCCTCAGTAGTGGTTGCATTGGTTTCGAATAACTGGGGGTACTTTTCTGTCATCCTGTCTTCGCGTTCCCAGGTGTACTCTGGGCCACGTTTGGAGTTCCAACGAACTCGAACAAGAGGGATTCTCTTGCTTTTGAGGACCTTCACATCCCGGTCCGTGATTTCAACTGGTTCCTCGACGAACTGCAACCGCTCGTCGATAGTGAGTTCTTTGAAAGGAATGATGAGGTTTTCATCTGATAGGCACTTCTTTAGGTTCGACACATGAAAAACATTGTGAACTGCCCCGAGTTCAGCTGGTAGGTTTAGCTTGTATGCCACTTTGCCAATCTTTTCTATGATTTCGAACGGTCCGACGTATCGCGGATTCAGTTTGCCCCGTTTGCCAAAACGAACCACACCCTTCCAGGGTGAGACTTTCAATAAAACCCGGTCCCCGACCTGAAATTCCAATGGCTTTCTATGCTTGTCCGCGTAGGCTTTCTGACGGTCGCGTGCTGCCGCCATGCGTTGTCGTATCTGTGCGATCTTTTCCGTGGCGTCCACAACAATCTCTGGACCCGTAATCTGACTATCCCCCACCTCTGCCCAACAGAGAGGTGACCGGCATTTACGCCCGTACAATGCCTCGAATGGAGCGGCTTGAATGCTGGTGTGATAACTATTATTGTAAGAAAACTCCACCAAAGGGAGGTGCTTTTCCCAGCCGTTGCCGAAATCAATAACGCATGCCCGAAGCATGTCTTCAAGCGTTTGGATCGTTCGCTCAGACTGTCCATCCGTCTGAGGGTGATAAGCTGTGCTCATATCTAGCCTTGAGCCGAAAGATTTGTGCATCGCTTGCCATAGTTCTGACGTGAATCGTGCATCGCGATCCGAAATGATAGATGTGGGCACCCCGTGCCTCGAAACAACTTCTTTAAGATAGACGTCTGCGAGAGTGGAGAACTTATCCGTTTCCTTTATAGGTAGGAAGTGTGCAGACTTGGTGAGTCGATCCACGATCACCCATATGGTATCATTCCCACGCTGGGATCTAGGTAGGCCTGTAACGAAATCCATGGAAATTTCTTCCCATTTCCATTGCGGTATCTTAGGCTGCTGAAGTAGGCCAGCTGGTTTCTGATATTCAACCTTGACTCTCGCACAGGTCAAGCATTTTCCAACGTATGTAGCGATGTGGGCCTTCATGCTAGGCCACCAATAAGTAGTGCTGATGTCGTGGTACATTTTATCCGACCCTGGATGTACCGAATAGCGAGACTTGTGTGCTTCGTCCATCACAAGTTCGCGTAGACCGCCATAAAGTGGGACCCAAATACGCCCCGTTACATAGTAGGCGCCGTCTGCCTTCTGCTCCATTTGCTGACGTGAGCCGCGTAAGGCTTCAGCCTTGACGTTTTCGGGCTTCAATGCTTCTGCCTGAGCATTTCGTATCTGTGTAGGAAGGCTAGACTGAATTGTAAGCTGTAGCGCTCGCACGCGCCGAGGTAAAGTGTCTTTCCGACTGAGGGCATCAGCCACAACATTGGCCTTGCCTGGATGATACTTGATAGCGCATTCGTAATCGTTCAGTAACTCGACCCATCGTCGTTGACGCATGTTCAAATCCTTCTGCTTAAGGATATGCTGGAGACTCCTGTGATCGGTGTAAATCGTGCACCTGGTACCGTACAGGTAGTGTCGCCATATCTTAAGCGCGAAAACAACGGCTCCCAGCTCTAAATCGTGCGTCGTGTAGTTCCGTTCGTGAACCTTGAGTTGACGAGAGGCGTAAGCGATAACCTTATCGCGCTGCATCAACACACATCCAAGTCCCCGAATGGATGCATCACAATATACCACGAAGTCATCTGTGCCCTCTGGCAATGAGAGGATAGGTGCACTGCAAATTCTATCCTTTAAGTGCTGAAAAGCAGTCTCCTGGGGTTCTCCCCAGCGATAGGTAACACCCTTCTGTGTCAGTAACGTAAGCGGCTGCGCAATCTTCGAGAAATCCTTGATAAACCGTCTGTAGTAACCTGCCAAACCCAAGAATTGACGTATTTCCGTTGGCGTTCGTGGTGCAGGCCAGTTCCTGATCGAATCTACCTTGGATGGATCGACATGGATCCCATCCCTGTTCACCACATGGCCTAAGAAGTGGACTTCACGAAGCCAGAAGTCGCATTTAGAAAGCTTGGCGTACAACTGTTCCTTCCGAAGAAGTTCCAATATCAGGCGAAGATGTTGCTCGTGTTCCTCCTGACTCTTGGAGTAAATCAGGATGTCGTCGATGAATACTATGACAAACTTGTCAAGATAGGGTTTGCATACCCTGTTCATAAGATCCATAAATACAGCAGGCGCGTTCGTTAACCCAAACGGCATGACAAGAAACTCGTAGTGACCATAACGAGTTCTGAAGGCTGTCTTGGAGATGTCCTCATCCCGGACTCTCAGCTGATGGTACCCCGACCTCAAATCTATCTTCGAATAGTAACACGACCCTTGCAACTGGTCGAATAAGTCGTCAATGCGCGGAAGAGGATAACGGTTCTTCACCGTCACCTTGTTGAGTTCACGGTAGTCGATGCACATCCTGAACGTACCGTCTTTCTTTTTCACGAAGAGTACTGGAGCTCCCCAAGGCGAAGAGCTTGGACGAATAAAGCCCTTTTCCAAGAGCTCTTGTAGCTGCTTTGATAATTCTTCCAATTCCGATGGAGCTAGACGATATGGTGCGCGAGCTATGGGTGCTGCTCCTGGAGCGAGCTCGATTTGAAATTCGACCTGACGATGAGGCGGTAAGCCAGGTAAGTCTTCAGGAAACACCTGAGGGTAATCGCGTACAATTGGAATATCCTCCAATTTCTTTTCCTTTGCTGATGCGTCTGTAACGAGTGCCAGAATGGCAGTATGCCCCTTTCGTAAGCATTTCTGAGCCTTCAAGAAGGAGATGATGCCGACCACAGCACCACTCTTGTCGCCTTGGACTTCGAGAGGTTCCTGACCAGAACGAGGAATGCGAATAACCTTCTCGCTGCATAAGATTTCTGCCTGGTGTTGGGATAGCCAATCCATCCCAATCACGACGTCGAAGCTACCCAAAACTATGGGAATGAGATCAATAGAGAAGGCTTGGCCAGCTAGGATAAGATTACAACCCTGAACTACGTGCGTGGCTTCTAGACTTTTACCGTTAGCTAACTCTACTACATGTTTGGTGGGTAAAAGTGTTGGTGCACGTTTTAGTAGTTGACACATTTTCACAGACATATAGCTTGTATCCGCACCCGAATCAAATAAAACAGTAACGTAAATATTGTCGAGGAGAAACTTACCCATAACTACGTTGGGATCGTTCACTGCGTCTCCTCTTCCCAAAACGAAAGCTCGACCTCTTGCCTCGTTGCCATTATTGTTGTTGTCCCCACCGTTGTTATGCCCATTGCCCTGGTTGTTGTTGTTGTTGCGGTTCTGGTTCTGGTTCAATTGAGGGCAATCGCGTTTGAAATGACCTTCAGCCCCACACTGAAAACATCCCCGGTTTCCACGCTGTGGCTGCTGCTGCTGGTTCTGTGGAGCTGGTTGCTGAGGCTGCTGATTCTGATTCGCAGGCCGTGGACTCCTACAGTCTTTGGCCTCGTGACCCATCTTAAGACACCTTTGACAACGACCCTTGTTACACGGGCCATTGTGATGTCTGTGGCAATTGTGGCACTTAGGTTGACTTCCCTGATATCTCCTCTGTCTGTGACCACCAGAGGATTGCTGACTGGGACTCTGATAGTGGTCAATCTTCTGCTACTGAGCTTGTGGCTGAACAGTCGCTGAACCCCTGCTGGAGTCTCCATCCCATTTTCTTTTGCTTTCGCTAGTAGTAGCAGGAGTAGCTGAAGGAGTGACTGTAGCAGTAGCGTTGACACGCTTAGGCAGTTTATTCTGATCCACTGCCTGGTCGGTGATGCGATGAGCGAGACGCTGAATTTCCTGGATGTTGTCGAGATTAGCTGATGTGACATGGCTCTGGATTTCTGGTGCCAACCCCTTGAGATACATCTCGATGCGCTTGTATGGAGGGTCTACCATAGTTGGACACAGAACGGCCAGCTCATTCGACCGTTTAGTATACGCTTCGATCTCTGACCCAACCATTTTCAGGTTATACAGCTCGTCTTCCAACTTGTGAATATCTTCACGCGTGCAATACTCACGCTTGATGAGTTCCTTAAAATCGTTCCAGGGTGTGGCGTTAGCAGCTGCCAACCCCAGAATTTGCACCTGCGCGTTCCACCAGGTTAGCGCGATTCCTTCCAAGGTGCCAGTGGCAAACTTGACCTTGCGAGCCTCAGGGCACTCGCACATTTCAAATACTGATTCTAGCTTTTCAAACCAATGGAGGAGTCCCACTGCCCCCTCGGTGCCACTGAAAGAATTTGGACGACAGTCCATGAAGTTCTTGAATGTGCAGACAGGCTGCTGCGCGTGTTGACCTATTGTGTACGAATAGGACGAAGTTAAATACGAGAGTTAATGTAGGATCTAAAGATCCTAGTGTGTGCCTATACTGCAGGATATACTACCTGCTTGAGCTGCTGCAACTGCCGCAGCAACTTGAGCTTGAACGAGAGCCTCTAGCTGGGCTTGTGTCATGTAGATTCGTCCAGACATGATCTTCATAGTAAAAGTAACGTAAATGAGAGTGGTTCGCGAGTAGGGCGATGACAGAAAAGAGTAAGCACGTAGGGATTCTCATGCTATAATATCATGTGTATCTAAACGTAACGCAAGCAAAGTTCTAAACAGTTCTAGCAAACAGGCAATAAACATAAACCTTATTACCTAGGATGTCGAGTCTTGCACGTGGAGCGAAGCGTCGTTGTGGATCGTTGAGAGCACTGTTCCGGTTATAGTCTGGTTTTAATAAAAAACGTTTTCCCATATTAAAACCAAGTTCTCTATAACCAATGGCTCTGATACCAATCTGTCACACCCCCAAAATCCACACGCGGAGTACCACCGCTTGGAGGCGTGACATGACCAGGATCAAGCCATCAATCATATCAAACATAGCATTTAATAATAATAGTAGATAAGACTGATGTTCAAAACCAAACGTTGTATATGTAGCGGAAGCATTAAATGTAAAACCCAAAACAAAAGTATCAATGTGTGAATGTAAAAATGTTTAATAAGCATTCACATGTTCTTGTCCACAACGACCCGCTTCTCCTCTGGTGCAAGCTCCATAATGTACCTAAGGTCCTGCAAGGCATGCAGCAAATAATCAACAACTAGTTGAGCGAGTTCACAGAAAGTAAGTTCATAACATAGTGCATAAGTATAACTAGTGGGGGCTTCCCATACTAGTGTGTACTAAAGGTGGGGGCTTCCCAAACCTTGTGTTTATATTACCGGTGGGGGCTTCCCACGTTTATCCTTACTAATGAGGGCTTCTCATCAGTGGTACTTACTAGACTAACTTCCAACCATGTGTTCTTCTTTACCGAGAACAGGAATACGTACTGGGTCACGTAGGCTTTACGTGACGTGCCCTTCCCCGAGGACAGTGGTACGCGTGGGGGCTACGTAGGCTTTACGCAGAGTGTCCTTCTGACCCGGAAGACAGTAGAAGGTATTGGGTTACGTAGGCTTTACGTAACGTGTCCTCCCGACCCGGGAGACAAATGGCAAATACTGGGTTACGTAGGCTTTACGTAACGTGTCCTGACTATCCTGAGGACGATGGTCTATAGTCTAGTGAATGCGTAAGTACGAGTAACTCTTTCAATATCAACATATCCAACCCAATTCCCAACCCGGGAATCCCATGCCTTGGCTGTGTGAACTCACCTTGGTTTGCTTGGCAGATACACAAAGAGAAAGGGTTCTTGAACTAACAGTGGTCAACCACGTCCTAACAGGGTTACCACACGAGTCAGGTTTTGGCTAAGGTAATACACGTATGCATCACATAAGTTAACACGTTACTGTCACGTATAATTCATGGCAACATTTGATAGTTGAGCAATACATATAACTTGTACGGTTTAAACAGGTAAGCCCAATGTGTTCGGCCCAAACAATTAGACATCACCCGGCTTGTGCGATTCAGATCTGTTTGTGCGACTGGCCTTGGGCTTGCACGGCCCAAACAATTTAACAGCTTAACATGTGCGACTAGCCTAATATCCAGCCCAATTCACTCATTCGGCCCAATAGTTAATGAACATAAATCTTTGTGCGATCCAGTTCGTGTTGTGCGACAGTTGGATTGTGCGATCAGGGACATGGGCCTTGTGGCCCAACAGTCAACAATAGTTCGGTATAAGTGTATGGCCCAACATCTTGTGCGATCCGCACCAGCTTGTGCGATCCACAGATGTTGTGCGATCAGGCAATGATTAAAGTATTGTGCGTTTGGGGCCTTATGCGACTAGATCAGTTGTGCGATTGGCTTGTTTGTACGTGTGGAACCTTGGGCGGTCCAGCCCAACACAACACAGCGTAACAGGCCCAAATAATCGGACCTTGTGCGATCCAGGAACCTTCTACGGGTGGGCTCCCTTGTGCGATCGGTCGGTCTTGTGTGATTGATTAACAACTTTCCATGAATTAAGCAATCAGTTACAAATCTTATAACAGTTACTAATTTATCTCAATCAATCAACAAAATTTCCAACATATGTTTAACCTAGTCTCGATCAAACAGGTCTTTTCATCACAAATTCGTTTGAACATTAATAATCCAAAATCAAGAACATTTATCCAAACACATAAACACATCCGACTTTAACACGCATGGGGTCGATCAATGAACATCAATAAAGACAAAATCATAACAACAGATTAACATCAACACACAATCATATCCGATTACAGCCATCCGAATCATGCCACAGCCGAACATAACAAGAACATTAATATTTACCATCATTAACAACCATGCATTCTACTATCGTCGATTTTACTAACATGAACCCTAATCGGATTTACTTAATCATATAACATCAAACATCATTCAACAAGATATCAACATCAAAACACTAACCGATTACCAGTAAAGAGATGTGATCCGAACGAGTGGTTGATCTTGTGCCGTCGGTTTTCCAAGCAAAACGAGAGAGGAAGAGGGTCTAGGGTTGTGTGTGTGTTCTTGTGTTGGTAACAAAAATGAGAATCAAAACCCCTTACAGTTTGTTTGTTCACGTGAAAGGGGAGTGGGCCGAGCCCAACTCGGTTGCCTATGAGTCCCGAAAACAAGCTAAACGGCCCAAGGGCTTGTGCGAGTGTGAATGTTGTGCGTTCGGGTTACCTAGTGTTGTGCGATCCGAGTTATTAACATACGTACATACACAAAGCACACAACAATAATAAAACATTTATTAAATCCAAACATATAATTTAGTTCACATATGCACATAGTGTTACACAAAGCGAGTCTAAAGTTCGAGTTGTCACAGACAGTATTTGGATGAGTTATATTATTTCAAGTCCTAAAATAATATAACTAATACACATAATATATAAATAATCACACACATGGTGACATCTAAATATATATTTTCCTAAATACATATTTAGTCAATTTTATTTATAAAAACCAACCTCCAATATTTGTAATTTTTGTAACAAAAATTATGGCAAATTTTATGTAAAAATTCCTGGTTTAAAATACACTTGTAAATATTTGTTTAGAAATATTTTTCTAAGTGTCTAATTTTTAGAAAAAATTTGCCATAGTTTCCCCTAAAAATAGAGGTTTCCATACCTTGAAGGCATATCATTTTCTTTTGTAAATCAACACAACCAATAATAAACAATCTACACTTACCAATTTTGCCAAAAACAAGCATAAACTACCACTTCATGAACTTGAAAATTTACAAAAATTTGTAGTAACTTACTAGTGTATTTAGTAAGTCATGTTACCCTTTAAAGTGTGGTTGATTCTTTAAAAACATCATTTATAAAGAAGTTAGTTCTTTACAACTTATAATCACATTTTCTAAAACTGCTTCTTCATGGATTTTTCTTGTCACATATGTGCTTCTATACTTTATTAACCACCAAAAATGAGGTTTATTCATTTAAGAACCAAGATTTAGTAAAACTTGTATTTTTTAACTTGATTTCTTGAAAAATCACTCTTGAAATCAAAGATTTACAAGATTTACAACTCACTTTAATCATCATTTTATAAGAAAACAATATATTCTTTCAAGTTCGTGTCTTTCATGAGGATGATCTATTAATCTCTAACGTTTTCATCCTCTCATCTTGCTAGATTATGTTTTTAAACATGATCTAGCAAGATCATATGATGATCTACATCATTTACATAAGTAATCAACAATCAACAATAAATCAACACATAAACAACATGATTTCTTCATGATTTAAGCTTATGTTCATGTTCCATTGTCTTGATTCTTAGTGTTCGTCAAGATTAACATTATGTATCATCTTTCAACCACTTAAGTAAGATGTAAAATGAAGAGATTAGTGTTCTTACCACTAGCTCAAGGCTAGGGATGATCAAGAGAAGAAAAGAGGAGGATAAAAGCAAATGGTGAAGGTCCTTGAACTTCCGAAAGCTCCTAGCTTCCTTGTACACCTTCTAACACCTTTGTGTATGCTTGGAATGTATGGAAGATGAATGAAAGATGGTGGTGTGTGGGGGGTTGTTCTTGGCCGAACACAAGAAGGAGAGGAAGAGAGAAAGTGTGTGTGTTGGTGTGTGAAAGATATGAAGCTTATGAACTTGATGGTTAATCTTATAACATGCTAACTTCTCATTTCCATTGTGTAATATGTCTTTGAAGAAGAAACAAAATCAAATATTAAATTGAAATAAAATGTCATGGTGGGGGCCATGTTGGGCTGTCCCATAGGTGGGGGGGGGGGTAGTAGGCTAGGGTTTAACCATAAGTTAGTTACTTAGTTAGAAATCAAGTTTCTAGTTAGATGTTTAGTTATTAGATATTTATATAGTGTGTTATGATGTTCGGGGACCATAACTAGCTTGGTAATGTTAAAACAGTGCTTCTAGTGAAAATTTGGTGTTTCGGGTAGTGTCCGGTTGTTCGGTTGGTTACCGGTTCGTTAAGGTGCTAAACTATGCAGTTTAGTGTGCTTTATGTACCCTTTTGTGACACTTTTGATTCCTGACACTTAGGAAAGCATTCAGGACCATTTAACCATATTTCTGCATGATATAAGTGTGTTTAAATGCTGAATTTGCTGATTTTCTACGGAATTCTGCAGTTTAAGTGAGTTTTAGGCACTTTCCGACACTTAAACTATCTCTAGGAAGGCAGTTTTGTGATCCTTACTTTCCTACACACTCTACTAGTGTAATGCTTGGTTTCTGGCTGTAGGATCGTGTTCCGACCCGAACGAGTCTATCAGAAGAGTTTTTATCCAAAACAAGAGGCGAAAACTAATGTTTCGGTGCTATCTCAGCCGTATTCACTTTAATCTTGTTGTTTTATTGATCAATAAACCGATTACATGCCTAACAACACTTCGGCAGCACTTCGTGGCTCACCGGAAGACAACACACACACTACTACTTGATTTCGCTCCAAGTGACACTATATATAGTGTGCTAATTCCGCTTGAATGTTACACATTCAATACGAGCGGAATCACAAACAATGATTATGAGCGGAATCAGCAGCTAACCTAGTTCGAGCGGAATCAAGCTATTATGTGATTTCGCTTGAAATGACAAGATGTCATTTCGAGCGGAATCACTTACAATTACATGATTCTTGGATTCTGTGCTCTAAACTGACTAATCCTAATCAAGACTCGATACAAGACGTAGGCGACAGACAGATGCACCAACAAACTCCCCCTCGGATGTTGACGGAGTCTTCAGTGTCGAGTCTTCGATTGTCAAACCTTCAGTCTTTATCAGTCTTCATGCTTCTCTCCGAAATATTCTCCATTGAAAGCATCCTTACTCAAACTTTATCATCAACAAACTCCTTTCCCTCGAATGTAGAATCTTTAAAATTCATCAGTAATTTCTGAATCATAACCTGGCACTTTGTTCTTCAGACTCCCCCTCTCAATCTGCTGGGATCGTAGTCTGGAAATCACATATTCATAATTCATTCCAAAATCGTGATCTGGCTCTCTTCCAGCTCAGGTTATCTGCACAATCTCTACCTCAAACATAAGTTTCTCAAAGATTACATCTTTAAAATTTTGAAACTATTGTGGTAAACATTTAAAACGATTTGTTCTATAAAAACTTTCTTTTGAAAAGAACAATCATTTTCACTTACTCTTATCCAAACCTATTCTTTATATTTAGCACTTGGAATTTTGAAAATCAGCACTTCAACACCAGTTGTCGAAAATCTTTTTGGATATTTTTTTTAAATTTATGCTAAAACACACTAAAATCTTTTTGGATTTTTGAATAAAATGAAATGCAATAAAGAAACTATTTACAGATAATATTTTTGTGAGTTCATGCAAGAGGATCATATCAGTTTTTGAGACATATCACTAACATCGTTAAGCTTGATTTCATTTTAAGTTTTAAACAATTCACCTAGATTGTCAGTATGTTTGACCTCTTAAATTTTCACACAAATTTCAACTGTTTCGAGATATGCGATTAGTGTCTTAAGGACTTAAACTTAGACGCGTGTCCCACCACTTGAATATACTCCCGTATCCAGATCCCAATATTCAGTCTTACAGGTGAGTATAGCACAGATGATATCTGTAAAGGGGTTAAATTGCGAGGGCCGTGAGAGCTCAGGTCGATACTTCCGTATACGCAGAGAGATGACGACTTCGACTTTTGGTGTTTCCCCTTTAGAGGATCTTTTCTTCAACAGCAATGATTATCAATTTTATTGTTTAATCATTTTTGCTGAGGGCTTTTGTTGTATTTCAAGCATTTTGCAGAAAGCATTATACGGGGACTAGGTCAGAATTTCCATTCAGCAGAAGTCCCGGTATAATACCCCAGATATCACTGAGTATAAAGACCTAGTATCTCAGAAAGAGGGACCTTTCAAACAAGATTTCGGGGGTTACCCATATATCCAAGAAGTTGTTCCCCATGAGATAAGCAAGTTTGAATTTATGTTTATATCTCGTCACAATCTACTAAATGTGTAAAAACCTACCGACACATCCAGAGTGAGATTATTTATCACATTTTAACTTTACATTTCTTTAGCATGTTGTGATAGTCCACTGATGTACTATCATTTCCTCTTTTATGCAACAAAAACTCATTTTTCATTTTATCATGTTTTTGGCTTTTTCAAATTTTCTAATGTTTTTGGATTTTCTGAAATTTTTATACTCCCGCTAAAATTCAAACATATTTAAAAGAAATTTGAAAACAAACTATACAAGAACATGACAACTGATATGAATCGCCTCAATTCTCCATTCACTTGGCATAAACAATCAGAACTCCCCCTCACAACAAACTATTTTCCCATTAAGATTTCAAAACACTTAAGTTTGTTTTAATCAGAATGGTTTTTCTGGAAAATAAGTTCGTTTATCAACCACTTGTAGGTTTGGGGTCACTTCATCACATTGTCTACCAAAACTTTTGAATGATATATAAATCAAGTTCAACCAAATGACCTTGATCAACCACTTGTAAGATCCACTAACAAACATTTTCAACCAATTCCAATCTATTGGTTGAATTCTCAAAGTGTCGATTCCTACTCCACACTTACCGTCCTGGGAGTTCCGGCAATTCACACTTTTCAAATTTTAAATTTTCAAGAAAGATGCCGATTCATGCTCCACGATTACCAACTTGGGAGCTCCGGTAAGTCAGGTTTCTATTCAACGAAAAATATATCCACCCAAGCCTGACCAGCCTTGGGTGTAACTTTTTCAGTCTCATTTGGGGTTGTATCTTTCTTTTTCAATTGATAAAATTCCTTAACGCCTTTAGCCTTCCCCTCAATCATTTTTCCAAAAATGTTTTTCAAAGCAGGGTTAAAGGCCTTTTCAACATTCAATTCTTTTGTTTTGGGAAAGAATTGATTTGAAATTTCAACTTTTCCAATTTTAGATTTCAAATTTTTAGCATTCAGTGGTGGAAAATTCACATCATCCACTGGCAGAACTTTCTTCTCATCTTTCACAACAAGCTGTGGCTCCTTTGATTTTATAGAATCAGACTCATCACCAGAACTATCTCTTGATTTCTTAACAACCCATTGTTGGTTGTTAAGTTTCTCTTTCTTTTTGAAAACATTTTTCGAACACTCACCAACTTCATAAATTGAATTTTCAAAAACTTTAAGTTTGTTCGTTGGTGGTTCGATTTTCTCAACAACCTTATCCTTCAATTTTTTAGAAACTTCCTGTTTTGGTTTAAAAGTTTTCGGACAGTTCTTAGCAATATGACCAGCAGTTTTGCACTGAAAACAGGTTCTTATTTCTGTCTTTTTCTGAACAACATTCTTCTTCAATTCTTCTTGCTTCTTGGCAAGGAACTCTTGATTCGTCTGCTTCCTGAAAGCTTGCTCTTTCTCATCTTCTGTTGTTTTTCCTGAAACAAACACAGTTTTTGGTTTATAAACTTTTTCCTTTTTATAATTTTTCGTTTGATTAAATCCAAGACCTTTCTTTTTGAAATTACAATTATGGTTTTGTTTCTTTTGGAAACTATAACCACAATTGTAACCCATTTTCTTGTTAATTCTTCGTTGATCCCTTGAAGTGTATTTTTTAGGTTTTCCAGAAAGATTTAAATCTTTTATTTCAGAAATATTAATTTCTGTGATTTTGAAAACCTTGTTAATCATTTTAAGTTTAACACTTCTTATTGGAAAAATCTCATCAGAATATAATTTGTCAGAATCTTTCAAAGTATATGCTACTTTGACAGGTTCATCATTCAAATTAGATTTTGATAACAAGAATTCCGTATCATAAACCCGTTTGTCCTTTATGATCGTTGGCTTTGACACATCGGACTCAGACTTTGACACGGGTTTGGACTCCATTTTTGACTCCTCATTGTCATCTTTATCCAACACCTTATCGACCATACTTTTTATCAACTTTGACTCATGATCAGTGTCGGACGATGTGTATGTGACATCAATATTTTCTGGCAAGTTATCTGATGGCCCAGACTCCCATTGTAGATTAATTGCCTTTTTGACTCTTTCGGAATTTAGATTTCTAGGCGAATATCCATTTTCGACCGGGGGCGGACATCTATTGTAGACCACACTTTGTTTCTTACCATAAATTTTTACTTCATCCTCGTCTTTTGTCACAGACTCCTTTTCTTCTGAAGTCTTTTCTTCTTCAAACGTCTTCAATTCTTCCACAATCGGATAAATCCTGTCAACAACAAAAGTAGAACATGAGTAACTTTTTAATAAATTGTTAACACATTCAGTTTCAATTCTTTGTGTTGCCAATTTCAATTCTAACTCAGCACACTTCTTTGTGTAGAAATTGACATCATCAAGCTGTCTCATGTAAGCTCCTTTGAGTGTGTTCATTGCTACAGCTTGTTCACTGTTCGACTCAGTGTACTTGTTGATCTCTCTGTTCAAAGTATCATATGATTCTTTCAATCTTTTAATGTTGTGTAGCAATTCGTTGTTTTGTTTGATCAAAGAATCACAATTTAAGCATTTTTCAGGAACTTTGACTGCTTCAGTATCAACTTTGATTTCAAATTCCGGAACTTCTTTGACTGTTCTTCTCACCTGAAACATCTCAGCTCTTCTCTTTTTCTCGGCTTCAGCTTCAGCTTTTATTCTTTCTTCTTCTTCTTCCTCTTCTTCAATCTTTCTCCATTTTTCTTCTTCTTATTCCCTGACCTTTCTGTATTTTGCAGCCCAATACTCATCATAAGCATTAGCAACAAAGGCTTTAACATTGGTCATCTCTTTTGATATCTCTTTGGCCATGAACTCTTGGTCTGGGCAAAAGTTGTCCCAACTGAAACCTTAAGCCAATTTTTCATCGTCTTGATCTGCCAAACACACTTTGCTGTTTGTTGGAATGTATTTATCCCAACTGAAACCACTATCTTTTCCTTGATTACCCAGACAAGCTCTCTTTGAATCTTCAATCACATGTCTGCCGTGTGCAGTTTGTGCCTGATGCGATGCCTGTTGTTGTTGATATGGCGGTGGTGTGACATGATGATAAATCGCCTTCTTGTGGTAGTCGTTGTTTCCGAAAGGGTTTTGAGCTCCACTCGCTTCACGATTTGTGCACTCTCTCTTGAAATCCCCTTTTCCCTGCAACGAAAACAAGTAACTTTAGACTTATCAAAACCTAAAGTTGAAACATGTGCCTCACGAAAATCATCTCTGCCTGTAATTTGTTTAAACTTTTCAGCACGTCTCAACACACTAGCCATGCACCATTTAATATCCATCAATTCCATTTCCTCGGCATCAATTTGATCGTAATCCTCTTTCGTGAGCATTGGATTTCCGATCCTCCCTGCAACTAATCCTCCATAGGATTCAAGCACGGTCACCAACAAAGACATGTGACTTTTAGCAACTTCCTCAGTATAGTTCTGATCATTTTCAAGCTTTAAAGCAATGTTGCATTGAAGAACTTTGCCATTCTTTGTCGTAGTAAACTGTGGATCATATGTTGGAAATGACGAGAATCCTGTTGTGCTGTTTGATCCCTGAGATGAACTTTCAGAAGAACCTTTTGCATTATAAGCAGTTTCAACTTTTGGAGAAAGATTTGTCTTGTTACTAACACCACTCTTGAAATACAGACTGATGTCTTGTTCTCCATCGTAGTTCTTCATCCTAGCGATCTTCTTGTGCTCCATCTCTTGAGCTTCAAGATGTTTGATGAACTCTCCCAATGTTAATTTTTTATATTCTTTCCGATTGTTTCTCAACATCATCAGGAATGTTCCCCAAGTATCATGTGGTAACGCATCAGCAAGTTTCTCAATTAGCTCATCAGTATCTTTTCTGATTCCCAATTTCGACATATTTCTCACCAAGTTACAATATCTCTCAATAATTTGCTTGGTGTTTTCAGATTTCAATCCACGAAATAGATCAAATTCTTTCTTCATTAGTGACATTTTATTTTTAAGCATATCATCACTTCCAATAGACTTTGCTTCCAGTTCAGTCCAGATCGAATAAGCACTTCCATCATGTTGAAGCAATATCAAAATGTCCTCTTTGATTGCTTGCTGAAGCAGACTCACCATCAATTTTTCATCTCTATACTTCTTTTTCTCACCAGCACTCATTTCTCTGATTGTTGACTGAATACCATTTTTGTGGGCCTTTCATATGGGATTTCAATGCGTTCCCAAGCATCCAAGTGATAAGCTTCAACCCAATTTCCAAAACGTTCGGACCATGCATTGTAATCATCAATATCCAAGAGCTTAGGCGGTTTCTGTGATGTCCCTATTTCATTCTCAAGTAAGGTACTCTGAGTGATAGTCATTGGACCAGCAAAGGCGTTATAGAACTCGTTATCCATGTTTCAAATGTTCAAAATTTACAACTGTTCAATTTCAAGCGAAATAGCAAAACAACTATTTCAAGCGAAATAGCAAAACAACTATTTCAAGCGAAATCAGTTTTGGAGTGGAATCAGCAATGCGGAATCACTTTTATTTAATCTTTGAAGCGGAATAACCAGCTGAGTTTGAAGCGGAATCTGTTACTGAAGCGGAATCACCAATTATGTTTCAAGCGGAATCAAGTTAATTCAAGCGGAATCAGTCAAGGTTTCAAGCGGAACCCTTTTTCGAGCGGAATTAACTTTTATCTTTTAAGCGGAATCTCGGTTTTGAGCGGAATCAGATGAAATCTTCAAGCGGAATCAATGTTTTCAAGCGGAATCAAGATCAAATCCAAGCGGAATCAACCTGGCGTCATCTTTTCCAAAACCAATTTCAAGCAGAACCTCAAAAATATTAAGTTTTAGGTCGATTTTAACTGTGAAACTTTTAAGGATTTATCAGTACATAATTGCGAGCATTTTGTGAAAATTTGAGCCGATTTTACCGTAAAAAAATTTCGATTTTAAAGAAGAAGGTGTAGAAAATCAGAAAACACAGTTGAAATGGCAAGAACTCTTCCTCCTGAGCTCTGATACCACTTGTAGGACTGTGTTCCGACCCGAACGAGTCTATCAGAAGAGTTTTTATCCAAAACAAGAGGCGGAAACTAATGTTTCGGTGCTATCTCACCCGTATTCACTTTAATCTTGTTGTTTTATTGATCAATAAACCGATTACATGCCTGACAACACTTCGGCAGCGCTTCGTGGTTCACCGGAAGACAACACACACACTACTACTTGATTTCGCTCCAAGTGACACTATATATGTAACACCCCCAAAATCCCACCTGCGGAAACCCCGCGAGGCGTGTTACGCATCAGAGTTCGAGCCACCAATCACATTGAACCAATGGTAAATACTTAAATAAAACATGTCATTAATTACTGAAATGAAATGTCAACATATTATCAATTCCCAAAATGTTGTGTAGCGGAAGCATGTAATAAATCGTTTAGCAAATGTTTCATAATAACACTTAAAACCAATGTATCAAATGTAAGATAATCCGAAAGCCTCGATCCATGACCACTCCAGCACTCCCAGATAGCAAGTCCATGTTCCAAGGTTAACGACCTACAAGCATGCAAACAAGTGTGTCAGACTACGCTGGTGAGTTCAAGGTTTTGTTAACGTGTTTTGTTACCAGATGCATGTTAACGTGATTTAGTGTTGTGATACGATGTCGTTCACGTTAGATACCCTAGGGAGTGTGCCCATATGTATCCGGGGAGTGTGTACCCCTTAACGACCGATGCTATGTTGTCTTCGCTAGATACCCTAGGGAGTGTGCCCATATGTATCCGAGGAGAGTGCCTCTCACAACCATAGCGATACCCAGATAATTAGTTCACGCCCGTCCTTACAGTCCGGTGTGAGGTTTCCCACCTAATAGCGCTATCAACTAATTACCCCCATTGCCCTCCAGGCAAACCGATGATAGATCCCATGTTCAATAACCAAAACCGATTAAGTTGTTTACCCAAAGTTTCCCTTCCAAATGTTTACCCGTTGTCACAAACCACCGGGACGCATGCTTGAGAAAATGCAATGAACTCACCTTGATTTGCTCGGTATGTTACAGTAAGTGCTCACAAACAATCAGTCAAGTCCTATGGTACGTATATGTATATGATCAGTTGTTATTCACAAAGTTGGCACGTATGTGTAATCACAAAGGACAATGCATCGATGATCACCAAGTAGCACATTGTACGCATTCGAATTCATATAAGTCATGCGTGTCACTTAACAGCAGTTAAATATCTCAGTTGACTTCTAACAATGTTAAATCAGGTTACTGTGCAAGTATTCAAGTTGGCGAAACAGAAGTTGGCGAATCACATAACTGGCGAAACACATGCTTGACGAAACACTTGTGTTTCGTCAACGACCCTTTGGCGAATCAAAATTCTATTTCGTTGATTATTCCTTGGCGAAACATATTCCTGTTTCGTCAAGAGTTCCATTCCATCAAGCCTTCACATTCGTCAACATTCTATTACGCCAAACATCCTAATTCGCCAAACATCCTAATTCGCCAAACATCCTAATTCGTCAAGCAGCAGTTACGTCAACATGTCAGTTACGCAATCATCACAGAAAACCCTAATCATTCTAACAGCCGTTAACAACGTTCAACCATACAATCGTTGATCACATAATCATCATCTAATCCTCATACAGCAATCATTACCCAGAAACATACGGAATCATTATCATAAAGAAATCGATCAATACCGCACATCATCATCCATTTAACACAAAATCAGCAGGGTATAACTATGTACAGATTCATAACATGTAACGCGTATTCATTCCGTATACATCAATAAGTTTTGCAACACTAAATCAACACTATAGACCATAGCCTAGTCAAAATCATCAACCAAAACATGAACACGTTTATAATCTAGCATGATTCTTCATGGTTACAAACAAGAACAGTAATGGATGATATAAACAAACACTCACACATAGAAAAACACTAACCGTAAAGAACAAGGAAGCAACTAGATCGGTTCGGGGCTTCGGGTATGCGAGATCGCCATCACAGAGCAAGGGAGTTCTAGGGTTTCGGTAGTTTTGATAAAAGTGACGAATGAACAGAGAGTTCGGTACATATGCAATTACGTAACGTGTTGGGCCCTTACTGGGCCTCGACGAGACTGGGCCGACGAAACAGGCTTTGTTTCGTCGAATGGTTCTTGGCGAATCACAATCCTGATTCGTTGAGATGTGCTTGGCGAAACACACTTGTGTTTCGTCGAGTTGTTGTTCAAGAGTTAACAGTTTAAGACTAAGTTTTCTGATAAGTCACATGTAATACATATACAATCAAACACAAAACCAAGCAAACACAATTCGTTTCATTATAACATAACGTGTGCAGTTACAAGTCAATAAATCAAATACTAACAGTCAAAGTCAACGTGCATTTAATGTGAAAGTGAAGGTCGAAAACTCGAGTTGTCACATCATCCCCAACTTGAAAGAAATTTCGTCCCGAAATTTGATAGGCCATCCGCAACACAATGCGATGCTAATCAAGATGATTGTGCGTTTTCCGCAGGTGTCACATCATCCCCAACTTGAATGGGAATTTCGTCCCGAAATTCACTAGTTACATGAGATGCAAAATTGCTAGGCTTGGTCTTGTCTTTGGGAAATAAGTGTGGATACTTGCGTTCCATCTGGTCCTGGCGTTCCCACGTGAACTCCAGACCACGTCTTGAGTTCCAACGAACTCTCACAATGGGTATACGACTATGCTTACGCACTTTAACTTCCCGATCCATAATCTCAATAGGTTCTTCGACAAACTGTAACTTATCATCTATTTTCAGCTCTTGAAATGGTACAACTAGTGTTTCGTCAACCAAACACTTCTTTAACTGCGACACGTGAAATACATCGTGAACATTACCCAACTCAGCAGGTAATTCCAACCTGTAAGCTACCTTTCCAATTCGTTCCAGAATTTTGAAGGGTCCTACGTAACGGGGGTTTAGTTTGCCGCGTTTCCCAAAACGCACCACACCCTTCCAGGGTGAGACCTTTAGCATAACGCGATCATTAACTTCAAATTCCAACGGTTTACTACGCTTGTCAGCGTAGCTTTTCTGGCGGTCGCGAGCTGCGGCCATACGGTTTCGGATCTGCACAATGCTTTCTGACGCTTCAAGCACAAACTCAGGGCCTGTGATCTGACTATCACCCACCTCAAGCCAGCAGAGAGGTGAACGACATTTCCGTCCGTACAGTGCTTCGAACGGAGCTGCCTTAATACTTGTATAGGAGCTGTTGTTGTAGGAGAACTCTATCAATGGCAAGTGTTTCTCCCACCCCTTCCCGAAATCAATTACACATGCCCGAAACATGTCTTCAAGTGTCTGGATGGTGCGCTCGCTTTGACCACCCGTCTGCGGGTGATAAGCGGTACTCATGTCGAGTTGGGAACCGAACGATTTATGCATTGACTGCCATAACTCTGAAGTGAAACGCGGATCTCGATCTAAGATGATAGAAGTTGGTACCCCATGCCTAGAGACGACCTCTTTAAGATAAACCGCTGCTAGTTGCGAAAATTTGTCTGTCTCCTTGATTGCTAAGAAATGTGCTGACTTCGTGAGACGATCAACAATCACCCAAATGGTATCGTTTCCGGCCTGAGTTCTTGGTAGTCCTGTCACGAAATCCATGGCGATCTGTTCCCACTTCCATGTGGGTATCTCTGGTTGCTGCAGTAGACCTGAGGGCTTTTGATGTTCCGCCTTGACTTTAGCACAAGTCAAACATTTACTGACGTATGTTGCTATATGGGCTTTCATGCTAGGCCACCAGTATGTAGTTTTCAAGTCGTGGTACATCGTATCTGATCCAGGATGTACGGAGTAACGTGACTTATGTGCCTCATCCATTACAAGTTGTCGTAAGTCACCATAGAGTGGAACCCAGATGCGTCCAGTTACGTAGTAAGCACCGTCTCCCTTTTGTTCTAGTCGTTGCCTTGAGCCGCGTAAAGCTTCAGCTTGAACATTCTCTAGTTTCAACGCTTCTAACTGAGCGTTTCGTATCTGGGAAGGAAGGTTGGACTGGATCGTGAGTTGCAATGCTCGCGCACGCCTAGGTGCATTATCCTTCCTGCTGAGGGCGTCAGCTACAACGTTCGCCTTGCCCGGATGATACTTGATGGCACATTCATAGTCGTTCAATAATTCAACCCATCGCCGTTGCCGCATATTCAATTCTTTCTGGTCGAAGATATGCTGAAGACTCCTATGGTCGGTGTAGATGGTGCATTTGGTACCGTACAGATAGTGCCTCCAGATCTTCAACGCAAATACCACTGCTCCTAACTCCAGGTCGTGTGTCGTGTAGTTTTTCTCGTGAATCTTCAACTGACGAGAAGCATAAGCTATCACCTTCTCGCGTTGCATCAACACGCAACCGAGACCCTGAATCGAAGCATCACAATATACCACAAAATCGTCAGTGCCCTCTGGTAATGACAAGATTGGTGCGCTGCAAAGTTTCTGTTTTAACAACTGGAAGGCCTCTTCCTGCTTCGTTCCCCAAGAGTACGCCGTGTTCTTCTGTGTCAGCGAGGTGAGGGGTTGCGCGATTTTCGAGAAATCTTTAATAAACCTCCGATAATATCCAGCGAGACCGAGAAATTGTCGCACCTCAGAGGGAGTCTTTGGTGCCGCCCATTTTTTAACTGCATCCACCTTCGCAGGATCTACATGTATCCCTTTTTCGTTAACGACATGGCCAAGGAAATGCACTTCCCGAATCCAGAAATTGCACTTGGAAAACTTTGCATACAACTGTTCCCTTCTCAAAAGTTCCAAGATGAGACGTAGGTGACGTTCGTGATCCTCCCTGTTCTTGGAATAGACTAGGATGTCGTCAATAAACACTATAACAAACTCGTCGAGGTATGGCTTACATACGCGGTTCATGAGATCCATGAAAACCGCTGGTGCATTAGTCAATCCAAATGGCATAACCAAAAACTCATAGTGTCCGTAGCGCGTTCGAAAAGCCGTCTTGGGAACATCTTCTTCTCTAACCCTCACCTGGTGATAACCCGATCTTAGGTCAATCTTTGAATAGAAACTTGACCCTTGCAGCTGGTCAAACAAGTCGTCGATGCGTGGTAACGGATAGCGGTTCTTAATGGTCACCTTGTTGAGCTCTCGATAATCAATACACATACGGAATGACCCGTCTTTCTTCTTTACGAACAGAACTGGGGCTCCCCAAGGCGAAGAACTGGGTCGAATGAAACCCCTATCCAACAATTCTTGTAGCTGGTTAGACATCTCCTGTAACTCACCAGGGGCCAACCGGTATGGAGCTCGAGCAATTGGGGCCGCCCCTGGCGCCAGATCAACCTGAAATTCTACTTGACGGTGAGGAGGTAACCATGGTAACTCCTCTCGGAACACATCAGCGAATTCTCGCACCACTGGTAGATCCTCGATCTTTCTTTCTTCAGACTGAGCGTTGGTAACTAACGCTAACATTGCAGGATACCCCTTTTGTAGATATTGTTGTGCACGCATGGCCGAGATAATACCAACCATCGTCCCACTACGATGCCCTTGAACTAAGAATGACTCCCCATTAGGAAGAGGAATACGCGCAATCTTCTCCTTGCACAAAATTTCTGCTTGGTGCTTAGACAACCAATCCATGCCTACCACTATGTCGAAACTACCGAGCGTAACGGGAAGGAGGTCAGTATCAAACACCTGACCCACGAGGTCTAATTTGCACCCGAAAAGGACATTCGAGGCTTCTATCGTCTTACCATCTGCTAGTTCTACTACTTGTTTAACTTCTAAAGGTGTTGGGGTTATCCCTAATCGTTGACTAAACTCTAGGGACACATAACTCCAATCGGCACCCGAATCAAATAATACAGAAGCAATACGATTGTTAACAGGAAACGTACCAGTTACAACGTTGCCGTCATTCCTGGCATCCCCTGCTCCAAGCTGGAACACTCTGCCTCGAGCACCATTTCCCCCATTGTTGCCGTTGTTGTTGTTGTTGTTTCCAGCATTGTTGTTATTCGGGTGGTTGTTGTCGTTAGCGTTCTGGTTTAACTGAGGGCAATCCCGCTTAAAGTGACCCTCGTCACCACACTGATAGCACCCCTTCCTGAAACCCTGGTTCTGCTGGGGTGGTTGTCCCTGTTGTCTCTGATTCTGCTGGTTTTGTTGCTGCTGGTGTTTGGGCGGTGGGGCCCTACAATCCCTGGCCTCATGGCCCGCCTTACCACACCTGTTACATATCCGACTACACGACCCGAAATGATGATAGCCACACTTGTTACATCGTGGCTTCTTCCCTGCATACGAACCCTGACTGTGGCCACTTCCTTGGCCTTGATTGACAGAAGACGACTGGCTGATGTTGCGGTTGTTGTTGTTGTCTGGCCTTTTCTGAGTCTGACCAGCACTAGAGGCTTTATCGTAATCACTCCACTTCCGCTTGTTATCATTAGCGGATACAGTGGCAGTGGTGGTAGCAGCAGTGGCTGAAATGCGCGGGGGTAACGAATTGCTCTCGACCTCTTGGTCCACAATCTTATAAGTCAGACGAACAATCTGTGTTAAATCATTGAGATGGGCTGCAGTGACCAAACTCTTCACACGCGGAGGCAACCCTTTGATGAATAACTCAATCCTCCGAGACATAGGCCGGGACAAGTTCGGGCACATGTCGGCCAGTTCATACGATCGCTTCACATACGCTTCGACTTCAGATCCAACCATCTTCAAGTCATAGTACTCGTTTTCCAACTTCTGGACCTCGTCCCGAGGACAATACTCTTCCCGAATCAGCTCTTTAAAGTCATCCCAAGTTGTAGCATTCGCTGCCTCGATGCCCAACAGTTAGACTTGGGCATTCCACCACGTTAGGGCACCATCCGCCAAGGTACCCGCAGCATATTTCACCTTGTCCCTAGCGGGACAGTTACAGATAGCAAACACAGACTCTGCTTTCTCGAACCACCTCAGAAGTCCCACAGCCCCTTCTGTCCCGGTGAAGGTCTGTGGCTTACAGTCCATAAACATTTTGAACGTACACGCAGGCTGGTTGGGTTGAGGTTGCGCATGCTGACCTAAATGACGAAAGGAAACACGTTACAGGAGTGAAAGGACGTGTATGCGATATAAGAGTAAGAGTACTTGGTACATTCCGTACCAGCTTGATAGGCTGCTAAAGCCTCTGCCACACGGGTGTTGATTAGGTCAGTCAACTCAGCCTGAGTCATGTTGATGTTGCCACGTCCGTGTCCTCGTCCACTCATGATTCTATATATTGAGATGAACCGATTCAGGAAATCGAAACGAGATGGATATCAAGTATCATGTCGATATCTACGTACTACCAAGTTCACAGAATAAGGCAGAACCCTTCTCACGCTCAATAAGCCTCACTGGGACTTGCATGCACCCCGCGTTATTATTAAGTGTGCACCCATAATAATAAGGCAATTTGCATGCTTATCTCAGTGCCTCTTAGCTTGCGCTCGAAGTTTCCCCCGTTTAAACAACACAGCAGGTGGTATCACAGGTCTATAGTTCACATGAGTCGAAGTGTAGTGTCACACTATCAAGTCACTATGGTGTTAAATGCTTCAGTTCATATACGTTGTGAGTGTGTGACTGATAAGCAAGCAATGTATAAAGTGAGAGAGAGACGAACCTTGCAATCTGGAGCTGAGTGTCATGATCGATTTTCGAGGTTGTTCGGTTATAGTCTGGTTTTACAAAACGTTTTAAAACCTAGTTCACTATAACCTGTGGCTCTGATACCAAACTGTAACACCCCCAAAATCCCACCTGCGGAAACCCCGCGAGGCGTGTTACGCATCAGAGTTCGAGCCACCAATCACATTGAACCAATGGTAAATACTTAAATAAAACATGTCATTGATTACTGAAATGAAATGTCAACATATTATCAATTCCCAAAATATTGTGTAGCGGAAGCATGTAATAAATCGTTTAGCAAATGTTTCATAATAACACTTAAAACCAATGTATCAAATGTAAGATAATCCGAAAGCCTCGATCCATGACCACTCCAGCACTCCCAGATAGCAAGTCCATGTTCCAAGGTTAACGACCTACAAGCATGCAAACAAGTGTGTCAGACTACGCTGGTGAGTTCAAGGTTTTGTTAACGTGTTTTGTTACCAGATGCATGTTAACGTGATTTAGTGTTGTGATACGATGTCGTTCACGTTAGATACCCTAGGGAGTGTGCCCATATGTATCCGGGGAGTGTGTACCCCTTAACGACCGATGCTATGTTGTCTTCGCTAGATACCCTAGGGAGTGTGCCCATATGTATCCGAGGAGTGTGCCTCTAACAACCATAGCGATACCCAGATAATTAGTTCACGCCCGTCCTTACAGCCCGGTGTGAGGTTTCCCACCTAATAGCGCTATCAACTAATTACCCCCATTGCCCTCCAGGCAATCCGATGATAGATCCCATGTTCAATAACCAAAACCGATTAAGTTGTTTACCCAAAGTTTCCCTTCCAAATGTTTACCAGTTGTCCCAAACCACCGGGACGCATGCTTGAGAAAATGCAATGAACTCACCTTGATTTGCTCGGTATGTTACAGTAAGTGCTCACAAACAATCAGTCAAGTCCTACGGTACGTATATGTATATGATCAGTTGTTATTCACAAAGTTGGCACGTATGTGTAATCACAAAGGACAATGCATCGATGATCACCAAGTAGCACATTGTACGCATTCGAATTCATATAAGTCATGTGTGTCACTTAACAGCAGTTAAATATCTCAGTTGACTTCTAACAATGTTAAATCAGGTTACTATGCAAGTATTCAAGTTGGCGAAACAGAAGTTGGCGAATCACATAACTGGCGAAACACATGCTTGACGAAACACTTGTGTTTCGTCAACGACCCTTTGGCGAATCAAAATTCTATTTCGTTGATTATTCCTTGGCGAAACACATTCCTGTTTCGTCAAGAGTTCCATTCCGTCAAGCCTTCACATTCGTCAACATTCTATTACGCCAAACATCCTAATTCGCCAAACATCCTAATTCGCCAAACATCCTAATTCGCCAAACATCCTAATTTGTCAAGCAGCAGTTACGTCAACATGTCAGTTACGCAATCATCACAGAAAACCCTAATCATTCTAACAGCCGTTAACAACGTTCAACCATACAATCGTTGATCACATAATCATCATCTAATCCTCATACAGCAATCATTACCCAGAAACATATGGAATCATTATCATAAAGAAATCGATCAATACCGCACATCATCATCCATTTAACACAAAATCAGCAGCGTATAACTATGTACAGATTCATAACATGTAACGCGTATTCATTCCGTATACATCAATAAGTTTTGCAACACTAAATCAACACTATAGACCATAGCCTAGTCAAAATCATCAACCAAAACATGAACACGGTTATAATCTAGCATGATTCTTCATGGTTACAAACAAGAACAGTAATGGATGATATAAACAAACACTCACACATAGAAAAACACTAACCGTAAAGAACAAGGAAGCAACTAGATCGGTTCGGGGCTTCGGGTATGCGAGATCGCCGTCACAGAGCAAGGGAGTTCTAGGGTTTCGGTAGTTTTGATAAAAGTGACGAATGAACAGAGAGTTCGGTACATATGCAATTACGTAACGTGTTGGGCCCTTATTGGGCCTCGACGAGACTGGGCCGACGAAACAGGCTTTGTTTCGTCTAATGGTTCTTGGCGAATCACAATCCTGATCCGTTGAGATGTGCTTGGCGAAACACACTTGTGTTTCGTCGAGTTGGTGTTCAAGAGTTAACAGTTTAAGACTAAGTTTTCTGATAAGTCACATGTAATACATATACAATCAAACACAAAACCAAGCAAACACAATTCGTTTCATTATAACATAACGTGTGCAGTTACAAGTCAATAAATCAAATACTAACAGTCAAAGTCAATGTGCATTTAATGTGAAAGTGAAGGTCGAAAACTCGAGTTGTCACAATATATAGTGTGCTAATTCCGCTTGAATGTTACACATTCAATATGAGCGGAATCACAAACAATGATTATGAGCGGAATCAGCAGCTAACCTAGTTCGAGCGGAATCAAGCTATTATGTGATTTTGCTTGAAATGACAAGATGTCATATCGAGCGAAATCACTTACAATTACATGATTCTTGGATTCCGTGCTCTAAACTGACTAATCCTAATCAAGACTCGAACTTAATGGCGTTCATGATACATTCCATGTATCTAATTCTTGGATGCACCAACAATTTTTTGATTTGTCTGATAACTATGCTAATTATGTTTCGTGCATCATTTGAGTCAATAAAGTTCTCATGCAATAATGATATGACATTAAGCAATATGTGATGCACATGTATGTATCATAGTAATAATCAGAAGGCCATTCAAGTCATTAATTGTAATTCAGCACAATCATTAAGCACTAATCATGGTTTAATAGTTGTACGGATACCTGGAATTTTGACAGTTGTCACATTCTCCCCCTGTTAAGAAAATTTCGTCCCGAAATTTTAAGCTTTACTACTAGCTGCAGGGGAATTGGGGAACAAATGCGGGTATTTAGCTTTCATGCGGTCTTCATGTTCTGAAGTAAACTCTTGGCCGTGACGTACGTTCCATCGAACCTTGACGAGTTTAACACTACTTCTCCGAGTCTTGTTAGCTTTCCAATCAGTAACCTCAACAGGTTCTTTGGTAAAGTGGAGTGTGTCGTTAATGTGAACTTCATCAGCAGGGATAACCACTGTTTCTTGTGTTAAACTTTTCTTTAGATTAGATACATGGAATGTATCATGAACGCCATTAAGTTCTGCTGGTAGCTCCAACTTGTATGCTACAGAACCAATCCTCTCCAGGATTCTGAACGGTCCGATAAATCGTGGGTTCAACTTACCACGCTTCCCAAAGGGTGCCACACCTTTCCAAGGTGAAACTTTCAACAAAACCATATCACTTCAAATTCCAAAGGTTTTCGTCTTTGGTCCGCATAGCTCATCTAACGATCACGAGCCGCCTTGATGCGCTCTCGGATCTGCATGATCTTATCAGTCGTCTCTTGGACCAGTTCGGGACCAACCAGCTGTCTATCGCCTGCATCTGCCCAGCATAACGGCGATCGACACTTGCGTCCGTAGAGAGCCTCGAACGGTGCAGCTTGAATGCTTGTATGGTAGCTGTTGTTATAGGAGAACCCAACCAAAGGTAGGTGAGTGTCCCAACTACCACCCATATCCATTACACAAGCACGTAGCATATCTTCAAGCGTCTAAATTGTTCTCTCACTTTGACCGTTCGTCTGTGGATGAAAGGCAGTACTCAGATTCAACTGAGAACCAAACGCTTCTTGGAAGGATTGCCAAATCCTTGACACAAATCTCTCATTTCTATTTGATATAATCGAGATAGGCACTCCATGACGTGCGACTATCTCCCATAGGTACAGCTCAACTAGCTTACCTGTGTTATCCTTTTCTCTGATCGGTAAAAAGTGCGCAGACTTTGTCAAATGGTCCACGATTACCCAAATCGTGTCATGACCTCTGGGTGTCTTGGGCAACTTCGTTATGAAATCCATTGAGATCTGCTCCGATTTCCACATGGGTATCTTGGGTTGCTACAAAAGACCTGAAGGCTTCTGATACTCAGCCTTCACTTTGGCACAAGTCAAACACTTCCCGACATAAGTAGCCACATCGCCCTTAAGTCTTGGCCACGAATAGTAATCCTTCAAATCTTGGTACATCTTGTCCGATCCTGGATGGATCGAGTACCTCGATTTATGAGCTTCATTGAAAATAACATCTCTAAGGCCACCAAAAAGCGGAACCCAAATTTGTTCCATAAAATACAAGGTTCCTTCCTTGTTGCGTACCAATCTTTTCTCCATCCCACTGAGACATTCAGCCTTTAAGTTCTCTTTCTTAAGAGCTTCTCTCTGTGTAGCACGAATTTGCAATGGGAGGTCTTTCTGAATGATCGATCATCTCTAAAGCTCTAACCCTTATGGGCTTGATCCTTTCTTTTCGACTTAAGGCATCTACCACCACATTCGCTTTTCCCGGATGATATTTGATTTCACAATCATAATCATTTAACAACTCAGCCCATCGTCGCTATCTCATGTTAATCTCTTTTTGATCGAATATGTGCTGAAGGCTCTTATGATCTGTAAAGATCGTACACCGGGTACCATAAAGGTAATGCCGCCAAATCTTCAAAGCAAACACCACTACGCCTAATTCCAAATCATGTGTGGTGTAATTCTTCTCATGAACCTTCAATTGGCGTGAAGCATAAGCGATAACCTTCTGTCGCTGCATCAGCACACAGCCTAATCCCTGACGCGAGGCGTCACAGTATACCACGAAGTCGTCGGTGCTTTCGCGTAGGGATAAAATAGGTGCATCGCAAAGCTTATTCTTCAGCAGCTGAAAGGCTTCTTCTTGTTTATCTCCCCATTCATACTTCTTATCCTTTTGAGTAAGGGAGGTCAGCGGTTGAGCGATTTTAGAAAAATCCTCAATAAATCTACGATAATACCCTGCTAAACCTAGAAACTGTCAGATTTCGGTTGGCATCTTCGGAGTTTCCCAATTCTTAATCGCCTCGATCTTAGTGTGATCCACATGGATTCCATCTTCGTTTACCACGTAACCGAGGAATTGTACCTCACGCAACCAAAACTCGCACTTTGAGAACTTAGCGTAAAGTTTCTCCTTCTTTTGCAACTCGAAAAAAGCTCTAAGGTGTTGCTCATGCTCTTCCTTCATCTGTGAGTAGATCAAAATATCATCGATAAATACAATCACGAATTTATCAAGATATGGTTTGCAAACTCGATTCATCAAGTCCATGAATACTCCTGGCGCTTTTGTCAACCTAAACGGCATCACTAGAAACTCATAATGTCCATAACGAGTTCTAAAGGTAGTCTTCGGTATACTCTCTTCTTGAATCCGCCGCTGGTGATAACCTGATCAAAGATCGATCTTGGAGTAGTAACTCGAACCCTGAAGTTGATCGAACAGATCATCAATCCCTGGCAAAGGATACAGATTCTTGATGGTTAACTTGTTCAGCTCTCTATAGTCAATGCACATACGGAAACTACCATCCTTCTTCTTGACAGATAGGACTGGAACTCCCCAAGGCGAGAAGCTTGGTCTAATGAATCCTTTGTCCAAAAGCACCTGAAGCTGCGTCGACAACTCTTGCATCTCAGAAGGCGCAAGTCAGTAGGGTGCCTTGGCTACAGACGCGGCGCCTGGAACCAAGTCAATACGGAACTCGACTTGTCGTTGGGGCAGTAATCCTGGCAAGTTTTCGGGGAAGACTTCAGGATATTCCCTCACTACAGGGATATCTTCGAGCTTCGGTTCTTCGGCTTCTTTATCAACAACGTGAGCCAAGAAGGCAACACATCCTTCCGCAAAAACTTTCGGGCCTTCAAACAACTTATAATCCGTAGAGGCGTATCATGCTTCTCCCCATGAATCACAGTCGTCTCTTCATTCACCATCGGGATGCAGATAATCTTCTCATGACATACGATCTCTGCTCGGCTACTTCCTAATTCGACTGGAAGAAGATCTATCGCAAACTCCCGCTCTCCAAGCTCTATCACACAGCCTCTAATCACTTCGTTTGCTTCTACTAGCTTCCCATTAGCTAGTTCTATCGAATATGGGATATCTAACTTACTGGCAACTAACCCAAGTATATGCTTAAACTCTAGAGATACGAAGCTATAGTCGGCACCAGTATCAAATAGCACAGATGCAAAATGTTGATTGATAGGGAACGTACCAGTGACTACGTTCTGATCCTGACGAGCTTCCCTAGCTCCAATGTTGAAGACTCTTCCCTGAGCTTGGTTGTTCTTTGGGCAATCCCGCTTGAAATGCCCTACATCACCACAACCAAAACAACCTTGGCCACGACCATTCCCACTTCCATTTCCGCCATGGTTGTTGTTTCCCCCGCGGTTTCCGTTACCAGATTGATTCCCAAAACCATCACGATTTCCATTTCCACCTAAGTTTCCATTTCCTCCTTGATTGCGATATCCAGTCTGATTCCCATTACTGTTGCGGTTTCCATTACCATTTCCACCAGATCCTCCATTCCTTCTTCCAACACCGTACCAGCACGCATCCCTAGCATGCCCTACCTTGCCACAGTTCTCACATTTCCCATACCTACATCGTCCTGTGTGATGATGCTGGCAAATATCACACTTGGGCAGAGTACCCATGTATCTTTTTCCTTTGTTCTCAGAATTTGCAGCACCAGTCCTAACCTCGGCTGGTGGGTTAGCATCTTTACGCTTGTTAGTACCACTGTTGTTTGCTTGGGTACCCTTCTTGAAATTTGATAACTTCCTTTTGTTCTCTCCAGACGACTCCACATAAGTCTCTTTCTTTTTCTGCTCAGTGATTGAAAACTTACCCAAACTGATCGCTTCTTCAGTCAATGCCACACTCAAGTCAATGGCTTCAGTAATCGTTGGAGGCTTGGATGTTGTCACCACGCTCAGAATTTGGGGTGCTAATCCCTAAATGAAACGTTCAACTCGCTTGAACTCTGGCTATACCATGTAGGGGATAACACGAGACAATTCATGGAATCTCTGCACGTACTCAGCTATCTTAGGACCATCCATTTTCAGATTCCAAAACTCGGTTTCCAACTTTTGAATCTCAGCCCTTGAACAGTACTTCTTACGCATCAGCTCTTTCAACTCGTCCCAAGTCATAGCATACGCTGCAGCCTCACCTAGAATCTGAACCTGAAGGTTCTACCATGACAGAGCTCCATCTAGGAATAGTCCAAAAATGTAAGTTACTTGATGCTCCGGCGCACACTTGCTCATCCGCAGCACAGAATCTGTCTTCTCAGCCCATCTTACAAACGCTACGGCACCTCCAGTACCGTCAAAGTTCAGAGGCTTGCAGTCAAGGAACTGCTTGTAAGTACAGCCTGTACAAGCAACATCATTCACAGAAAGCATTAACAAACACACATGGAATGTCCAAACGTATTGTAATGTGTCTTAGGTGACTTAAACATTACCGTGAGGTGGGTTATTTCCTGAGGTACCCTCGCTGTGTTCGGAGCATAGGGCCTCATGTTGTGTGATTGCCTGTGAAATTCGTTCTTGTAGTTCTGCCTCGGTTGTGGGCAACTGAGTGTTTCTTCGAGGAGGCATCTTCTAAAAGAAGATTGGTATGTATACATAATAGTGTTTCTCGTAACAAGTAAGCATGTAACATCACATTCATAGCACAAATATGTAAATCAACAACATATTTAATGAGAACATGACGATTGAGCTTTCGTTAATCATCGACCACAAATATTGTTACATGTTTTACAAGTGTATCATATCAGAAGAAACACAGGGTCACACTACCCTTGTTCAACAAGTCTATCCGTCTACAAAAGTCATACAATCAAAAGGTGGTCTCCAAAAGGCTTCACTAGCTCAGCCCAATAGTGGTGCTCTCATCAAAAGCAAAGAAACCTACATAAAACCAAAAACCAACTATGCTGATGGTGGTGGAGGAGGAGGTGGAGGAAAGAAAAGCAAGTTGCGCACATGCGTAAGCTCCTCCTCAAGCTCATAGACATGACGCAGCAGATAACTGATCTGCTGCTCGACAGTAAGAAATTGAGCATCGAACTACGGAAATGGAGTAAGAGGTGCAGGAGGATGTGAAAATGGAGACGATGATGAACGAGAGGGAACAAAAGCAGGCTGACAATGTGACAACCCCAACTCTTTAGGTTAGCGATGTCTTATCTTGTGATTTTAACTTTTAGTTATCCCTTTCTGGTGCGTTAAACTAGTATCACTCCGTTAAGCTTGAACTTAAACCTAAACGCGTGTTAACCATGTTAAGTACGAACCTTTGTTATATGTTAACTTTGTTAAATGTTATATGTTACATGTTTCTGTGTCTGGGCTGCCACTGCACACACCCCTCCCCCTTTAATTAGCTCAGCCCAATAGTAAACCTTTATTTATACGGAAATTATGATGTGTTGAGATTGCACAATATACATAATCCTGGTATCGGCCCAAATAGAACTCCTGAGCCCAACTGGTTCTTAATGTGTCTTGATTGTTCCTTGTGTGTGATGTATTTAACTTGGCCCATAGTCACAAAATAAGATTATACTGTGACAACTCGAGTTTCTAAGATTCCATTTTCGCATTTATTGCACGTTCATTGTTTGTTTAGTTGTTTACTTGCACAATTAGTTTGCGGTGAAACTGTAACGTTTTGATTCAGTTAAGTATATTGTATTTGAGCATGGTTACGTGTTAATTATGAAGATTTGTCAAATGTATGAACTTGGTGGTGAAACTGTGAATTATTTTGAGATGGTGTACATATGTAAAGAATGATACTTAGGGATGTATAGAGTAATTAGTGAAACTCTAATCATTTTAACCCTAATCATGCATTAATCATCACCCAAGAAATCCAAACACGTACTTACACTTCTCTGATCTTCTCTGGCAATCATCATCTCCTTCATTGGCACAAGTCTTCTGCATCAATCTTGATCTTTCAATCTATTTAGAATCAATTCAAGGTAATTGTTAATGATTGTTTGTTGTCACTGATTCTTGATTATGTGATTCATGTAAACCCTAGTTCCACATGTAATGATTATGTGTTATTGAATTCTGATTATTGTGAATTGATGTTGATTGTTGTGTAATCATTGCCTGATGTAAGATACAAGAATTGTAGAATGATTGATTGATAATTGGATTACTGCAATACAGATGCAATGAAATTAGAGTTTTGATCGTATGAATGTTAGAATGTAACTGTTGTTTTGATTCTGTGAATTTGCCTTGGAAATTACGTATGTTGATAGTCCGTGGATTAGGTCAGGGCTTTTTGAAATCACAAAGGTCAGAGTTTTGATTTGTGTGTTTGTCAGAGCTTTTGTTATTGAATGAAGTCAGAGTTTTGATTCGCATGATTGTCTGAGTTTTGGATTAATAAGATTGTCAGAGTTTTTCTTGTTGTTGCCTGAAGTCCAAGTTTTATCCTAGGGAAGAAAGTCCAAGTTTTATCCTAGGGAAGAAAGTCCAAGTTTTATCCTAGGGAAGAAAGTCCAAGTTTTATCATAGGGAAGAAAGTCCACATTTTATCCTAGGGAAGAAAGTCCAAGTTTTATCCTAGGGAAGAAAGTCCAAGTTTTATCCTAGGGAAGAATGGGAGTCAGGGTTTTAAAACCCTTGTCCGAATTTTATAGAAGTAAGGGAGGGGGGGGTCCGAATTTTAACCCTGGGACAAGGAGTCCGAGTTTTTAAGCCAGGAAACCCCCCCTTTGGTCCGATTTTTTAGGTAAGGAACCCCCTTGGTCCGAATTTGTTGCCCTGGAATGTTGTCTGACCTTCTGTTGTGCTGTATTGTCCAACCTTTGTGAATTAAACATGATGTTACCTGGATTGCATGCTAATAGTTCGAACTTTACAAGTGATGTGTGTTGTCAAAGCTTACTGTATGTCTGTATATGATTGCATGCTACTGAATGTTTCTGCATGATCCTATATGTGAGAACAATCCTTATCATGTCTTTCTGTACACAATAAACACACGAAACACAATTGCTTGAATATCAAAGACTTACAAACCCTAATTGAATATGTAACACTTACATCGAATCATGTGCAATGTATCCTAGGTCGTGTGTAACGGACTTAAACATTTAATTAACCCTAGAAACAATAACATACCGAGCAAACCAAGGTGAGTTCACACTCTTACTAAGGCATGGGATTCCCGGGGATAGGGAATGGGTTGAATGATGGAATTGAACAATTACGCGTACTTACACGGTTACTAGACTATCTACCATGGTCCTCGGGTTAAGCAGGACACTTACGTAAAACCTACATAAACAGGAATATGTTACTGTCTTCTCGAGTCAGGAAGGACACTTACGTAAAACCTACATAAACAATAACATGCTACTGTCTTCCGGAGTCAGGAAGGACACTTACGTAAAACCTACGTAAACCCCACGCGTACCACTGTCCTCGAGTACAGAAGGACACTTACGTAAAACCTACGTAAAGCTTGTACGTATCACTGTTCTCGGTTGTGAAGAACACTTATGGTTACGAATAGTCTAGTGGATATACAACATGGGAAGCCCCCACCAATAGAACGTACTATCGGCCCAGTAGAGCCACATGTTACAAACGAACTTAGTGTTACGCATTTACTTTCTGTGAACTCGCTCAACTAGTTGTGATCCTTCGTTACATGCCTTGCAGGTCGTTAGATACATGGAGCTTGCACAGGGAGGAGCTGGTCGTTGTGGGCTTGGATCATGATTGTTTCATTAAACACTTATGACATTTCACACTTTATTATGTTGGGTTTTACTTATACGCTTCCGCTAAACAGTGATAACATATTTATGTTTTGGAACACCTTTCATATGGATTGGTTTGGTTAAATTGCAATTACTTTTACTTTATACATTGTTCTATATGATTGGTGGCTTGATCCTGGTCAGTCACGCTCCCAAGCGGTGATACTCCGCAGGGGGATTTTGGGGGTGTGACAGATTGGTATCAGAGCCATTGGTTATAGAGAACTTGGTTTTAATATGGGAAAACGTTTTTATTAAAACCAGACTATAACCAGAACAGTGCTCTCAACGATCCACAACGACGCTTCGCTCCACGTGCAAGACTCAACATCCTAGGTAATAAGGTTTATGTTTATTGCCTACTTGCTAGAATTATATAGAACTTTGCTCGTGGTATGCTTAGATTACATTGCTCACTACTTGTTATTGCTTGAGAACACTTGTGTGCTCACACTCTTCTGTCATCGCACTATTCGCGAACCTTTCTCACTTATGTTGCCTTTGATGTGAAGATCAATGGCCGGACGTATCAACATGACACAAGCCCAGTTGACGGCTCTCATTAATGAACGAATTGTTGCGGCTCTTGCAGCCATACAAGCAGGAGGTATACCTTGCAGTCGTAACTAGGATCTTTAGATCCTACACTCCTAAACCAACTCTCGTGTTTAACCTTGTTCCATTCTTATACACAATAGGTCAACACGCTCAGTCACCTGTTTGCACCTTCAAAAATCTCAAGGATTGCCAACCTAGTACCTTCAGTGGAACTGAGGGAGTTGAAGGCCTCCTCTGCTGGTTCGAAGGGCTCAAAACTGACTTTGAGGTGCATGATTGTCCTGAGTCTCGTAGAGTAAAGTTTGCTACTAGAACACTCGAAGGTGCTGCATTAACCTGGTGGGAAGCACAAGTTCAAATGTTAGGACTGGCAGCTGCTAATGCCACTCCCTGGAACGAGTTCAAGGACCTAATTAAGGAAGAGTTTTGCAGTCGAGAAGACATCCACAAACTAGAGGTAGAGTTCCTCAACCTACAGATGGTGGGGTCTGAAATTGAAGTTTATACGAAGAGATCGAATGAATTAGCCACATTTTGTCCCACTATGGTAGACTCTCCCACCAAACGCATCGAACTGTATCTCAAGGGTCTGGTGCCCGAAATTCATAGTCATGTGACCGCAGCCAACCTTGGCACTATCGAGCAAGTCACTCGACTTGCTCATCGTCTCACAAACCAGGCTGTAGAACAAAACAAACTACCAAAACGTGTTAAAAATGATACTGCATGTGCTTCTAGTGACAACAAACGCAAGTGGGATGAAAACCTAAGCAAGGGATTAATTTTGGTCCAGCCTCTGGCGCAGCAGCAAAAGATAGATGACTACCAGAGCCACAGACAGCAGTTTTCTAGTAGTCGTGGGCAGAGTGGATATCGAGGTAATCATCCAAAGTGTAACAGATGCAATAGACACCACAGCGGTCAGTGCAACAAGGGTCGTTGCCAGCGGTGTCTCAAGATTGGTCATGAAGCTAAGGATTGTCGAAACTCACGTCCTGTAACTCAAGAACAGCAACGGCCGCCTCAATCTCCCCAGAATCAGCAGCAACAGCAGAGTTTTAAAGGATGTTTTCAGTGTGATGCTAAAGATCACTACAAGAGGCATTGCCCACAAATAACCCAGGACCAGACTCAGAACTACGACCATGGAAATAGGGACGACAATGGTGATAGCGTTGGGGGAAACAATGGAAACAATGACACTAAGGCCGCGTGTACGTGATTGGTCAGGGTGACGCAAGGAACGATCCTAACGTAATATTGAGTAAGTTTCTTATCGACGAATTTTATGTTACTGTCTTGTTTGATTCGGGCGTGGGTACCAATTATATGTCCTTGAAAGTTAGTCGAATATTAAAATGTGCACCAAGTTCCTTGAACACCAAACCTGTCGTAGTGTTAGCTTATGGTACAAGTCTAGAGGCCATTCATAGTTCAGGATTGTAATCTTATCCTCGCTGGTCAGACATTTCCTATCGACCTCATTCCTACAGTTCTGGACAGCACCTATAGCTCACGCACCGTATCGCTTAGCTCCATTAGAACTGGGAAAACTATCGACGCAACTACAAGAGCTCTTGGATAAGGGCTTCATTCGTCCAAGCTCTTCGCCTTGGGGAGCTCCAGTACTATTCGTGAAAAAGAAGGATGGCACTTTCAGGATGTGCATTGATTACCGTGAACTAAACAAGGTCACAGTGAAGAACCGTTGTCCTCTTCCTCGTATCGACGACTTATTCGACCAGTTGCAAGGGTCGAGTTACTACTCCAAGATTGATCTAAGGTCTGGTTAACATCAGCTGAGAGTCCGGGATGAGGACGTCGCTAAGACAGCATTCAGAACTCGCTACGGTCATTACGAGTTTCTAGTCATGCCATTTGGGCTTACGAACGCGCCTGCAGTTTTCATGGATCTTATGAACAGGGTGTGCAAACCCTATCTAGACAAGTTCGTCATCGTTATTATCGACGACATTCTGATCTACTCCAAGAGTCAGGAGGAACATGAGCAGCACTTACGTCTTATCTTGGAACTTCTTCGAAAGGAACAACTGTACGCCAAGTTTTCAAAATGCGACTTCTGGCTTCGCGAAGTCCACTACTTAGGCCATATGGTGAACAGGGATGGGATTCATGTTGATCCATCCAAGGTAGATTCGATCAGGAACTGGCCTGCACCGCGTACACCAACGGAAATACGCCAATTCTTGGGTTTGGCGGGGTACTACAGACGATTCATTAAAGACTTTTCAAAGATCGCACAGCCGCTTACCATGCTGACACAGAAAGGTGTTACATATCGTTGGGGTAATACACAAGAAACGGCTTTTCAGTACCTGAAGGATAGACTATGCAGCGCACCTATTCTCTCATTGCCAGAGGGCACGGATGATTTTGTGGTCTATTGTGACGCATCGATACAGGGGCTTGGTTGTGTATTGATGCAGCGGGATAAAGTTATTGCCTATGCTTCGCGGCAACCCAAGGTTCATGAACGGAACTACACGACGCACGATTTAGAGCTGGGAGCTGTTGTTTTTGCGCTCAAGATATGGTGACACTACCTGTACGGTACCAAGTGCACTATTTACACCGATCACAGGAGTCTCGAGCATATCTTCAAGCAGAAGGAATTGAACATGCGTCAACGACGATGGGTCGAGTTACTTAATGATTACGAATGCGCCATCAAGTACCATCCAGGCAAAGCCAATGTTGTGGCTGATGCTCTCAATCGAAAAGACACTCTACCTAGGCGTGTACGAGCCTTGCAGCTTACTATTCAGTTTGATCTTCCTGCACGGATACGAGATGCTCAGGTGGAAGCATTGAAAACGGAAAACGTAAAGGCTGAAGATTTACGTGGCTCGAGGCAACGATTAGAACAAAAGGAAGACGGCGCCTACAATGTAACAGGACGTATTTGGGTCCCACTACATGGCGGTTTACGGGAACTTGTGATGGATGAAGCTCATAAGTCTCGCTACTTGGTACATCCAGGTTCGGATAAAATGTATCACGACATCAGAACTACATACTGGTGGCCTAGCATGAAGGCCCACATTGCAACTTACGTCGGCAAATGTTTGACTTGTGCGAGAGTCAAGACAGAGTACAAGAAACCAGCAGGCCTACTCCAACAACCAAAGATACCTCAGTGGAAATGGGAGGAAATTTCCATGGATTTCGTTACTAGCCTACCTAGATCCCAGCGTGGGAACGATACTATTTGGGTGATCGTGGATCGACTCACCAAGTCTGCTCATTTCTTGGCAATCAAAGAAACAGACAAGTTTTCCACATTAGCAGACATCTACTTGAAAGAAGTGGTCTCGAGGCACGGGGTGCCCACCTCTATCATTTCGGATCGCGATGCACGATTCACGTCAGAATTATGGCAAGCAATGCACAAGGCTTTTGGCTCTCGATTAGACATGAGCACAGCATATCACCCTCAGACGGATGGGCAGTCTGAGCGCACGATTCAAACCTTAGAAGACATGCTTCGGGCATGTGTTATCGATTTTGGCAACAGCTGGGAAAAGCACCTCCATTTAGTGGAGTTTTCATACAATAACAGTTATCACACCAGCATACAAGCCGCTCCATTCGAGGCATTGTACGGACGTAAATGCCGGTCACCTCTCTGTTGGGCAGAGGTGGGGGATAGTCAAATCACGGGTCCAGAACTTATAGTGGACGCCACGGAAAAGATTGCACAAATACGACAACGCATGGCGGCAGCTCGTGATCGCCAGAAAAGCTACGCTGATAAACGCAGAAAACCACTCGAGTTCCAAGTTGGGGATCGAGTGCTACTCAAAGTCTCACCCTGGAAGGGTGTGGTTCGTTTTGGTAAACGAGGCAAGCTCAATCCGCGGTACGTTGGATCGTTCGAAATCACTGAAAGAATAGGCAAAGTGGCCTACAGACTAAACCTACCATCTGAACTCGGTGCAGTTCATAACGTTTTCCACGTGTCGAATCTGAAGAAGTGTCTGTCAGATGAGACCCTCATAGTTCCTTTGAAGGAACTCACTATCGACGAACAGTTGCATTTCGTCGAGGAACCAGTTGAAATCACGGACCGGGATGTTAAGGTCCTCAAGAACACTAGAATACCTCTTGTATGAGTTCGTTGGAACCCCCGTCGTGGCCCAGAGTATACATGGGAATGTGAAGATCAAATGAAACTCAAGTATCCCCAGTCATTCGAAAACCGTGCAACCACTACTGAGGCTGAAGCTACTACTGCAGAATTTCGGGACGAAATTCCAAATCAACGGGGGGATGATGTGACACCCCAGGAAAACCAGTAAACAATACAACTTACCTAGCTTCCTCAGTAACCGTATGCTAAATTTCGGGACGAAATTTCTTTCAAGTTGGGGATAATGTGACAACTCGAGTTTCTAAGATTCCATTTTCGCATTTATTGCACGTTCATTGTTTGTTTAGTTGTTTACTTGCACAATTAGTTTGCGGTGAAACTGTAACGTTTTGATTCAGTTAAGTATATTGTATTTGAGCATGGTTATGTGTTAATTATGAAGATTTGTCAAATGTTTGAACTTGGTGGTGAAACTGTGAATTATTTTGAGATGGTGTACATATGTAAAGAATGATACTTAGGGATGTATAGAGTAATTAGTGAAACTCTAATCATTTTAACCCTAATCATTCACTAATCATCACCCAAGAAATCCAAACACGTACTTGCACTTCTCTGATCTTCTCTGGCAATCATCATCTCCATCATTGGCACAAGTCTTCTGCATCAATCTTGATTTTTCAATCTATTTAGAATCAATTCAAGGTAATTGTTAATGATTGTTTGTTGTCACTGATTCTTGATTATGTGATTCATGTAAACCCTAGTTCCACATGTAATGATTATGTGTTATTGAATTCTGATTATTGTGAATTGATGTTGATTGTTGTGTAATCATTGCCAGATGTAAGATACAAGAATTGTAGAATGATTGATTTATAATTGGATTACTGCAATACAGATGCAATGAAATTAGGGTTTTGATAGTATGAATGTTAGAATGTAACTGTTGTTTTGATTCTGTGAATTTGCCTTGGAAATTACGTATGTTGATAGTCCGTGGATTAGGTCAGGGGTTTGTGAAGTCACAAAGGTCAGAGTTTTGATTTGTTTGTTTGTCAGAGCTTTTGTTATTGAATGAAGTCAGAGTTTTGATTCGCATGATTGTCTGAGTTTTGGATTAATAAGATTGTCAGAGTTTTTCTTGTTGTTGCATGAAGTCCAAGTTTTATCCTAGGGAAGAAAGTCCAAGTTTTATCCTAGGGAAGAAAGTCCAAGTTTTATCCTAGGGAAGAAAGTCCAAGTTTTATCCTAGGGAAGAAAGTCCAAGTTTTATCCTAGGGAAGAAAGTCCAAGTTTTATCCTAGGGAAGAATGGGAGTCAGGGTTTTAAAACCATTGTCCGAATTTTATACAAGTAAGGGAGGGAGGGTCCGAATTTTAACCCTGGGACAAGGAGTCTGAGTTTTTAAGCCAGGAAACCCCCCTTTGGTCCGAGTTTTTAGGTAAGGAACCCCCTTGGTCCGAATTTGTTGCCCTGGAATGTTGTCTGACCTTCTGTTTTGCTGTATTGTCCAACCTTTGTGAATTAAACATGATGTTACCTGGATTGCATGCTAGTAGTCCGAACTTTACAAGTGATGTGTGTGTGTCAAAGCTTATTGTATGTCTGTATATGATTGCATGCTACTGAATGTTACTGCATGATCCTATATGTGAGAACAATCCTTATCATGTCTTTCTGTACACAATAAACACACGGAACACAATTGCTTGAATATCAAAGACTTACAAACCCTAATTGAATATGTAACACTTACATCGAATCATGTGCAATGTATCCTAGGTCGTGTGTAACGGACTTAGACATTTAATTAACCCTAAAAGCAATAACATACCGAGCAAACCAAGGTGAGTTCACACTCTTACTAAGGCATGGGATTCCCGGGGATAGGGAATGGGTTGAATGATGGAATTGAACAATTATGCGTACTTACACGGTTACTAGACTATCTACCATGGTCCACGGGTTAAGCAGGACACTTACGTAAAACCTACGTAAACAGGAATATGCTACTATCTTCCGGAGTCAGGAAGGACACTTACGTAAAACCTACGTAAACAATAACATGCTACTGTCTTCCGGAGTCAGGAAGGACACTTACGGAAAACCTACGTAAACCCCACGCGTACCACTGTCCTCGGGTACAGAAGGACACTTACGTAAAACCTACGTAAAGCTTGTACGTATCACTGTTCTCGGTTGTGAAGAACACTTATGGTTACAAATAGTCTAGTGGATATACAACATGGGAAGCCCCCACCAATAGAACGTACTATCGGCCCAGTAGAGCCACATGTTACAAACGAACTTACTGTTACGCATTTACTTTCTGTGAACTCGCTCAACTAGTTGTTGATCCTCCGTTACATGCCTTGCAGGTCGTTAGATACATGGAGCTTGCACAGGGAGGAGCTGGTCGTTGTGGGCTTGGATCGTGATTGTTTCATTAAACACTTATGACATTTCACACTTTATTATGTTGGGTTTTACTTATACGCTTCCGCTAAACAGTGATAACATATTTATGTTTTGGAACACCTTTCATATGGATTGGTTTGGTTAAATTGCAATTACTTTTACTTTATACATTGTTCTATATGATTGGTGGCTTGATCCTGGTCAGTCACGCTCCCAAGCGGTGATACTCTGCCGGGGGATTTTGGGGGTGTGACATATACGAATCACAAAATAAGTGATTATAGGCCCATTGGTCACAAAATAAGTACAAGTAGCCGAAGTGAACCGGTAATCGGCCCACTTGTCACGAAATAAGATTATAGGTAGGATCGGCCCACTTGCTTGCTTAGGTGTTTGGCATTATGACTTGTACGTAAATTATGTGTTAATATATGAATCAGATTGTCAAACCCTAAACACCCTCACCCCTCCTAAATCGCAACGACAGTAAACCCCCCTCCTTCGACGGCAAACCTCCATAACTCGCAACCCTTCCCCTCGCAGCTTGGCCCTCCCTCGCACACGATCTCTTACGGTTAGTAACCATCCTCATAATCGAGTTTCTCCGTGTTGTGATTTTTTTTTGTGTTGCTATTTGTATTTAATTTATGACTGACATGAATAACTGATGAAGCTATGTTAAATCATTGTGATGATTGATATGAATGACTGATGAAGCTATGTTAGATCATTATGGCAAAAATGAGAACATGCTTGGATATTATCGATGACATAGGGTTCATGTGCAATATATGCATGTGAATGTGTGTATAGACTTGAAGATATAATATTTGGTGTGCATGGGAATCAATGGCCAATGTTGTCGGCCATTTATTTGAAGTGGTCCAATCAAATAAAAGGTCCAATCAATTAGAGGGATCATGAGGCATCTAATTAATGTTGTAAGAATGTTTGATGGTTGTTTGCCAGGATTATAAGCGATATATGAATTGATAATAGTTACTGTTGAGGTTAGGATGATAACTGATTAAGTGAATCAAGCATGTAGGGAGTTATCTTGCAATGTGAATGTGTGTCTGAATTGATACTTGCTACAACATGTGTGATGGTACGAACCATACTTGTTATGACATACGTAATACTATATGTTTGGTTGTTTTCAACTATGTGCAATACGTGTGATTAGGTACGTGAATTGTGAATTCGCGAAACTGACTATCTCTGGTGACCACGACAGGATTTGATTGATCAACTGTTTAACGAGTAATTAATCATACCGAGCAAACCAAGGTGAGTTCACACTCTTTCCATGGCATGGGATTCCCAAGGGTTGGGAATGGGTAAATGAACTAAACGGTAATTACGACCATCCTCCGTGGGTAGGATGCCAAGTATACACTCTAGACCAAACCTCTATCATGAAGTCCCTCATTTATATCGACTTAATCGCCGAGGCCTATGGCGAGCGGGTCATTAGTTAATAGCGCTATTAGGTTTAACAAACCTCACACCGTGTTGTTCGAACGGTCGTGTACTAATGGACAATGGGCAAAGGGTCAATGCTGATAGACATTGACTTAGGGCACCTCTTACATTTTCGTTGCAGTCGATACACACGGTCTAGTAACACATGGGAAGCCCCCACTAATCTTCGCACACATGTTTGGGAGACCGCGATACGAATTAATACGATACATGGTTTACAAAACGAGCATATGATTTATGAAACGAATACTATAACTAAACAACCAACTGTGAAGTCGCTCAACTTTGTTGTTGACTAGTTGTTACATGCCTTGCAGGCTTTTAGGTGCTTGTCATTGGAACTTGCTGTCTGGGAAGCTGGAGTGGTCATGGATCGAGTTACATGAATACGCAACACAAGACTAAGAGCTTTTATATGTGGTTTATAAACACTAGTCGAATTAAATATGCTTCTGCTGTAAACTGTGAATTATTGTAATGTTGTTAATAGAGGAAAGTTTTATTTAAACATGCTCATGAGTTCAATGTGATTGGTGGCTAAGATCCTGGTCAGTCACGCCTCCAAGCGGTGGTATTCCACATTTGGATTTTGGGGGTGTGACAGATTGGTATCAGAGCCATTGGTTATAGTGAACTTGGTTTTAAAAAGGGGAAAAACGTTTTTGTAAAACCAGACTATAACCAAACAGTTCTGAAGACGTGAATACGACCATGACACTCAGCTCCAGATTGCAAGGTTCGTCTCTCTTATACTCATCGTACTGCATAACTAGTGAACACCTACATATGATATTGCATGTGATTGCATGTTAAGCACAACAGTATGAATTCATGTACACTTGCACGTGTTATGTGACTGATAGGGTGGTGTTTCCCTAAACCTTCATGACTTACGCTTCGTGATACTCTTTGTTGCTACTCGAGTTCGAGGAACCATTTGACATGAGTTAAGAGGAGCTGAGATGAGCATGCAAATCACAATATTATTGTGGGTGCACACATAATAATACTGTGGGGTGCATGTCAATCCCAGTGAGACTTAACAAGTGGAAAAGGGGTTCCGTCCTGTTACTTGATCAATGTGAAACATAACAAAACTATAGGGGTCATAGCAGTAATTGTCTCCTACTAAAACTCAAACATGAACTTTTCATTTATACTTGGATCCTTTTGAAACTCGATGCTCTCGAGTGTTACCTGAACACCCATTTGAACTCAGCGAACCGTGTAGAATGTTAGGTGCTTATACGAACGTCCATGTGTTGGATGTCGGAGCGTCGAACGATTGATCAATATCTTTCTCACCTTTCTTCGTTTGCTGGAACTTAACGTACTGACGCCTCAGATTCTGAAGTACGATCACTTCTGCAACACTCCCGCAACAGACTGTGTATTATTCGAACCACTTGCAACATCGATGGACAGGAGGATGAGCGTAGCACTTTGCCGACCTCAGTACTTTGGCGACCCTGATTACCGGCAACGAGCACCAGCGAATTGGCTTCAATCGAATCCTTAACCCTTGTCAGCGACCCAAGGGAGCCAACTCCTACGAATCAATCGAGGCGTAAGCAATGATAATTGACCTTAGTATGGTATGCGTAACTTCCTGCACAGTGAGTAGCGCTTTAGGACGTGGCTCAGGATGTGAAAAGATGGATTATGATGGTGAAGAATCGTAGGGCTTTGTTTCGAGCAACGGCATTGGGGACAACAGTCACAACGACGACAAGGTGCTCGCAACCCTAGCTTTCAGTAAGGAAATAAGGATGCCTACAACATGGATTGGCTGTAGTTAAGTCAAGAGGTCAACGGTCAAAGGAACGACACCAGTACTTGGAAACCTGATGATGAAATTAGCAACACCAGAAATGGTGCTCTTGGGAGGGCATTTAGAATTGGCGTGAGCGACGTCAGGACTTTAACGACATGGTAGCTGGTATGAGTAGCAACCCACTTTGTCTCCGCTCCATTTGACCTTGATGTTCCTAGGAATTCGAATCTGTTGGGGAATCGGCTGATGACTAGACAATGAAAACTTCATATGATCGTTGGGATGCAAACACAACCTTGTGGGACAAGTGTTCGACCTCGACCTTTCTCCTGTTATTCTTGATAGATGTACCCCGTGAGGAGACAATTCTACGTATCCCTCTCCTTTGTGGAGGATTGTTATCCGTTCCAACGCGTCAGGGTGGCGCAATAGTTAGAGTATGTCAGCATTCATAACCAGGAGTGTCCACGGAGGAATGACCCCACTATGTGACAACTGTTTTAGACGTAAGGATAGGAAAAAGAGGATCGAGGATTCACCAGCTATTCGTGATTACCCTCCATGTGCTGCTAGAGGAACTTCCAGGATCATCTCTACAACTATTAGGAAGGAACTCAGTTTGACCTCGCGCCGGAGGCAGTTCTAACTACTCGTACTCCTTACCGTTTTGCACCAGGAAGGTTGCAGGAGCTGTTTAACCGACTGCAGGGACTGTCGGACAGGAGTTTTCGCCTTAAGGAGCCCTCGCTATACCCATGGAGGGAAGCCTTTTTCGTATTTGTACTGATTATCGAGAACTCAACAATGTGACAGTCAAGAACAGTTTGCCTCGACCGCGTATTGAAAACCTGTCGACTAGTTGCGAGGAACAAGCTTCCATTCAAGAATTGGCTAGTGAACGAACTATCGTCAGATGGTAGTCCAAGGGGAGAATGCTCTTAGAACAGCATGTCGAATGTAATGCAGTTGTTTCAACGTTATGCACCATGATCATCAAGTTGACCAACACACCAGCAGCTTCAGGGATCACATGAATCGACCTCATTTATTGACAACATTCGGAATCCTGACCAGGAGAATGGAACGCCATGGGTGGCATTTGCATCTTAGAACTCCCGAGAGAGGGGCCACGCCGCTTAAAGTCTTGTTAAATGTAACTTATGGGTTCGAGAGGTACCTTTTGGATATGTAACCAACGAAGTAGAGATACGCGTGGATCGTACTAGAATCCATCTTGTTAGAAACTAATTGACGCCAAAGATTCCTTCGGGGGTACAACAATTTCTTGGTCTCGCTTGATTAGAAACTGAAGCATTCAATGACATCGCTGGATGGAATTTCCTGGATGAATACGACTGCGAAACCTGAACGAGCACGAGCTCTGCAGCTCGCTCTCGACTCTAACCTACCGGATCAGACTCGCTCTGTTCAAACTGGAGAACTGAAGGAAGAGGAATTTTCAAGTTGAACCCATGCGGGGCATGGAGAAGCAACCTCTGTTCAAACCGGGTTTTGATGGAAGGCATTAGGATTTATAAACCTTGTACTGGTAATCGGACCTGAAGGCTCATCTAGTTAAGTAAGTGAATGATGGATCGACTTGTGGAAAGTCAAGGTGTAGCACCAGCAACCAGCAACACTCTCTTGGAAATAAAAACAGACTGCCATGGATTTGGTCGATAGTCTACTTACAACTCGAAACGGAAACAACATCACTGGGATACTCATTGATTGTCTTGCGCAACCAGCACACTTTCTAACCATTAAAGAAACGGATAAGTTTCTATACTTGCAGTCATCTATCTGAAGGAAGCGGTTGCTAGGCACGGAGTGCCAACCTTCATTACCTCTAATCGCAACCCGCGATTTGCATCTGATTTGTGGCAAGCGGTGCACAAATCCTTTGGCTCGCGTTTAGACATGAGCACAGTATATCATCCACAGACGGATGGGCAGATTGAACGCACCATCCAAACTCTTGAAGACATGCTTCGAGCACGTGAAATCGACTTTGGCAACGGTTGGAGAAGACACCTCCCTTTTAGTGGAGCTTTCGAATAACAACAGTTACCGCACCAGCATTCAGGCTACTTCATTCGAGGCATTGTACGGGCAAAGGTGCCAATCATCTCCTTGTTGGGTAAAAGTCAGAAACGGCCAAATCACCGGCCCAAAACTCGTTATACACACAGTAGAGGAGATTGCTCAGATACGACAACGAATGACGGCAATTCGTGACCACCAGTAAAGCTACGCTGTTAAGCGCAAGAAACCACTCGAGTTCCAAGTTGGGGATCGAGTACTATCTAAAGTCTCACCTTGGGAAGGTGTACTTCGTTTTGGTATACGAGACGAAACTTAAACCGCGATATGTTAAACCATTCGAAACCATAGAGAGATTTGGTATGGTGGCCTACAGATTGAATCTACCCGAAGAACTCAGTGGAGTTCACAACACATTCCGTGGGTCGAATCTGAAGAAGTGTCTGTCAGATGAAACCCACACAGTTCCTTTCAAGGAGCTCACTACCGACGATCAGCTGCGACTCGTCGAGGAACCAGTAGAAAACACTGACCGAGACGTCAAGATTCTCAAACGTACCAGGATACCTATTGTTCGAGTTCGTCAGAACTCCCGTCGTGACCCAGAGGTTACCTGGGAACGAGAAAACCAAATGAAACTCACATATCCCCATTGTTCGAGAACAATGAAACCACTACTGAGGTTGAAGCTACTGCGGAATTTCGGGATGAAATTCCAAACCAACGGGGGGATGATGTGATACCCCAGGAAAAAAAACAGGAAACAACGCAACACAACTAGCTTCCTCAGTAACTACGTGCTAAATTTCGGGACGAAATTTGTTTCAACTTGGGGATGATGTGACAACCCGAACTCTTTAGGTTAGCGACGTCTTATCTTGTGATTTTAACTTTTAGCTATCCCTTTCTGGTGCGTTAAACTAGTATCACTCCGTTAAGCTTGAACTTAAACCTAAACGCGTGTTAACCATGTTAAGTGCGAACCTTTGTTATATGTTAACTTTGTTAAATGTTATATGTTACATGTTTCTGTGTCTGGGCCACCACTACACACACCCCACCCCCTTTAATTAGCTCGGCCCAATAGTAAACCTTTATGTATACGGAAATTATGATGTGTTGAGATTGCACAATATACACAATCCTGGTATCGGTCCAAATAGAACTCTCGGGCCAAATAAAACTCCTGAGCCCAACTGGTTCTTAATGTGTCTTGATTGTTCCCAGGGCCAGCCCAAGGGTAAGCCAAATGAGGCTTGGGCCTTGGGCCACCAAAACTATAGGGCCTCTATAATTTGATGAAACCACAGTCCATTTATAAAAGATTTATAGTGTGGATTATCAACAGATTGATGGTTGGTAGTGTAGTGGTTTTGTGTATGTATGGATGTTGGTGAGACCTGGGTTCGAATCCCTGGTTCACCATTTTTTTCCTTGTTTTAAATTTTAACAGAATCTTTCAAGTAATTACACTTGGGCCCTTCAAGTTTAACTTTCAATCACATACATTTTTTTGGGAAAAAGGCCACAAGATTTTACTTCGCCTTAGGCCACCAAAATGGTTGAGCCGGCCCTGATTGTTCCTTGTGTGTGATGTATTTAACTTGGCCCATAGTCACAAAATAAGATTATACGAATCACAAAAAGAGTGATTATAGGCCCACTGGTCACAAAATAAGTACAGGTAGCCGAAGTGAACTGGTAATCGGCCCACTTGTCACGAAATAAGATTATAGGTAGGATCGGCCCACTTGCTTGCTTAGGTGTTTGGAATTATGACTTGTACGTAAATTATGTGTTAATATATGAATCAGATTGTCAAACCCTAAACACCCTCACCCCTCCCTAAATCGTGACGACAGTAAACCCCCCTCCTTCGACGGCAAACCTCCATAACTCGCAGCCCTTCCCCTCGCAGCTTGGCCCTCCCTCGCACACGATCTCTTACGGTTAGTAACCATCCTCATAATCGAGTTTCTCCGTGTTGTGATTTTTTTTTGTGTTGCTATTTGTATTTAATTTATGACTGACATGAATAACTGATGAAGCTATGTTAAATCATTGTGATGATTGATATGAATGACTGATGAAGCTATGTTAGATCCTTGTGGGAAGAATGAGAACATGCTTGGATATTATCGATGACATAGGGTGCATGTGCAATATATGCATGTGAATGTGTGTATAGACTTGAAGATATAATATTTGGTGTGCATGGGAATCAATGGCCAATGTTGCCGGCCATTTATTTGAAGTGGTCCAATCAAATAAAAGGTCCAATCAATTAGAGGGATCATGAGGCATCTAATTAATGTTGTAAGAATGTTTGATGGTTGTTTGCCAGGGTTATGAGCGATATATGAATTGATAATAGTCACTGTTGAGGTTAGGATGATAAATGATTTATTAAAGGTACGGATTACATGATATAATTTCTGGATTAACGTATGGAAAATTGTTAGAATGTAATGTTTATTATGTGATGAAGAACCGATTTACCATTGTTGATTTATTAAAGTTATATGATAGGAAGTTACCGTTAATGATAATAAGATACATGGGCTGCATGTTAATATGATTGCACATTATTTAGTTGGGATAAACAAAAGGGTATTGGGCCTCGTAGGTCATTTGGGTTGCGCAAAAAAAGAGGGAAAACCATAAGTTTATTGTTTTGGGCGGCACCTTTTCTCTGATGAATGTTGGGCCGCACATCAGTTACAACAAATGGGTAGGTTAGGAACTAGGGGGGTTGTATTTAAACAAACAATTTCTTATAAAACAAATTCTTGGGCTATCAATGGTATGGGCCGAGGGTTAACAGTGGGCCGTGAGCCCGGTTTAGTTGTATGGGCCGCGGGTTGGCTTTGTTTGGGCCAGGGGTCGTGTTTGCGTGTGAATATCAATTCTGTTGTAAACTAATTAAGTGAATCAAGCATATAGGGAGTTATCTTGCAATGTGAATGTGTGTCGAAATTGATATTATCTTGCAATGTGAATGTGTGTCGGAATTGATACTTGCTACAACAGGTGTGATGGTACGAACCATACTTGTTATGACATACGTAATACTATATGTTTGGTTGTTTTCAACTATGTGCAATACGTGTGATTAGGTACGTGAATTGTGAATTCACGAAACTGACTATCTCTGGTAACCATGATAGGATTTGATTGATCAACTGTTTAACGAGTAATTAATCATACCGAGCAAACCAAGGTGAGTTCACACTCTTTCCAAGGCATGGGATTCCCAAGGGTTGGGAATGGGTAAAGAACTAAATGGTAATTACGACCATCCTCCGTGGGTAGGATGCCAAGTATACACACTGGACCAAACCTCTATCATGAAGTCCCTCATTTATATCGACTTAATCGCCGAGGCCTATGGCGAGCGGGTCATTAGTTAATAGCGCTATTAGGTTTAACAAACCTCACACCGTGTCGTTCGAATGGGCGTATACTAATGGACTATGGGCAAAGGGTCAATGCTGATAGACATTGACTTAGGGCACCTCTTACATTTTTGTAGCAGTCGATACACACGGTCTAGTAACACATGGGAAGCCCCCACTAATCTTCGCACACATGTCTGGGAGACCGCGATACGAATTAATACGATACATGGTTTACAAAACGAGCATATGATTTATGAAACGAATACTATAACTAAACAACCAATTGTGAACTCGCTCAACTTTGTTGTTGACTCATTGTTACATGCCTTGCAGGCCTTTAGGTGCTTGTCATTGGAACTTGCTGTCTGGGAAGCTGGAGTGGTCATGGATCGAGTTACATGAATACGCAACACAAGACTAAGAGCTTTTATATGTGGTTTATAAACACTTGTCGAATTAAATATGCTTCCGCTGTAAATTGTGAATTATTGTAATGTTGTTAATAAAGGAAAGTTTTATTTAAACATACTCATGAGTTCAATGTGATTGGTGGCTAAGATCCTGGTCAGTCACGCCACCAAGCGGTGGTATTCCGCATGTGGATTTTGGGGGTTGACAGACAAGGACATGGTAAAGGACGTGGTGTCATCTCAAGCTCCAAAATCCTACGACTCATAATCTCAAACTGGAGCTGAAGTGATAAGAGTAACTCATCCCAGGTATAACCAACAAAATGTGAGGGATGGTAGGGATCCAAAATCGGCATAGTGTGTGGTGGGAACCATCTGAGTGGCTCATCAAGTGGCGAAGAAGTAAAAGGAGCAAAACGTGCAGACTGGGGAATGTGTGGATAAGCTGCTGAAACATGAGGATCATGACTAGGCTGCTGGCCTGAAGTTCCCTCCCCTGGACGGGGTGCGAGTATGTCCTGCAAGAAAACAATAGGTAAATCAACATGATGAATATCAGACTCCACTGGGTGAAAAGGAGCAACATCAGCGGGTGTGGGTGCAGGTGGAGGAATGAATGGCTCAATAACAGGAGGGTCAATGGGTGCAGGAACTGGATCATGTATGAGGGTTGCAATGTCTGGTATGCCAAAAGGAATAGGGTCATGATCAGGTAAAGGCTCAGGATCAGCAGGTGCAACATCGGGTTGATCATCAGGAACAAAATCTAGCTCAAGATCAAGCTCAAGGTCGTGTGGAGGTGACGGTGCAGCTGACATGGCCGTATCATCATCAGAATCAGTAGCATAGCGTCGTAATCCAACTGCCTGCAAGGCAGAAGACGTCACAGACTCAAAGGAATCTGAGACAGAATGCAGACTAGAGTTAGAGGAAATCTCAATAACAGGGATCTTAGGGAGTGGACTAGCAACATCGTCCTCATCTAGCTCTCCATCACCATAGGCATCATCGGGAGGACCATCAACAAACAGATCAAAATCATCATCAAACAGATCATCAAAATGCCAATCCTCAAGAGGGATGACCACAAAAGGAACAGGAGCGAGGATCGGTGCCACAATATGCTCACCATCGGGATGCCCGATGAGATGATCATGGACTGGAATGGGAATAACAAAAGGCTCCTCGTCTAGAATACCATCAGCAAACGGTAAGTCATCTCCAAAATCAGGCAACGAAAACGGCTGAAAGTCGTCATCTAATAGCATATATGGGTCGCTCTCAGTATCAGAGGTAAAGATCTCTGGCTCTGGTGCGATCTCGTCATCGGACACAATAACCATAGGGTCATCAGTATTGGATAATCCGCTCTCGGATGAAGACATAGTGTCTGTAACAGAACAATCATAACATATGCACATATGTTATTCACTATCATTTAATTATGCAATCAAAGACAATGTATCACTAAATCATGTATCCTCACAAATCCTTTCTATCCTTCTTAGCCTCCCAGACTAAACCACCTAACCACTTAGTCTCCCCGACTAAACCACAAATGCAACCCTACTATCGTGTTTCGTGTCTGTTTGTAAAAATGTTTGTTTCCCTGGATCTGGGTGTTTCGTGTATGCAATGAAAACATGTTGTAAAAATGTTTTCGTGAGAGCCCTAAGGATTGTAGTTTAGACTCGAGAAGGAATCCTAGTTCGCTACAATCGAAGCTCTGATACCAAACTGTCACAACCTGATTTTTGCGAAAGCGTGATTATGTGTGACTTGCTTAATATCATTGCATTCAACCATAACAAACATCTATATGATAAAGCTAAAGATAATTATCCATTAAATAAGTTTAAAATGTCACAAATAACATTGTTTTGGAATCCATCACAGACCTTGAATCCATATTACAAACCATGCAAATAGTTTTAGAGTTCCATAAGGACTCAACAAAAGACATTAATGAAAACCAAGTTTTGAACTATGCGTCTTATCTAGGATAAGATGCACAATCCAAACCCTTAAACTACGGATGACATCTTTTATTCTCAACATAACTTGAAACTTCCAAACGCCTGCCAGATCCACATCTAATTCCTTGAAATACATGTAGTTTGAAAACATCAACAAAAGTTGAGCGAGTTCATGTGTTTTGTGTGTGAGCTCGAATAAACTTTGTAATCATCATAAGTATGTATTTATAAAACCCTTGTATGAAAGCAACAAGGAACAGATCGATTAATGATTTGCAAGGTCATTAATATGTGTGCAACGGTGTAGGAAGGCTCAATCCTTTGCGTATTTCGTACCGGGGCTCCCGGCTGGAATGACATAGTCACCACATGCGGTCAACTCGCGGACCCATGGTTGGGGCTCGCAACACCCAAATAGATCTATCACTCATACCCCTCGGTACTTAACAAGGTTTAATGGTCTCAAGATAACGCCTACCCATTCACATGATCTAACAGTATTTTTCTTAGCTAACCATACCATTTGTAATCATTGTATCATTTGTAACATGTATTTCACCCCCGAAGTTATAAAACCGAAAACAGTTAAAAGAAAAGGGGGACATGAACTCACAGTCTTGTGTTATTCGTAATCACAGTAACTCAAAGCTCCTTCGGTTGTACACAACTACCTACACGTACTAAGGTCTATTAGACGAGTGGTTTGTGCCTTGACTTAGTATTATTTAGTGTCTTTGAGTTACGTTTCTTTGCGTCTTCCATATTATTCCAAATTATATAACTATTTGTTAAAATAATAAATATTTTAACTTAAATTATATTTATTAAATTTTGGAATAATTGTTAGAATAATATTTGAACTTGTTACTTTTCATGTGTTCCTACATGTATATCCTTCCCAAGGATGGGTGTATTCGTATTCGTATTCATATACTTGTATATTTTTGCCATGTATTGGTGTCGTATTCCGGTGTGTATTTATACGTACGAAAATACGTATTTCTTGTAATTATTAAGTATATCTTATGCTTAATTTTATAAATTTTTCCGGAATAATATTTTTAATAGAAATTCATCGATATATATTTCCAAAATATATATTTTAAGAAATATTACTTCGAAAAATTATTTAAAATTTTCCTTTGGCAAAAATATTTGTAGTTTCATATAAGTTCCAAAAATTATATATTTTCAAGTCTAACTTGGAAAATATATATAAACTTATTTTTCTCCAAAAATAATATATTTCATGTTTATTTGGGAAAATATATATTTCTTCCAAAAACAACATATCTTCTAATAATTCCAAGAAAATATATATATTTTTATTTGCCAAAAAATAATACATTTACTCTTTGTCAAAAATATGATATATTATTGTAATAATTTTAAAAATCATATTTTTGTTCTCTTGGTGTCCAAAATATTATTTACCAAAAATATACTTGTGAATATATTTTCCGGAATATTTTGTAAGTTATATTCCTTTGTTCGGTTCCTCTCATATTTGGGTATTCTTTGTATATTTATTCCTTGGAATTTTGATAATATTTTGGATTGTAATTTTTGGTATTTGGATGGGTTATATTATTTCAAGTCCTAAAATAATATAACTAATACACATAATATACAAATAATCACACACATGGTGACATCTAAATATATATTTTCCTAACTACATATTTAGTCACTTTTATTTATAAAAACCAACCTCCAATATTTGTAATTTTTTAACAAAAATTATGGCAAACTTTATGTAAAAATTCATGGTTTAAAATACACTTGTAAATATTTGTTTAGAAATATTTTTCTAAGTGTTTAATTTTTAGAAAAATTTTGTCATAGTTTCCCCAAAAAAATGGAGGTTTCCATACCTTGAAGGCATATCATTTTCTTTTGTAAATCAATACAATCAATCCACAATCAATAATAAAGAATCTACACTTACCAATTTTGCCAAAAACAAGCATAAACTACCACTTAATGAACTTGAAAATTTACAAAAATTTATAGTAACTTACTAGTGTATTTAGTAAGTCTTGTTACCCTTTAAAGTGTGGTTGATTCTTTAAAAACATCATTTTTAAAGAAGTTAGTTCTTTACAACTTATAATCACATTTTCTAAAAATGCTTCTTCATGGATTTTTCTAGTCACATATGTGCTTCTATACTTTATTAACCACCAAAAATGAGGTTTATTCATTTAAGAACCAAGATTTAGTAAAACTTGTATTTTTAACTTGATTTCTTGAAAAATCACTCTTGAAATCTTAGATTTACAAGACTTACAACTCACTTTCATCATCATTTTTTAAGAAAACAATATATTCTTTCAAGTTCATGTCTTTCATGAGGATGATCTATTAATCTATAACATTTTCTGTCACACCCCGGCCGCGTATAACATGCAACCGCGGGGGAAACGCCGGGGAGTGTTGGGACAGAATTAATTGTTTCATAACCATGGAAATCAAAGTTTCATTTTATTTATTAAACAAGCGTAATACATTGTCTTAATCAGGAAAACAAAGAGTTCGTGACATAATTAAACTAGTCTATCATTATTTTTTAGTCTCTAAGGCACAGGTCCGCCCTAGTGTCACCATTGTCATCCTACACGATAGCTCCTGAAAACACATGTGAAAGTAGGTACGTCAGCATAAAAATGCCTGTGAGATACATAGGTTTTGTGAAAATGGGATTCATGACTTGAGTTTAAAGAAAACGTTTAATAACAGTCAGTCATGAACCTCGTAAATTGTTTTGTTTTGTAAATCGTTTGAAAAACGATAAGTTCAGATGATACGTATAAATAAAGTGTAAGGTTAAATGTATAACCTAGTAAAATGAATTTGTATAAGATAAGTTGTTTGTAAAAATAATGTCTTGTGAAGAATATGTTATTTGTATAAAACGTAATATGTCTAAACTGAAATGATTTAGATAACGCTACGATATGCAATATTATACAAGCATTTATATATAGGAAGTACCAGCGGCGTATCCACCATGTTTGTATCATATTACATACGCCACGTTACTCAAACCATTTACCCAAACCAACCACCATGTAAATTGTTCATGTATAAATCAGTTGTCAGGTGTTATTGTGTAAACCATATCGAAATGTCTATGTTCAATGTAAACCACCAAATGTGTATATCAATGTCAAAATGTTTATGTTTAATGTAGATCATGTAATGTGTACCCAAAATATATCATGTATGGTAAGTGAAGTGTATCAACTAAACCATATGTAAAATGCACAAAAACAAGGTATTGAAGTAAATCATGGTTTAAATCAAAGTTATGTTTTGTGGAACAAATGCATGCTATACTGATACAAACATTTATGCGGTATTGTGAAATATGCATACATCCAAGCCTTGAGACTGTGGCGATAAACCCTTAAACAAATTAAAGGTTTATCTAAGTTATGTCTATCGAATTCGGTCATTCCTTCCAATCCAAACAAACCCAGGATTTCAGGAACGGGAGTTGTCGATTCCTATGGTACCACTACCTACTAACGAATGGCGTAGCTAATGTTAATGAATGTATTGTTCCATGTTAAACAAACCAAATGTCATACCGAAATGTAGGCATGTGATGAATAATTGTACTAAGTACGCACACAATGGGCATACATAGCATAAAATGTAGTGTAAAATGATGTACTAAGTACGCACACAATGGGCATACATAGCATAAAATGTAGTGTAAAATGATGTACTAAGTACGCACACAATGGGCATACATAGCATGAAATGTAATGTAAAATAATGTACTAAGTACGCACACAATGGGCATACATAGCATGCGATGTAATGTAAAACAATGTACTAAGTACCGACACAATGGGCATACATAGCATGAAATGTAATGAAATCATGTACTATAATGTACTAACGAACGTAGCAGGTATATGATGTGAAAACATGGAAAGCATGAAAGTAACAAGTAGGCACATGTGTTTCACCCCCAAAACAGTTTGGAAAACAGTAAATGCGGGGTTCAATGTACTCACCTGAGATTGCTTTGAAGTTCTTGTATAATAATCAAATAGTGCTAGAGATCACGGAATATCAAACGGCACCTAATAGGTAGCTATATTAATATACCGGACCAAAATCGGAAGGATCGGATAGTATACGGGTTCGTAAACCAAACGAGTATGGAGACTTGTGTAATATGGTTTAACAAATCATACATACTAAAATGAAACCTAACCTAAGTGCTTACGGCCCATTACGACCCGTTTAGGTAGCTTATGCTACCTTAACGCGTCGTTCGCGTAGAACGCGTTTGGAACGCCTAACATCGTGACCACAAGGTATAACCTCGGAAGGTTACAGCTATGGTCACCTAATGTGTTTGGTCGGATCCTAATGATCGACCAAATGGGTCGGGTTCAAAAGTATAAGCGATGGTTTAGATCGCTTACCTTACGACCCTATATAAGCACTATACTAAAAGTGACGAGCTAAGCATGTTAGAACATGCTTAACTAAGTTTAGAAAATAGGTTTGGCATCAAAACAAACGGCATTGATGCTCACGAGTAGTTTGGTTACAAAATACGCAAGAATGCGCATCTTGGCCGAAACTACGACTCGTCACTGAGCCTTGATAACGTGGTAATCAGTAGGTATAGTCACTCCGGACTATAACCATCGTGATCACGCTCACGTTACGAAGTTCCAACGAACTTCGTGTTGACCATAGGCTGGTCAACGCAGAAAGTCAAACAAAACGTTGACTTTCAGACTCGAAAAGCGAATAAAAGAACGAAAGAACACTTACGAAGGGTCCCCGAAAGCTAATCTCGATCCAAGAGTTCAGGTATGAAGCAAATGCCTCAACTTAGATCTTTAGATCAGATTTTGTGGGTTTTTAGCCAAAAGGGGGGGGGGGTATTTATAGGAAAAGCAAGACCGTTAGGATCGTTTCTTGAATATTGTGCCACGATCCAAGCCGTACAGTTGTCGCAAAGTTGTGGTGGCTCATAATGACCCTTAACTCCTGAGATTGTGAAAGGGCATTGCCCTTTGGAGTGTTTGAAAGGCCAAAAACAGCAAAAAAACGAATTTCTGCATCTGCAGGGCTGACGCGGCCCGCGTAAGACTTGGACATAGTCTTACGCGCCCCGCCTGGGACTTCTGATCTGAAACCAACTTTCAGAAATGACAGTTTTGGTCCCTGTTGCATATTTAGGCCATTTCCGACACTTCTAAGGCCCGTAAAGCCAACTTTAAGGCCCTAAAATGATGCCTAAACATTGTGGACATGAAACATGCTCAAAAATATGCCGGATGTTGGTTCGTTTGGTCGTACGATCGTGATGTTCGGTTAATTACGACGGAACGCGCATAAGCGCGAAAAACGATCCAAATTGCGCGACGAATGGATTTTTCTCATGCCAAACACTAAGGCATAATATAAGGATGCTTACATAAATTTTTGGATGTCCGGATGTATTCAGAACGTAAGTTACGCGCGAAAGTGCAAACTTGTGCACTTTTTGACACTTTTAGCCCCTGAATGATCCAAAAGTTTGTTTTAGCATACCAAACCCCTCAAAGCCTATTTCTAAGCTATGTAAAGGATATTTATGGTATGTTTAACTTATAGACATGTTCCAGAATGTTTGTTACAGTTCAAATTGGCATACTTTCGTATTTTGTCAAGTTTAGTCCCTGTAAGCGAATTTACTTGTTTTTGCCATACCAAAGCCTTCAAAACTTATTTCTAAGTTATGTAAAGGTTATTTAAGGTATGTTGAGTATATGTTGATGTTCCGGAGTATTTGTCGCATTAAACTGAGTACGTTTACGCACCAATTTGCGTATAACTCTCCAAAAAGCGATGTAGAGTTTGAAATTGAACAAAAGTCAAAACATGAAAAATGTAAAACACAACCAAACAAACATTGGGATCAAATAACATTGTTTTATTGATAATAGAACTATTCATAATGATTACAAGCACAAATGTTACAGTCTCCCCTACTTGTGGAAATTTCGTCCCGAAATTTATTTAGAGGAAACTCGTGGAAAAAGATGCGGACATTTTGCCTTCATTTGATCTTCGCGTTCCCAAGTAAACTCGGGTCCACGCTTAGATTCCCAGCGAACCTGGACCAAAGGAATGCATTTGCGTTTAAGCCACTTGACTTCACGTTCCATGATTTCCACCGGTTTCTCAACAAATTTCAGTGTTTTATCAACACGAATTTCATCAAGTGGTATGTGGAGGTTCTCATCAGCTAAACACCTCTTGAGATTGGACACGTGAAAGGTTGGATGAACATTTCCAAGTTCAGGAGGTAACTCAAGTCTGTAGGCAACCTTACCGTTTCTTTCGACGATCTTGAATAGTCCAACGTATCTAGGTGCAAGTTTTCCTTTCTTTCCAAATCTGATCACACCTTTCCAAGGTGAGACCTTAAGTAATACTCGATCACCGACTTGAAAATCCAAGGGCTTGCGTTTTAGGTCCGCGTAACTCTTTTGACGGCTTCTAGCTGTCTGAAGGTTATCACGAACTTTCTTTACCTTATCTGTTGTTTCTAAAATGAGGGCAGGTCCAGTAAGTTGAGCCTCGCCAATATCATTCCAGTAGACTGGTGAATGACATTTTCGACCATAGAGAGCCTCGAAAGGAGCCATGTTGATGCTGGAGTGATAACTGTTGTTGTAGGAGAATTCAATCAATGGAAGATGTGAATCCCAACTACCACCAAAATCTATCACAGAAGCTCTAAGCATATCCTCCAGTGTCTGGATTGTTCTTTCAGATTGACCATCTGTTTGCGGATGATAAGTTGTGCTCAGATTAAGTTGGGACCCCATAGCAGATTGCATGGTTCTCCAAAAATGAGAAGTGAAACGAGCATCTCTGTCAGATATGATGTTCAAAGGAACACCATGTCGAGCTACAATTTCATCCACGTAGATTTGAGCAAGTTTGTCAGCCGAAAAATCCTCACGGATTGGCAAGAAATGTGCTGATTTAGTAAGACGATCAACGACTACCCAGATGGCATCGTGACCTTTCTTTGTGCGCGGGAGTTTAGTAATGAGATCCATAGTAATGTTTTCCCATTTCCAAACTGGGATCTCTGGTTGCTCCAATAAACCAGAAGGACGCTGATGTTCAGCCTTCACCTTAAGACAAGTAAGGCATTTTGATACATATAAGGCAATGTCTTTCTTCATACCAGGCCACCAATACTGAATACGAAGATCCTTATACATCTTATCTGAGCCAGGATGAATAGAATAACGAGACTTATGGGCTTCATCCATAAGTCGGGTACGAAGATTATCTTGGCTCGGGACCTACAAACGGTCCATGAAGAAATATGATCCATTGTCCTTCAGTTCCAGAGTAGGTGTTATGTGATAAGGAAACTCCTTATCCATTGATGTGTGTAAAATGCAACATATAAATTACATCAAATGAGGCATAAAACTAACCCTTTTTAAGTACTAATGTTGGAAAAAGTGTGCTTTTGTCTTCCTTTTGTATTTTCAGGGTTAAAAGAGCTTAAATGAACAAAAGAAGCAAAAATGCAGCCAAATCCAACATAAATACAAAGAAAAGGAAGAAACGTGGCATGCCCGACTCCTCGACAGCATCTCCCAAAGAAAAAAAAAACAAGAAGAAAGCTAGGCACGGGGCCGTGCTCAGCGAACACGGGGCAGTGTCCAGAATGGTCAGCCCTGGCACAAAAGACAAAGTGGTAGAAGCTTCTATTGCCCACCACGGGGCCGTGCCCAGCGGACACGGGGGCGTGGTCAGAGTGCTGCAGGTGCATTTATTGTAATTGCGAATTACAATTAATGAAGAGAGAGAGTGTCAGACGGGCACGGGGCCGTGTCCAGCGGACACGGGGCCGTGCCCAGGCTTCTGTTTAGCCTATAAATAGGAGTGCTTGGCTTCATTTCAACTCATCCCTTGGCACACCACCTCTCTCACACCTCATCCACCACCCACCACCACCATAACACCATCATCCACCACCATCATCCATTGTCCATCGTAGAGTGTGTGAGTCGTCTCGGGATCCAAGATTGATCGTAAGAGTTCTTGACAATCAAGGCCATGTTTGCCTAAGTCTCTTACATCACTTGGTGAAGACAAGTGTTTAGTATAATACTTTTTATTTTTAATCTTTTGCACTTTTTATTTGGTTTTGTATTAATGACTTTAATAACTAGTTACTTATGTTGAAGGTGATCTTTCCTTATCGTTTGTCCGTGGTGTCTTGGCGTTATTTTACTGTCTATATAAAATAAAAGATTTTCACCATTCATATCTCCACGGTCTATATGGAGGTATGTTGGCTACCTGGTCGGGGGTTAAGGGAACGGTTTGGTAAGGGTCTTGCCCTTGTTCAGCGTTTAGAGGTCCTGCTTGGGACCTGGGTCAAATTTAGTAGGATCTCCTTCAATGCCCATAGGTATTGGTTGGCGGGGATCCAAACTCTTTGACCCCCTCATAAGTTAACTACTATTAATACTATAACCCGGCTATTTAGGACTGTATCCCTGCTGACTCAGACTACTTAGCCGAGGGTAACGTCACCGCCAGAAGCGGGGCCTACCACAATTTGCATTAATAACTTAATTCATTATCTTTCAATAATCCGACCCTTTAGGATTGTATCCTTGCTGACTCAAACTACTGGGTTGAGGGTAACGTCGCCTTCAAAAGAGGGGCCTACTACAATAACTAAGATAATCTCTTAAACAAGTGCAAAAGTGCGAAAATAATCAAAGGTTATACTAATACACGTGTCGGATCCAAGTGATTCATCTTGTCTATCTGTTTTTATTTTATTTTTATTTTCAGCATTTAGTTAGTTTTTATTTTTCTTAGTTTAAAACATTTTTCTAACCTTTTTGATTTGATTAGACGTTGAGGATAAACCGGTATTAAAAGCTCTTGTGTCCTTGGACGACCTCGGTATCTTACCAACACTATACTACGTCCACGATGGGTGCACTTGCCCATATGTGTGTTTAGTGTTAGTAAATATCGTGTTTTATAAATTTAAAACTTGGCTAAAAGTGTAAAAAGGGCTTAAATATATATCTAAAAACATATATACACTAGCACGCATCAAGTTTTTGGCGCCGTTGCCGGGGACACAAGGATTTTAAGAAAGCTTAAAATCGACGGCCTAATAAGTTTTTCAAAACCTTTTCAAAACGCGCGCATTTTTCTGCATTTTAGTTTAGTTTTTGCATTTACAGTAGCCTGAACACGGGGCCGTGCTCACTGAACACGCCCCCGTGCTGCATATTTTTAGAGTAGATACCCAGATACAGAGTTTGAACACGGGGCCGTGCTCGCTGAACACGCCCCCGTGCTCAACGTGACCAGTAACTTTAATTAAAACGCCCAGATACAGTCCCTGAACACGGGGCCGTGTTCACGCAACACGGGGCCGTGTCCAGCTTCTGTTTCCGTCTTATTTTTGTTTTCTGGTCCCGAGACTCAGTTGTGATCTGTTGAGTGATTCTTATGGATCAATACTCAAGAGGTTACAACTACACCTATGATGAGGATGATTATAGGGGTAATTATTGCACTAATTGTCGTAACACACGCTCGGTTCAATATAATACTTCATATCAACCATCCAATTCATACAACCATTATGAGGAGCCCAGGTACGAGCCATCAACTTCATACACATCCTATGAAGACCAAAGGTATGAACCTTCTCCCTCATACTCATATTTTGATGAACCAAGGTATGAGCCATCATACTCATACTTTGAAGATTCAACATATGAGCCACCACCTTCATACTCTTATTATGAGGAACCATGGCGTGAACAACCCACCTCATATGAGTACTATGAAGGACAAAGTTTCGACCTTTATCCATCATATACTTACAATGAAGAACAATGGTGTGAACCATCTACTTCATATGAGTATTATGAGGAACCAAGGATCGAGCAACCGGATTCAAGCTTTGAGGATCCAAATTCTTTCAATCTCACCGAAGTAACTAATAGGATATTAGAACACATTAAAACTATCGAACGTTGCATAAAAGAATCTCGCGCAAGGGAAGAGGAATCCCGCGCAAGAGAAGAGCTAAAAAATGATAATAACGTAGAGATAGTTGAAAGTGTAAAAATGGAAGAACAAGAAAGTGAAAAACCGACACATGAATTAAACAAAGAAAAAGGTGAGTCCGACAATGTTAAAATTCAAGAAGAGTCTAATTTCGAAGAAATTAACCTCTTGTCACCTACTTTCGAAAACCATTGTTTAATAACCCCTCATGCTAAGTTTTTAAAAGAGTTAAACACTAGTGCTAAAATCAAAGACTTAGTAAGCGTTAAGTTAACTAATGATCAAACCTCGCTAATAAAAGAAGATCCTTTTGAAATTAACATTACACCGGTTCCATGTTTCTTTCAAAATTCATTTATTAGTAATATCACCATTGATAAAGATCTTTGTGTTAACATAATGTCTAACTACATTTTTGAAAAATTAAGTATTAGTGATTTTGCTCCACTTCAAATACCCATTTTTCTATCTAATCGGAAAATAATAAAATCAATCGGTGTAGTTGAGGATATCTTGGTTCAAACAGATCAAATGGTAATCCCAACCGACTTTGTCATCCTTGATGACGCTCCTCTAGTGTTGGGACGGCCTTTTGTAAAAACTCATGAAGCTTTGTAAAACCGGAAGTACAACAATCTACCTCTTCAATTAGGGGCATTCAAAAGGAGCATAGATCTTGAGCGCTCAATGAAATATCCTTTTGGCAATGACGATCCCCTAATTGAAGATGAGCCAGAGCCACCTGATAAGGAGGGTCTAGCCAAGGACCCTTATAAACGTGGCGCACCACGGAGGCATTCCGCGGAACTATCCGTAGTTTAGTTTAGATTAACTTTTATGTTTTCTAGTTTAGTTTTTAATTTTCAGGAATAAAACACACTCGGGATGGTGAAGGATGATAAGGGAAGCTTGAACCAACACCCCATACATAAAAACAGAGCCTTCCGACGATTTTTCTTCATTACAGCAAGTTCAGCACGGGGCCGTGCTCACCCAACACGCCCCGGTGCCCAAAACTCTGCAGAAATGCCCAGTTCAGGTATCTGGACACGGGGCCGTGCTCACTGAACACGCCCCCGTGCCCAGCCTTCTGTTTACTTTTGGTACTGGCAGTCTGGACATGAGGCCGTGCTCAGCCAACACCACCCCGTGTTCAGCTACCCAGTACCATAAAATCTTGTTTTTAACCCACTTTTACACATTCTAATCAACCGAAAATCTTATTTTTGGAACACATTGAGGACAATGTGTAATTTAAGTGTGGGGGGATGCTAATACCTTGAATTTTGCAAGTCCTAATTACAAGCCTTACACAAAACTCTATTGGAACCGCTAATCACCCCAAATTTTATCAAAAACTTTTCGTTTTTTTTTTACTTGTCTTGGTTTAAGTTGGGAAATTCAAGTTCTAAAAAGGTTATATTTTTACAAATTTACAACCGATAGCGTCGTGATAAAAAGAACCAACATAAGAAAATTATGAAACGGCATGACAAATCTAGTTAAAATTTGATTATATATACTTGATCACATAAAAACCCATTCCCACAAAAAGTGAGTTTTGAGCCTTTATTGAGCATACAAATACATA